>NC_135349.1:12784336-13091461 GCF_023851605.1 Tamandua tetradactyla | reverse complement strand
TCTCCGAGACAGGTGTGTGCTGAGCACTTTCTATACACAACCACAATAGTGTCTACATTCTGCAGAGGTAGAAACTGATCTAGGAGAGAGATTGCCTACCCCCACCCCACCCCACAGACTATAAGCTTCACGAAGGCTGGATCGCTGCCTGTTTTTTTTTTTTTAATTTTTTAGTTGTATTCTCAATACCTAGCGCACTGTAGGCACTCGAACATTTTTGCTGAATAAATGAATAAATTACTTCAAATTGTTCCCAACCCAAAATAACATTGGGAGAGATAAACCATGGTCCATGTGTCAATCAATATTCCAGCAGGAATGGAAGACGCACTTGGCTGGGGTTTTCAAGAGACTTTTTATGAAGATGCAGAGTACAGACCCATGGGCAGTGTTAGAGAACCAATGGAGGATGTTCAGGAACAGCCTTGGGCCTGGAGATCCGAAGGGAGGAAACAGTGCTCTCTGAGCAGTCTGAGAGAAAACCAGAGCAGGGAGGAAATCAGAGGAATAAACCTCTGTCCCCTCTCCCCTCCCATCCTCCCGTCCCCTACCACTGACTCCTGTTCACAGAATCTAATGGGAAGCCCCAGAGAGACAAGGTGTGCTGCTAGAGATCAGTCTCCTGGGACTCAGATCTGAGTGGAAATTGAATCTGGGGACAACAGAGAATAACCACCGGAGCTCAATTTTTGTACTGCAGGCCTCAACCTCAGCTTTCCCCTAGACTCCAGAGGACATTGAAGAATTGTCATGCGCAAGTGGCCTGTAAGCATGGAAAGATGTTCAGCCATTAAAGAGACGCAACTCAAAACCACAATAAATTACCATGTCGTGCCCTCAAGGATGGTCATTATTTTTTAAATGGAAAATAAGAAGTTTTGGAGAAGATGCTGAGAAGTTGGAACGCCAGCACACTGTTGGTGGGAGAATTACACAGTCACTGTTTGAAAGCAGTACAGTGGTTCCTAATAAGTCAAATTTAGAATTACTCTATGGCCTGGAAATTCCACTCTTAGATACAGGAAACTGAAACTGAAAATAGGGTCTCAAACAGATATTTGTATACCAATGTTCACAGAGCATTATTTACAATAGCCAAAAGGTAGAAACAGCCCAAGTGTTCATCAAGAAATGAATGGATAAACAAAATATGTGCACATGCACACAATGGAATATCATTTGGTCATAAGAAAACATGAAGTTCTGAGACGTACTACAACGTGATGAACCCTGAAAACATTATGCTTAGTGAGATACGCAAGGCACATAAAGATAAATACTGTATGATATCACTTATACGAGATATAAAGAATTAGCAAATTTACAGCGACAGAAGATAGATTAGAGGTGAGAAAAGAGATAAAACCAAACGGAGTTACTATGGCTGAGAGATAAAAAATGGGTTTGGGAGGACATTCAGAAAGTTACTCTTATGCACGACTCAGCCAGATATCACAAACTGTCAAGGTCTGCAAAACCAAAATGTTTCTGCGGACATCTAGTCACCATGAACCAACTACAAGATAAAGAAACCAGTAAACTCTTTAACTTGAAGGGAATAAGGAAAGCCCCCAAATAATCACCAATCATAATTCTTTACAAGCAACGTGTGCACTCTTCTTCCTTTTCTTTGAAAATTTTTTGCTTGGAAGCCCAAGATGGGACACAGTTTGGGTTCCTACCTGAATCTGTGCTCTCCAAATTGCAATTCTAAGACCTCAAATAAGCACTTTCGCAGTCTTGCAGCTCAGTCTGTAATTTCTGGTTCAATAGAGATTACCAGGGGGTGGGAGAAGGGTGGAATGGGGAGGCTTGCTTGGTCGATAGAGAATGTTTGTAAATAAAATTTTTAAAAAGAATTGTAAAGGAGCTGATGTGTGGGAGGCTGGAATTGATGACCCCAAGAACCTGTTTCCTTTCTCTAAACTCAAAGCATCTACACCAAATCCAACTATTTAACAGTAGTCTTAAAACCTTAGCGTTTGGGAACTCATCAGGAGCATGCCACAAGGATGACTGCAAATAGATGGAATCTTTAACCTGAAAGACCAAGAACAATGTTATTTGTTCCCCAACTGCAGAATTACTGACAACGTCACTTTCCTCCTCTCCCTGTCCCTCAGATCATCAACGGCCTCATAGAACCCATCCCATGTGTAAATATCTCATGCATTGCTTCACCTGGGCCCATATTTGTATACATCTCTACTTTTCCCTAGAGGGGAACCCAAAGTAAAAAAAAAAAAAAAGTTCCTTTATCTTTCTCTGTCACTTCTCACTTACCCCCACACCCATTCCTAGTCTCCTAGTGTAGATCTTAGGTGCTATGGAGAATGCAATCTGACTCACTTCATAGACTCAGAACTTGAAAAACAGAAAAGGTCTTCTCACCTAACTGCTCATCTGAAACTTGGGTCCCTCATACACATACCTGGGATAAGTCACTGGGCCTCCCTATTAGGGCTTGCCAAGGATGCTATATACCGTCCCTACTTGTCTCAGATAATTGGACGAGCATAGGTCTTCAAGGTTATAAGGTCCAGATGTCAAAATAGCTTGCACAGCAGTCTGGACCTGCTATAGACCTGCTCTGGGCCCTGCTTGAAACTGATAACCCAATGGGTTACACAGAGTAGACTGTGGTCAGAGTGGCCTGCCCAAATAGGCAATAGTTGGTGAGTAATATAAAAAGCAGAAAACTCACCTCCCACTTAAAAAAAACACATGCACACACACAGCCCTATCCTGCTGGAGGCCCAGAAATTTTATTGATGTGGCAGTTTCCTGAATTTTCATGGGGTTTATCTTCTTTCCTCTGGGATGCATTTTACCAAGGTAGTAATCATCAAACTTTAGCATGCATTAAAATTACTAAGGCTTGTTAAAAAACATCCAGAGTGCTGACGCCACTCTGAGAGATGTTGATTAAATACATCTGAGGTGGGTCTGATAATTTGCATTTCTATCTAACATGTTCTCAGATGATACTGATGCATCTGGCCAGAGGACCACACCTTAAGAATCACTGCTTTACTAGCTCATCTAAGGGACCTGCTATTTCTTGCTCACTAGCTCCAATGAGCATGGTCTCATCAATGCAAAGGACCAAGGTGATGTCCTCTGATAGATCAAGACACCAAGATCCTTGTGGGTTATGTTAGGCCAGAGAGCACAAGAGTCAGCATAGGTCTGAGGATGCACTGCAACCCTTATCAACTTATTTTTCCTGGTAAGGATAAAAAAGAAAGCTTCATAGGTAAATAGTTGCATAAGAGGTGCCTGGCGACATGTCAGTTTGCCCCAGCAGTGCTACTATATCTAGAGCAGTAGCTTTCATTGGAATTTCCACCTTATGTTTATGAAAAACCACATGCTCCAAGATTCATCCACCTTCTGTATGGCTAAGAGGAAAGTTAAAATGGGAATGTGTGAGAGTCACCATCCTGCATCTTTCAAGTTCTTTTGTGGTAACATTAATTTCTGCCAACCCCCAAGATTCCAACATTGCCTTTGGCTTGCTGTTCTGGAAGGATGGGGAACCCCAGTGGCCTGCATCTGTCCCTTCTTTTCATCATATTCCTCAATCCAGGGGTCAGGAAACTAATGTGAGGATTGTCCAGTTACTAAGTGTAGGAGGTGAAAATCATTGGCCCCACCCAGAAATCACAGCTCTAGGTGTATGTCCAAAGGAATTGAAAGCAGGGACTCAAGCAATTATATGCATACGATGTTCATAGCAGCATTATCCACAATTGCCAAAAGATGGAAGCATCCCAAATGTCCACCAACTAATGAATGGATAAACAAAATGTAGAACATACATTGGAATATTCCAATGAAGTATTGGAATGTTATTTAGCCGTAAAAATGAATGAAGTTCTGATGCATGCGACAGCATGGATGTACTTTGAAGACAACATGTTAAATGAAATAGCCAGAAACAAACGGACAAATATTACATGATCTCACTGCTATTAAATAGTTAGAATAAGCAAATTCATGGAGTCAGAAATTAGAACACAGGTTACCAGGCACTGGGGTGAGGTAGGGAATGGAAAGTTAATACTTAATTGGTTCAGATTGTTTGGGATGATATAGAAGTTTTGGTAGAGATGGAAAAGTTTTGGTGATGGTAGCATGGCATGGTGAATATAATTAACAGCACTGAATCATATATTTGAATGTAGTTAAAAAGGAAATTTTAGATCGTGTATATGTTACCAGAATAAAAAAATTGAAAAAAAAAACTAGAACTACAACACAAACAGTGAACTGTAATGAAAACTATGGACTATAGTTAATAACACAATTTTAATAATTATCTTCATCAATTATAACAAAGGTACTACACTAATGCAAGGTGTTAATAATGGGGGAGGGTATATGGAAACTCCATATTTTATGCATAATCTTTCTGTAAGCCTACAATTTCTCTAATTAAAAAAAAGGACTTTGAAAGAATGATTATTCTCTCCCTTGGCATGAAAAGTTAAATCCGCTGTCTTGCAGTGTGTAGTGGTAGGCAGATTGTATTTTCCCATCTCTTGATCTTGAACTTAATAATAAAGATAAAACTACCCAATATTAAATATATAAAAAGGCAAAAATTTGAAAAGACATTTCACAAAAGAAAATAATATTCGTGACCAAGAAGTTCATGAAAAAGTGTTTCACATTTTTAAAAACTGCAATAAGTTACAGTCGATGCTCATTAATCACAGATTTTGTGTTTGCAAATTCACCCAGCTCGCTAGAATTCATTTGTCATCCCCAAAGCAGTACTCATGGTGCTTATGCAGTCATTCGCAGACACGCGCAGGGTGGAAAAAAATGTGTCATCCGATGTAGACGTTGTCGGCTGAGTTTGAACAAGGCTATTCTCTGCCTTCTTGTTTCAGTTTACATACTCAAAACAAGTATTCTTTTTCGCAGTATATTCAGTGCCACGTTTTTGTTGGTGACTTTGCTGAGTAAGACGTCCCTCAAACGTAGTGCTGAAGTGCTATATAGTGTTCCTAAGTGCAAGAAGCCTGTGATGTGCCTTGTGCAGAAAATTCATGCATTAGGTAAGATTCTACCAGGCGTGAGTTATGGTATTATAAGCTGAGTTCAATGTTAATGAATCAACACTACATATTAAATAAGGTCTCTTCAAACAGAAGCACACATAAAGCAAGACTATGTATCGATCAGTGTTCTAGTTTGCCAGCGACCAGAATGCGATACACCAGAAACAGAACGGCTTTTAAAAGGGGGAATTTATTAAGTTGCAAGCCCACAGTTCTAAGGCTGTGAAAATGTCCCAACTAATGCAAGGCTATAGAAATGTCCAATCTAAGTCATCCAGGGAAAGATACCTTGGTTCAAGAAGGCCGATGAAGTTCAGAGTTTCTCTCTCAACTGAAAAGGCACATGGCGAACATGGTGACTTCTGCTAGCTTTCTCTCCAGGGTTCTTGTTTCATGAAGCTCCCTCTGAGGGCATTCTCCCTCTCTATCTCCTACATGGCTCTGGCTGCGTGGCTCTAAAACGGGTTCTCTCCAATATGTTTCCTCTTTTAAAGGATTCGAGTAAACTAATCAAGACCCACCTGGAATGGGCAGAGTCTTCCATGGAGGCCATATAATCAAAAGTTACCACCCACAGTTGGGTGGGTTACATCTCCACGGGAACATTGAAAAAGCTCCCAGCCAGCAATAATGAATGAGGGTTAAAGGTCATGGCTTTTCTGGGGTACATAGCAGTTTCAAACCAGCACAATCAGTTGATGAAAATCTTGTCACCAGAAGCTCATGGTCACTAACCCTGTATTTCTCCCAGGAGCGATGGTTCAGTGTTGGCTAATTATGTGTTCACAGTGACTGTATGGAACATAACTACTATGAACAACACAAGCTGACTTTACCCCAAAACATCCTCTAGAATGTCTCTAATGAGAGACAGACAATACCAAAAATCATTGAAGATGTAGAATGACTGGAACTCTCACACACTGTCGGTGCAGGTATAAAATGGACAACCATTTGGAAAACAGGCAATTTCTTATAAAGTTAATCGTGCATACATCCCACCATCCGGCAATCCCATTCACTAGGTATTTATCCAAGAGAACTAAAAATAAAAAGCTACAAAGTATTATACACAGGAATGTTCAAAACAGCTTTTTTTCATATTAGCCAAAATTTAGAAACAATCCAAACGTTTGTGAATAAGAAATAGTTATAAAAATAATATATTCATACATTATTCTGCATTAAAAGTAATGTACTACTGATAGCATGTAACTACATGGATAAGTATTAACATTGGTTGAACAAAAGAAGCCAGAAGTGCAAGAGTATGACACCATGATACAATGTTTATGAAGTACTATGTATTGTAAGTATATGAATAATTGACAAACTAATCGATGGGGATAAATTCAGGGCAGTGGGTGCCTCTGGACAATGAGGGTGGACTAGGACTGCACAAGGACATTTTCTGGAGTGATGGAACAGTTCTAAATCTTTGATGGTGGTATAAGTTAAACTGGTGCATCTCATTACCAAACTCATTTAATCGCATGCTTAATATGTGTACATTTCATGGTATGTAAATTTTGCCTCAGTTAAAATATATATATAAAAAGGATTCAAGAAGGGATAACAGCACAAGCACTATTATCCCATCTGTTGCCTTTGCATAAGTTAGATAAAGGGTTCCCACAAGAATGATGCAAGCCTGTGAGCACATAGCTTAGGTGTAAGTGGGCAGTACCTTTGTGCAAATGAGCAAAGGGCAGTCTGTCCTCTAGGGAAAGGCTGCAGGGCCTGGATTTCAGCTCCCACCTGCCCCCTGATGTAGGGTACAGCCTGTGTATGACAGCCTTGCGTGAGAGAGTTGTGAGTGCATGCTGCTGCTGGCCCGTGATTCCTGCCACAAGGGAATCAATAACGGGCAGAACTCCTTGCCAGCTCACATGGGTCACCTGGTGAATTGCAGGTAATGGGATCCCCCTCTGTTGTCCTCTCCCAGAGGCCACTTAAATGAGCTGGACCATTCAGACACTTCATGACTCTCATCTTTAGATAACACTCTAGAGATCATACTATTAATTTGGCTAATATCTAGGTAAGACTTGACTCTACAAGTTATAGAAAATAAAGGGCGAATGAAAAACCTTTGGATTAGTTTTGTTTCTTTATACTGAAACTTCTAATCTCTCTTTCTAAAATAACTGTTTTAGCCTACAGTTTAACTCAAAGAGGTGAGGCAACCCATCAACTGGCAGATGCTAATATTTACAACACGTGGTTCAACCTGCAAAAAAACAGGGTGATTTATCTCATTTTGGGGGAATAGCAATCTTTCTATACTCGAATCTAATATATTTGCCTCTCAAACCACAGCAAAGTGTATGTTCTTCCTCTGGGCATGAAAAGAGTAGAGTAGACTTTTTTTTAATAAGCAACTAAAACAACAATGCATAATTCGAAGTTTCTCCTGCATTTGATTACAGCGATCTAAAGGGAAGCTTATAGTAGTACAGTTATAATCAACCAATCATTTGCTGAAGATGAAGTGGCCAGTTGGATATGAATCAAGCACTTATATATTATGTGGCAAACCTAACTGCATATTAACCAAACCGAAGACCTATGTGATTATCCCATCATTTGCTCCCTGCGTTTGGACTTTTCCTTTGCAAACAGGAGGTAACTCAGCCTGTTTGAATAATCCACTAAGTAACCACGAAAATTTTTGAGTAGAAAAAAGGAAAAGGTACACCCACTGCTTTAAATTGTTGTCATCCTTGTAATGTTCATTAATTATTTCCAGGTATTGATCTTCTTATTAACGTAAAGTAATAAACCTTCTTTGGAAGGACATTTTAAATTTGCTTCTTTACCCAGTATTTTATTGGTTCATCTTGTGGCTACATTGCTTTGTTTTGTGACTACTGGCTAATTGAAGGGATTTAGCTATTTCACTATTCCTGAATGGTGGCGACAACTTTGGGTACAGAAGGAAACATTTAGCTTCTGTAGAATTTGTGTTGTTGCATTTGTCCGGGAAGGAAAATTCCTTGAAAGCCTTGAGAAAGGAATTTGAATCAAAGTGAAACAATGAATGGAAAAATGGAGAAATCTCATTTGGAAATTGAAATCCTAAATGTAAGACATAAATCAAGATGGAGTGGCTGAGGATGTGATAGTAGGAAATGTATGAGTCAGGAACTTGACTTGTACTTCTGTCCCGCCACAATATGAGACCATTTAAATGGTCATTTCAGATCTTCTCACGTCAGTAGCCTCATGTCCCAGAGGAAGGTATGAAAAGAACCATGTTGGCAAATATCTTCCCTCCATGACTTCAATATCTTAATGTAGATTAATTTCTTCATTAGTAAAAGTGAAAAACAGGGCCCTTTCCAGCTTATCCTTTGACCAAATCTCAGTGAATCAAAATTTTCTCTCCCGAATCCAATTTTCAGTAGACTCAATTCTTAAAATACTTATTCATATCCAATATCTAGTCAACACATGCTCAATTTAGGAAAAAAACAGAAAAATCAAAGATGCAACATAGGCAAAATGTCAAAATTACTTATTTCCCACTATCCCAAATTCACTAGTGTAATTCAGATGCTTAAAATGCTTTTAGTGGTTCTTTTTGTAAAAATTCTTTTTTTTTTAATTCCCAATTAATAAATTCTGAACATCTTCATAGGTCTATAAATGGGTCCTAAATCATTATTTTAATGCCTTTATATTATCTAATCATATGGGAATACTTTACAGTTTATTTAACATTCCTCTATTATTCAATATTCATGTTTTCATTTTTTAATAATAATTTTTCATAATAAGTAATGTTGAGATGCATATGCTTATAATGAAATTTTTGCATATTACTTTATCTCCTTAGAATAAAAATCTAGAAATGAGATTCTGGATTGACACCACTGCATATTTTAAGGATTTTGAAATATCTTATCAAATTGCCATCCGGAAAGCTTGCAACAATTTTCACTCTGAGAGGCATTTGTCCCTCCAATCACATCTAACATCAGCAGCATGGCGTATTACCATGTATATTTAAAAGTCTCTGCCAAATTGATGGAAGAAAAAGAGCATATCATTGCTTTGCATTCTTCTGATTACAAGTGAAGTCGAACATTTCTTCACATATTTATTTGAGAGCTTTGTTTCGTTCAGAGTAACTTCATTGCATATATTATATATTTTGCATCATTTTTTAAGAAACAGTCCTACCCCCTAAACTGCTATAAACATCTTTTTTTCTTTGTAAGAAATGTTCCGTTTTCATAACATTAATTAAAGAAAAGGGCCCAGAGGCAGAACATAAATCAGGTAGGTATTCCTGGGGAAATTGCAGCCAGGATGTGCATAGCAGCTCCAAGGAGGCCGGGCACTGAGCAGCTGGTGGGGAGCCTGTGGAAAGGACGCGTGACCCCAAAGATCCTTCTCGGGCAGCCTGGCCTCCACATATCCCCCCAGAGCTGCTCTTCCACATGTCCCCGGTGACCTCTTAAAATGTCAAATTCCAAATCCCTAGTTTCTTTGCTCCTTCTGCAGAAATTTCTCTCCATTCTTATTTTTTTAATAGGGAAATTCTTCACTATTTAAACTTTTTAAACGTTTTTTTATTGTGAAACATAACATATACAGAGAAAAGCGATAAATTTCAAAGCACAGCTTAACAAGTAGTTATAGGGCAAATTTCAAAGTGTAGTATGGGTTACAGTCCCTCGATTCCAGGTATTCTCTTCTGGCTGTTCTAATACATTAGAAACTAAAAAGAAATATCAATATAATGATTCAGTAGTCATAATCCTTTGTTAAATTCTAACTTCTCTGTTACAACTCTTCCTTCTCACTTGATCATTTTTTCAATCTTCAGGGATATCTGGATAACGTCTTCATGTTGAAAAGGGGTGTCGACATTATGGGGTAGGGGAATGCAACTGGTTGATGTTCTTTTCCATTGTTTTTTACTACACTTTTCTCCTTTGGCTTCTTGGAGATTGCTCAGCCAGGGCTTTCCTGCCGTTGTCTCAATTATTGCTTCCCAGCCTGCCTCATCAGCTCCACTGTCCTTGTACCCCACATTCTCTCCTCTTGCCTAGCTTTTAATATATCCTGCCTGGGTCATTGCAGCCATTCCCCTGCAGCCAGTCACATGATAAAGCATCAAATAGCTCATCTTCTTGGTCATTGCTTATCTCTACCCAATGCCTTGATGAAGTACTACCTCCTGGATCAGCTTGGACCTTGGGTTTAGCTGGTCTGGCCGTGGCTTTAGGAACAGTTCCCCCTCTCTGACCCTGTTAACCTCTCAGACAAGGTTTGCAAGCAGCAAGTTATCATCCAATGTTTCTTGAATCCTGTACAAGGATGCAGCCTAACTTAATGCATAAATTCCTCTTCCCTGCAGTCAACTGACAGTGCCTACCATTTCTCTTCCCTCTGTAGTGAAATGTTAAGCAGAGCATGTGGTGTAAGGTGAGTACAATCAACTGGGTATAGGAGGTAAGAGACTCAGCCAGTATCAGGAAATATCACATATCGGGACAAGGCAAAGCAACCATACAGCATGAGGGTAGACAAGCGAAGAATGTGAAAAACTTGGAAATAACTCTTTTTTTTTTTTTTGCATGGGCACGCACTGGGAATTGAACCCGGGTCTCCAACATGGCAGGAGAAAACTCTGCCTGTTGAGCCACCATGGCCCACCCAGAAATAACTTTTTTCCCAAGACTTAATTATGTTTTTAAATCAGTATTCACATCTTCACCTTATTAGGCTACTATGTCACGTAGAATTGTGTACCTCCAGCAAGCACATGTTCCTCAACTTAATCCACATTCCTGTGGGTGTGAACCCATTGTAAACAGAACTTGTCACATATGTTGTTTTCAGTTGTAGTGTGGCCCAGCTGAAGCAATGTGGGCCTCAATCTGGAATCCTGGGGGGCCTTATAAAGAGAAACTCCAAGTCACAGAAGTAAAAAAGGAGAGGACATTGCCATGTGACAGGAACCCCATAGGCTGCCAGCCATGAGCACCAGAATGCTACCAACCCAGGAAGAGCATGATCTTGCCGACACCTTCATTTGGCCTCCCAGCATTTGCAACCATGAGTCAACAAATGCTTGTTATTTAAGCCAACCCATTTCTTGGTATTTAGCACCACCAACAAACTAAAACCAGTTACCAAAAGCTCCAGGATTCAATAATGCTCACTAAACACTTAATCTAGAAAGATCTACTGCAACCAGGAATTGGTCACATTATGCTCTTGGTTTTTATTTTAAAGGCCTGAGAGTGATTGGAAAAGGAGGCAGGTGGGAATCATGGCAAGGGGTGGGAAGGAATTGGAGCTAAGAACCAAGAACTTTGGGGCTTCTCTCAAGCCAACATCTATTTTCAGAAGGGAACAGAAAACAGTCACCAAAAAGCGTGTGTCATCTGACTGGTTCTGCACAACATCCTGGGTGAATCACATGTGTTCCAGCATCTCTGCTAAATGTCATCTTAGAGGAGGTGAGTTTCTTATGAGCTCACAAATGTTTCCTCTCGCTCCAGTCTAAACAAACTTACTTTTCTTCAGCGCATAAGAGAAATCACAAAAACTTGTGAAGACACGCTTCAGTGTATGTGGGCGGTGAAGTTAGAGAAGCTAAAATTTTTGCCATCATGTCTATCGGTCGAATATAGGTCCAGAAACAAGACACACATTCAGAATTTAGGAACTGAGGAAGAAAAGGAACAGAGAAAGAGGAACAAGGTGGTGCAGAAGGGGGAGGCTTCGGAACTTTGGAAAGGGATAAGGCTGAATGCTTTCTTCTCTGGACATTGATGGTCTAGTGACTGGGACAGGGTCAACAGACCCTTGTACCTCCCCCTGCTTCTGCTATGGGAGCTGGTCATCAGAAACATAGATCCTTCCATAGCACCCATTTGTAGAGAAAACAAATGGGCCATGATTTTGCACAAAATTCATCTCATTGAGGAAAAGGACAAGAGGGGGTAACATTTTCTCCAAGGCAAAGAGAAATGAATGAGGCACTACAGAAAAGCTGGAGTGAATTTCCCTGGTATTGCATCTCAACATCATGAGGGAACTGTTTGGCATGACAGAACACTCCAGGTTGCCCATGGAGTAGCATTCTTCCACAAGCCCAAGGATACTGATTTTAATTTCTTGAGCATCCTGGCTTGACCCCACCCATGCCATCCTTCCTGCCTCACTTTATTCCATCAACTTCCTTCCAGTCCTCACTGGCCACACAACGGTTATGGGGTTAGGCCCTTGCCTAATCCCTTGAGTTTAGGGAGTTCCTTTTCAAATTTGGCTCCTGTCAGAGCTAGACTTTGGTTGCTAATCCTTGGCCTGTGCCTTTTAACAGCTCCCAGGACACTGCTGATTTCTGGCCCCAGGATCTCCCTTCCCACACCATCTGTCTGTCCTGTCTGGCCTTAGAAAGAAGCACATACTGAGGACAACAGAGAGGAGAGATAGAAGGAACTGGGATCTTTCGTCACATTATCAAGCCACTGATCATTCCTTTGGGTTTATTTTTGAATGAGATAATAAATTTTCTTAGTGTTTACAGCAGTTTCAGTCTAGCTAGTCTGTTATATGTTGCCAAAGGCATCTTAACCAATTCACAGGGAGAGGGAGCAGATAAGATATGCACACCTGCTGGTTTGCCAGCTCCCTGGACCCAGCTTGGTGATGAGGGCAGGGAAGGAGAAAAAGGAGTGGGAGGTCTTGAAGATCATCCTTCATGGCTTCTCCTTTGGGAGACTTGTCAGTAGGCCATCATCCAATGATCCAGAAGGAACCACATAGAAGACACACTCCCCGCTGACTGGAGAAGGAGAAGGACATCGGGAGCAAAAGAAATGCAAAACTGCATTCTTTCCCCATCAGATCATGCTCTAAGAATCTTTAAGAACTATGTCACCAACCTGGTAACAAACTTCTCTAGGTAAGGGCTGTGTCCCTTCTTTCTCTCATATCTCATGTAACTTATTATCTGGCTTAATAACTATCCATCAGTCCTGACAGAATAAAGTCAAAGTACTCATCATGGAATATCTGTGTGCCTCCTTAATCACCTATATGTACTTCAATTGCCTTCCTTTGCAAACCGTCTTGTTTGTCCATCCTATGACTGGCAAACAGCCTTGTCTTTGGCTGTAAACCCTCTTTGGAGATGCTTATTCTTGCTGTCTGACTGAAGAAAGGATTTCTGGATTGTTTTCTCAAGGTCTTCTTTTGACCCAGGTCAGCCTTTCATTCTTTTTGACCTTAGCCCCATGCTCAAGGGACATGGCCCTCTCTACTCCCAGTTAGCAGTTGTCACACCCACTCCATTCCTTGGGCTTCCTTTCCAACCATGGTTAGTGGGAAACAGCCTCCTCAGCAACCTACAACCTCGTTGTCTCTAAAGACAAGCTTAAAAGCCTTTCTCCGATTGATGTTAACTTTCTAAGGCTGGTCACAGTGGGAAACCACACAAAGGCAACAACAATACCAGCACGGAAGTACTTTTCAGTGATGACAGAATCCTTAAAACAGGGTCTTGGATCGACAGGTCATGACCATGGAGCCCACCTGAGATTTTAACTGAGAACTGGCTGGGCTTTTATTCCTACCTTCGAAAGCTGCCTCGGGAAATGCCATTTAGGCTCCTACCATTACGAGAGTCACTCTTCCTTACTAAAAGAGGCAATCAAGGTTGAACAGCGGCTTTATCACTTTTAAAGGGGATAATTTGCATCTCTGTCACCTGCTATATTGGATAGCCCTCTAGATCCCTGCTCTTTGCAGAATTTTTTAGCTCCATTGAACACTAGTTTTTATCAGGGCATTCATTGCATGTGGGGTGTGTGTGTGTGTGTGTGTGTGTGTGTGTGTGTGTGTGTGTGTATGATGTGCTACACCAACAGAATAAAATAAAACCAAATTGCATAGAAGGGTTATCATGTAATTCATTACGTTTGGGACACACCAGCTTACATAAAGAAACAGATGTCATTTTTTTTAATTCTCCCTTTATTTCTTATAACTCATAGTGCCGAGTGATATCTAGATATTAGTCACATACTAGTATTATCTCTATGTCTGAAAATGAGAGTCATTGATTAGCTGAATGGTCCAAGGCATTGAAGTGGCCTCTAGGAGAGGATAACAGAAGCTGTGTCCATCATCTACAGCCAGGCTGGTGTCAACTCAACAGATGACCAGTATGAGCTGGCAAGGAGCTTGGATCCCTGTTATTGACTCCTTCATGGCAGAAATTATGGCCCAGTAGTGACATGAATTTGCATCCCACTTGTCCCAGGCTGCCATATACAAGAGTGCAGTGTACTCTACCTGGCTGAGAGAACAAATGAGAGTTGAAATCCAGGCCATTCTCAACCTTCACCTATAGGAACAGCAATTCTTTCTAATTTGTGCAAAGACTGTTCTACTCATATATACACCCATATATCCTTCTTGAGGGACATTATTATCTAATTAATAAAGGCAATAAATGGCCGATAGTGGCCCTGCATTCATCCCATTTAGGAAACTTTGCTTTTTAGATCAAACTTACACAAAAGACCTTAATAAGTAGAGGTATATACCATGCTTATATTGGAAACAACAGAATAAAGATGGTTGTGTTATTGTTCTCTAGAGAAACAGAACCAAAAGGAGAGATCTATAGATGAGATTTATAAAGGTGTCTCACACAACCATGGGAATGGAAGAGTCCAAAACCTGTAGAGCAGGCTGTGAAGCTAGCAGCTCCAATGAAGAGTCTGGATGAATTCCACAGGAGAGACTCTCTGGCTGAAGAAGCAGTAAAGGAGTCTTTCTTCTTCCTTAAGAGCTTTGAACTGATTGAATAATCTTGCTCCAAGGGATTCACCTTAGTTGATCTCAGATGTGATCAGCCACAGATGCAATCAACTAATGATTTAATCAGCCAGCCACAAAATATCCTTGCAGCATCAGTCAGGCCACTGCTTGCCTGACCAGACAACTGGGCATGATCGTTTGGCCAAGCTGACACCAGAACCTGACCATCACAGTAGAAAATATCTCCAAATTTATTTATAGGTTCCATGCAAGCCCAACGAAAGTCACAGCAGGTTGGTAGTTTTACGCTCGTGTTAATTGTATGTATCCATCTGTCCATCAGTATGTTTGTGGAAATTAATAAGTTGATTTTAAAATTTATATGAAAATGCAAAGGGCCATGAATAGCCAAGGCAATTTTGAAGACTTATACAACCACATATATACACTTGTTACAAAGCTTTATCATTTAACCAATGTGTTATTGACACAGGATAGATAAATAGACCAATGCAAAAGAACAGTCCAGAAACACACCGATATTTATACAAGTAACAGGATTTGTAAGAAAGGTGGCATTGCAGTGGGGTGGGGAAAAGGATGGTCTTGTCCTGTAAGTATTGCTGGTTTCATTAAAAATCCATGTGATTAGAAAAGTAAAAAAATATTGACTCCTTCCTCACCCTGTACACTCTCTCTCTCACACACAACACACACAGCTCTAGATGATTTGTAGATCTAAATGTGAAATATCATCTTTAATGATGTAAAACTCTTACAGGCAAAATACAGGAGAATATCATTGTGACTTGAATGTCCTTTTTGACTTAAGATTGCTTAACCAGTAGACAAATAATGGCCTTCCAAACAAGAAAAATGACCAATGAACAGCATTAAACTAAAAACTTCTGTTCATTGAAAGATGCCATTCAGAGGATATAAAGATAAGTCAGAGAGGCAAAGATATTTGCTATATATCCGAAAAAAAGGTTTCATTTTGAATATATAAAAACACATACTAGAGTCAATAAGAAAAAGTCAGACATTCCAATAATAAAATGTGTGAAAGACACAGATTTCACAAGATAAACTATTCAAATGGCCAATAAGCACATGAGAAGCTGCTTAACTCTACTAGTCATAATGGAAATACAAATAAAAGGCGCAACAAAATATTTTTGCATATGGATCAGAAGGACTAAACTGATAAAATGATAGCCAATACCAAACACTAGCAAGTGCAGGGAGCAACTGAAACTCCCACACATTGCTGGTGGAAGTAAATTGGTGTATTTACTCTGTCACTACCTACTAAATCTAAGCATGTGCATATCTGATGACACCACAGTGTACTCAGTGGCAATGTATACATACACTCACCAAAGCACATGCTCAAGAATGTTCACAGGGGTCCAGGCTTTAATAGCAAAAACCTGGAAACAGCCCAGATGTCCATCTGCAGTAGAACTGGTAAGTTGTGGTATATTCATATAATGGAAGAGAGAATTGAGAATGAATAAATTATAGCTACACAACAATTGACTGAATCTCATTCACAAAATAATGAGCAAAAAAACCAGGTACAAAAGAGTGCAAACTGTGTTGATTCTATTTCTATAATGTTAAAAAACTAGTCTATGATGTTGTATGAAAGGATGGGGCAGGGGTGGGTGGGGGTTAGTGGTAGAAGGCTCAAGGGGGCTTCTTAGATGCTGGTCATGTCCCATGTCTTGATTTCATTCTTGCTACATGGATGTATTCATTTTGGGATAATTCCTCAAACTGTACCTAAGATTTGTCTACTTTATGTATTTTATAGTTCAGTAAAATTTACCAAGAATGGAATAATAGATGTCAGTGAGAATTAGCCAGTTAGATTTACATGTACAAAAATCATAATGTTGAATTAAAAAAATAAATATAAAGCCTTTCATGTAATATTTTAAAACATAGAACTGTATTAAACATAAACATTGACAAATTACAAGCACTAAATTAAGGTTAGAGATCCCCCCCCGCCCATGGAGAAAGGGAAGTGAGGATGTGTTCAAGGAGCAACGCAAAAGGTCTTCAGCAACTTTAATTTTTTCAGCTTTCTGATACATACATTAATGCTCATCAAACTATTTTCTATGCTTTGGGCATGTTTGAAATAAAAGGATAAGCATAAGGCATAAACACAAAGTTCAAGAAGTAAATAAATAATGCCAAGAAACAGAAAACCCTACAGAGAAATGAAAGTATTTGAGCTAGAAGCGAATAGATGAGAAGGAGTTTAGCCGGTAGCAAAATGAGAATAGAACATTTCAGCTCCATGAATGGACAGGGCTGGAGGGAGATAAAAAAAAAAAAAGGATGCATGGGGTGAGAGCACAAGATGAACCTGAAATGAGAGGAGAGGTTCTGAAATATTATGCAGAAAGGCCTTTTTGTCAGTTTCCCAGAAGAGTGTCTTGGAATATCCATCCTGCAAAGTGCTTCATGAAAGCAGGCATCGTGGTTAAAGACGTTTGGGTCTTCCACTTGCCATATACACCTCTTCAACCCATCTTCCTGATGGCTGAGCATCTTCATCCCATCACTCAAGGATGGTTGCCATCCTGGTAAGGCTCTGTCTACTTCTACTTCACCAGTGGCCTCCCAAGTTCACCCAGGAGAGACTGGTTTATTCTGTGGGTCCCATCTCTTGGTGGGCATTCAACATGATCTTTGCCTAACAAGACTGCCAAAAACTCCACTGTGATTTTCAGAGGCCTTCTACTTAGTATTTTGGTCCCCTCCCTGTGAAATTCCAGTGTGTCACTAATTTCTTGAGAAGAAAACTGGTTAAGTGCTTTAAGCCCCTAAATGTCTTTCCAAAACTCAGCTGGTTTCTCACCCACTGCCCAGACCCACTGAGGATTCACCTCCAGACCCAGAGTTTCACCTCCTGCCCATGTCTAGAGTGACAAGGGCCCCCAGGAAAATGGCAACTGCCAAAGCCAGTTCAGCTCCCTACCCCAACTTTTTTCCCTCTTCAAGCATCAACCCCTCTTCCTTATCTAGACAGCCTTCTGCTGCCTTCAAACGATGACTTCTGTATCTCATCTGGCTTTTCTAGGTGTTGCAGGCAGGACTCTGGCTTGCCACCAGCTGTTCCATCCCCCATGGAAGCAGAAGATCTTGAATTCTGTGCTCTCATTTATACTTTTTATACTCCATAGAGGAGACTATGTTGTATCTCTATACCCACAGTCTGTAACCCAGTGCCTGTCAGTAAATATTTATGGAATAGAGCCTATTGTTGAAACTAGCATGGAGCTAAGCACATAGTAGATAATAAATCAACCCATTGATTCAAAGCAATGGGAATCTGGGATGCAGTTATAAACCCACAGAGCCAGAAATCATAACACAGATGTATTGCCCAAAGACCTCATTTCACAGAAGAAAATGAAGCCTGGTAAGGTCAAGTGATTCCGTTAGAAGCCACTGATCATCCCAGAAGAACAGCCAGGCAGAAATGAAAGCTGCTGCATCCTTATCCTTGCCCTTACCCCTAAAATCACACTGTGAAAGTCTCCCTTAACACCGTGTGACTAAGTTGAAGTCAGGAAAGGGATTTCTCCGAAATGCTCGCACTAAAATTTTAACTCCAAGAAGGTTCCACCAGCCTACCTTATGCTTATTTCCAACTTAAAGGAAGCTGGTATGGGAACCTTGTGCCCAAGGAACTGTATTTGGAGCTGAGTGGGAGGGCATGGGATGCTCTGTTTTTATTTCTATGAACATTCCAACATTTGTTTGATTCTGGTTCAGTCCCTTTAAGGCTCAACTCTCCCAGTCCTGCTGCTCAGTTTTTATAATGCCTAAAATTACAACATACCAGGTTCCATCAACTACTTAACCAAATTCCCTTAAAAGTATATAACATTGTTAAAAACATTGTTTTTAGAAAGCTACTTTAAAACATGACATTTATTAGCAGTTATATTAGGATAAACTATAAAGTTATCCCCAATATAGGTGTTACCCTTTGATTTAAATTCCACCTTGAGTAAACTAGGCAAGGAACATTAAAAGCAGAATGGCTTTTAGGACCCACTGGGTAATGCTAGAATTTGTGGCATGCTAAACACCGGCACAGCATATGCGAGCAAGTCCCGGTTAATCACATTTGGGGCCCAATTAAACTTTTCCAACTTGCTCCAGTTTCTGCCTAGGCTCCAGCGAAGGGAGCACAGCAGGTGAAATTGCCTGAGACAGAAGGAGACATTGGCTGGGCTGGAGAGGACAGGTTTTCTCATCCACTGGGCTCTTCGCAGATTCTGAAGGATGAACAAGAACTGAGCCAGGAGAAAGCTGATGATGGGAGGCTTAAACCCCCCAACTTGTTGCTTGGTATTCTTCCTTCCTGTTAACTGGAACTCTACCTCCCTATTTTCCATTAATGGTGGCTTCACCAGTGGCCAGAAATTCAGACAAGCTTGGTGGGGTCAACAAGTCAGGACAAAGAATAGCATGAGCCCTTTGGGGAATTGCCCCCTCCTTCTGTGATCTTTATGAACTGGCCACCATGCCATAGATGGGCAATCATCTGTGCTACCTTCTTTAATAAACTGTATGAAGAAGGGCTTCCAGAACATCAGCACTTAGACTCCCTGGACAAGGGACTCCTTGTTTGTCTGAATTTTCCATACTTGGATGGAAGACAGTTTGTGAAAGGATTGCTTGATGCTTCTTTCCATGGAGGAAGTGATAGCCTTGGTCAACCCAGTATACCTTTCAGGTATTTGGTTAATGCAATTATGATAAAGAGTCTCTGAAAGAGTTTAGGAGGGAAGGCCTGCCAGAGAGAAATTGGGGGCAGGAGATACAGCTGACAACTGAGCCAAGGGAAGCTTTGTCAGTGAGTGTGATGGTTGGGTTCTGGTGTCAACTTGGCCACATTATGGTGTCCAGTTGTCTGGTCAGGCAATCCCTGGCCTAACCATCTACAAGGATATTTCATGGCTGGTTGATAAACCAGAAGGCTGGGTTAAATCATCAGTCAGTTGACTGCAGCTGTGGCTGATTACATCTATGATTAACTAAGGGTGTGTCTCCCACAAATGAGATAACCTAATCAACTGGCATTGATTCAATTGGTTAAAGACTTTTAAGGGAGAAGAGAGAATTGTCCTGTTTCTTCAGCAAGCCAGCCTCTCCTAAGGAGTTCATCAAGACCCTTCATCAGAGTTACCAATTCTGTTGCAGCCTGCCCTATGGATTTGGGACTCTTGCATCCCCATGGTTGCATGAGACACTTTTATAAATCTCATATTTACAGATGTGTCCTGTTGGTTCTGTTTCCCTAGAGAACCCTGACTAATACAGGAGGTATTCCTCTCCTCTCTGCCTATAAGCTAAAATCTAGAGGTGTTCCCTGGTGTGGACAGAATGTAGTGGGCTAGGCTCAGAAACAGGAAGGAGGGAAATACCTACCTTCAGCCCATCTGCTGAGGTAGACATGAAGCAGAGGAGCAAGGAAAATGGTGCAGATTAAATCTGTCTCCTGCCACCTGCCGCCCTGTGCCCCTGAGCACAGCCACTGGTGCCCATGCTGCAGGCTCTGCTCCCTCCAAGTTCCTAGACCCATTGGATTTGGCCAATGGGGACCTGTCAGAATGGACTCCGAGGCTGGGCATCCCACAATGCAGCCATATGCCCGCAGCACCCTATCCTGTGTTCTGTGTCTGGGACCCACCCCCTTCTCCTGAGGTGACTCATGACCAGCTGTCTGCCTCATATTCCTTCTTTACTTCCTTCTTTAGAAAGGAGATCAGAGGAAGATAACTTGAGGGAGTGACATTTGAGCTGAGATCTAAGGTATGGAAAAGAAGTAGCCACACACACCAAAAAAAAAAAAAAAGGCAGTAAGAACATTCTAGGCAAAAAGAATCACAAATTCAGATATGTGTATGTGAGAAAGAAACCTCATGTTTGAGGCACACTAGGGGGCAAGTCAGCCAGGCTGGGAGGAGCTGGTGTGGGAGGGGAGACCTCCACTGGCAGGTCCTGGCACATAGCTTGAAGTAATATCATAAGCCCAGTGAGAAGACATCACAACGGTTTTAAGCAGAGAAGTGACACCATCCAATTTTTATTCTAAAAACTTCATTCTGGCTTCTATGTGAATAATGGGTGGGAGAGGGACAAGATTGAAGATCAAAAAAAAAAAAACCAATTAGGAGGTTACTGCAGTAAAACATCACAGACATGATGGGACTCAGATTAACCAGATGGCAGCCACATAGGGGATAAACAGCTGCAACAGAAATGTACAATGGAGCTAGAACGGCAGGACCTACTGGCTCGTTGGATATGGAAAGGATGGGTGTGAGTACTCTAAGACACCTCCCAGCTGGGTAGATAGTGGTGACATCCACAAGACAAGGAGGGCAGGATGAGTACCCTAGGGGCTTGAGTGTGTGTGAAGTGGGGGTGTAAACTGGAAGTGTGGGGTGACCAAGAGTTTCCTTTAGACATGTTGAGATGGCGATGTATGAGACCTCCGAGTGAAATGACAAGCAGGCAACTGGATCTAAGTCTGGGGCACAAGGAGAGGTCCTGCTTTGCTCCCTCTTTCCACATTTCTATGTATAAGAGATAAAAAAGTGTCATGGAAAAAAATCTCAGCTTTGACAAAACACAGACAAAGATTTTCATCCCTTCCTGGCCACTTTATAACCATGTGGTTTCGGGTAAGCTCTTCAGCCCTTCTGAACTCAGTCTTCCTGCCTATAACCTGACAGCGTTGCTTGGGAGACTCAGAGGGTTAGCCCACAATAGACACCCAATATACAATAACTTTCCCTTTTTCCTTCTTGAACTCCTTCCTTCCTGTCACTGCCCAGGCCTGGGGGCTTTCCAGTTCCAATGAGCTTGTCATTCCCAGGTGCCGGAGTCTGGTCCTTAAATAGGAACTCACTCACCAGTTACTAACTCTTCCCCAAAACCACTTTCCCTGGATTCCCTGCAGAACTCCCCAAACTGAGAGCCTCCCAAGTGCTTCTTGGCTTTGAGTGCTACAGCTGAGTCAGCGTCCCCAGCCCCTGACCAGTCACATGCCTCCTGCCAGATACTGGTTCCCTCCCCATCCTGCCCTTGTGCTCTACGATGGAACAATCTTGCTTCACTCCTCTTTGGATTACTGCACGCGGTCATCCACTTGTCTCTCTGCCAGGTCCATTCTTCCTAAGACACAGCTCCCTTTATGTCACTTCCCTGCACAGAATCATCTAATGGCCCCTTAGTGCCTATAAAAATAAGCACAGGATCACGTTGGCATCCAATGCCCCATACAATGTGTCCCAGCTTACCCTTACCGGCCTTTCTTGGTCCCCTATTTCATTTATAATCCATATCTCGGGTCAGCAGTTCTCAGACTTTTTGGTCTCAGGACCCCAAAATGCTTTCATTTATATGCATTTTTATTTCTGCTACATTTTAAATTAAAACTGAGAGCACTTTAAATAGTCAGTTATTCATTCACTTTTTTAAAAAAAAATCCTTCCATAATAACACAAACAACATATTTTTTGGAAAAAAAAAACTCCATATTTTCCAATAAAAATTTAGTGAGAGAAGTGGCATTGATTTACATTTTTGCAAATCTCTAAGGTCTAGCTTAATGGAAGACAGCTGCATTTCCATCGCCACTTCTTCATTCAATCTGCTGTGATGCATTATTTTGGCTGAATGAGAGGAAGAAAATCCAACCCCAGACAGACATGTAGGTGGACAAGGGAGGCCCTGGTGGATCCCCTGGAAGGGTCTGGGAGCCCCTCAGGGTGCCTTAGACTCATTTGGAGAACTACAGTTCTGGCTCAGCCAGGCTCTTCACCATTCTAAGAATAAGCCTGACTTACACTTCCGCCCCTAGGTTCCTCTTGTTCTGTCCTCCTATATTGCCCCTTCTCCCCCACTGACCTGTCCAAACCCTGATCCAGACCAGGTCAGACGTTTTCGCACAGACTGAAGAATCCCCAAGGCCCATGAGAACTTGCAGAGCTGCTGCAGGAAAGTGTGGGCACTTGGAGGTCAGCCCCTGAAGCATTCCCCTAGAAGACTTACCCTCCCTCTGGTGCAGCTCAGCCAGCTTCCCATATGCCCAGAGCTGGTCGACTTTGTAACTATTTCCGATAGCCCAGAGCAGCCATTTTTCATCAACCTCCTCCTCTGCATAGCAACACTATTTTCGGGAATCATCCAAAAATGCAAGAAACAGCAATGGCCTAAAAAGAAATGCAGACAGTGAAAATTTTTTTCTACTGAACTTTGTAAAACATTCACCACTATAAAAAGAATAAAAATGGAATATTGCAGTGTGAAAAAGGGAAAAAGAAATGTATTAACATGCTTTAAATAAATTAATGTTTTGATGAAAAGGAGGGGAAAAAGAAACCCAAAGAAGTGTTTCCCAAAGAGTGAACACCACAAAATACAGGGGTTTACACCCAGAATGATAGAAGGGAAGAAACTTAGATTATGTGGCTATGACTTTACAGTCTCAAGAGCATTTGTTCATTTGAATCTGCTGTTTAAATTTAGGTATATGCAATACCGTGGGAGTTTGGAGATATGAACTTCACCTAAAGCAAGTTTAAATAATTGTACGTTAGGGACTTTAGGAACCTGCTTTCAGAATCAATGTGTGTAGATGAATTTGAATGTGTTGGGGCCAACTGTATAACTGGGAGTTCTCAGATGTGTCTTCTTCACATTTAACAAAAGATGAATAATGAAAGTGTGCTTACTCGCAGCTTATATAGCTTATATGTTATGAAAGCTCAAAAGTTACTGCAACAATTATTTAGAACTTAGACCAACAAGAGATTTTTTTCTAATTATTTTTATTACATTATCTACAATTACTAGTGCATGGTGATAATAAAAGTTTTTAACCAGTTTATTATGGTTTTTAAGTTTTCTATGGCCAATGGAGTGTCCCTTGTTGCATTTACCTGGGTGGGCACCTCCCAATCCTGCCCTTGAGACATCACTGGCTGTTCCTCTGTCCCAGTGTAAATCTCCATCTGGCTTTAGTTCTTCCCAACCAGGTAAGCAGACACTTTTATTTGTGCTCAGAGGACCCTCAGGGAGGGGTGTCTCTGTGTGCAGGTGATGCCTTGGCAGGCTATGGAGGGATGTGGTTGTCTCTTCGTGCAGATTTGCATGCAGAGAAGATACCTGGGCACTATACATAGATAAAAGGAGGAACTCAGCCAGATGGGTGTCTATTTTTCCTGCCCTGATGCATAAACTAAAGTCTGAGCATTCTGGAAAAAAAGGTTGCAGATGGAAACTGGAGTGGTTGTTTCATGGAGGACTCAGCAAAAGGCCAGAGCTCAATCCCGCAGCCACCGAGGTCCCCAGGTGCCAATGTGGGACCCCCGAGTTGGGGAGGAGGACATTCTCCCCACTTTGCACAGACCCTGGGCTGCTCTGGCACTTCAAGGCAGCTTTGGCAGTGCCCGGAAGCAGCATCCTTGGCACACAGACGGGGAGTCTCCTGGTGAATGCCAGTATCCATAGCCACCGCAAGACCTCTTCTTTTGGCTTTGTAGAAGGAGAATATCATGGAAAGTGCTCTTTCTGGTTCCAGTGAAGAAAGAGTGAGTTCCTCAAGATAGAGCCTCCAGTAGTAACATTTGCTAGGAACTAAGGAAAGACTCATATACTTTTCACAACCCTAAATGAAGTTAGGGTTGGCTTCATTTTCTGATCAGGTCTGTGTGCCAGCTTCTCTCGGAGTTGGCTTCCAGTGTCCCCTCTAAACAGCTGCTCATTGTCAGGCACAAGACAGGATGTGTGTCTTCACAATGGATGGACCAGCACTCCTGGGTCCAGAGGGCAAGTCCTCACACAGATGTGCAGACAGCAAGGTCCTGGGAGCCCCCCAGACTGCCCGGGCCCAGCCCCGTGCCCGCCCCACAGGGCCCATCCATTTCTCCTGCCATCTTTGGTCCCCGTCCAGAGAATTCTGCCTCCCACACTCGCTCTTGTTCTGCATTTCCACCTTGCTGGCTGACGAACTACCCTGACCATAACCACTGGTTTTGCTGCTGCCCCAGCTCTATCCCCATCTTCTGCTAGGAGATGCTTCTCTGCCCAGCATTTATTGCTAGAAACGGATGATTCACCCTGCCTTCCATGCACCAAACCAGAGTGGGCAGTGCCCACCCTGGCCCTACTCTGACCCAGAGGAAGCTTCTCCCTGCCTTTCTCCAAAGAGGATGACCTTGTCCCTGGCAGTTCCCAAAACTGCCTTCCTTGTCTTCTGGCTCATTGTTTTAAAACTTCATGTTTTGAAATAATTTCACATTTACAGAATTGCAAATATACAGAGAACTCCAACATACCCCATCCCCCCACCCCCGCCCCCAGATACCCAGATCCACCAGTGTTAACATCTTGCCGCCTTTTCTGGCTCATTTTTTTGATCACTCCGTTTCATTTCCATAGCCCAGTTGACTCGAATGTGCTAGATCGAGCATGGGATCTGGAGAGACAATCTGGCTTCTTTTTTTTTTTTACTTCCTACATAACTTACCTGTCTCAGCTCCCTCTTGTTTAAAGCTGTGATAATCCCACCATCCCTGTGTGCCCATAATGGAATGGAAGAGCCACGCACATCCAGGGCCCCAGGAGGCACTCAGTGGGGGATGAGGGACCCTCATCCACGTACATTCCCCTCCAGGGCGAGTTCCGCTGGCCCTTGGTTTCTATACTGGGGTCTCTGGGCTTCTGTCCAGAGTATACATCTGGATCTCAGGAGATCTTCCAGCAAGCTTTGACAGGGCCCCAACCGTGTGCCAGGGCTGGCATGTAAGTACAGGGGTCCCAGAGGTGAGCCAGACACACTCCTGATACTCCCACAGCTGAGCCTCGGGAAATAGACAAAGGGGCTCTCATAGAAACACGTGCAGGCAGCCCCCCACCTCGCCAGCGTGCCTTCTGGAGTGTAACCCCTTCTGCCGTTTGCTAGCCATGGGCATGCCCAATAATCTTCCGAGCCTTGGTTTACCCATCTTTAAAGTGGGGGCACTCACCATTTACATAGTCATTACCAGGGTCCAGTGAGACATCCCCAGCACGGTCCCTGGTTCAGATCAGAGACGGCTGACCTGGCTCTAACTTGCTCCCACACAACCCATGGAGTTTCTCAATCCTGGCAAAATACTACACGTGGCTTTCCAAGCAATCAGTTAAAATATCTGAAAGCACAACTTCCCTTAAAACAAAACAAAACAAAACAAAACATGAAGAGGACTAGAAAGCCATGTTAGCATTTCCTCAGGGCAGCTTGCTAGCACCGCTTTCAAATCCCCAGGCTGTTCCCTTCCTTCTCTGCTGTCAGGCATGGGGACCCTGCACAGAGTGTCTATTCCTTTGTAGACGGGGGCTTCCCACTTGCTCCCCCGTCTTCGCTCAGGGCTGTGTGCTCAGAATGAATCGTTCCGTTTGAAGCGGGTGGACTCCACCTTAAGATCCCAATCACATTAGCTCCCCCAGCTTCCTCTGTGGCAGAGGATAAATAAATGAAATCACCATGGATGAGTGATTATGGATTCCCAGGGTTTCTTAACCGCAGCCTCCGCAGGCAGAGAAGCAGGAAGAGAAGATCACAGGCGCCTCCGAGGGGCCTGGAATGACCACGTCCCTCCTGAGCAAGGAAGGCAAAGAGACGCTTGGCAAATCGCATCTGGTCCTGTCTGGGGGCTGGGGGATGGGGCATTGCTTCCCAAACACCTTCTCTCTGCCTGGCAACCGAAGTCCTTCCAACACATCATCTCACTGGAAATTCACAAGGTTTCTAGAAGAAGAGCTTTATGCCCTCGACTTTTATTATGAGGGTTGTCCAAAGTTACAAAGATGAAGGTGGAGGAACCAAGACTCAATCCAGGTCGGTCTGATTCCAAAAGTCCATATGCTTTGCCTTAGTCCATACTGTCTCTTAATGAAGTCGTAGAGGGGTGAGGGGGAGGTTTCCAGGTGAGACGGGCTCGCCTCTCGAAGGAAGGACACTGAGTACTCTTGGATATTGTAACTGAGGAGTTAGGATTTGGCAAATGATGATGATTTACTGACCCATTGCATAGATATTCCTTTTTACTTTCTAGTATACTAAGTAAGATAGAGGGAAATATCTAAACTGTACCCCAGCTGCCTTGATCTCTGACAATGATTGTATAGCTGTGTAACCTTTATCTTGTGCTTGTAAAAACCTGGTGACTGACTCCGCTTGTACCCCCTTTCCTATTTTTCAACTTTAGTCTTACGATCATTAAAGACAGCTCCTAATGTTTATTAATGAAAGGACCTGAGTCAGCCCAGAACTAACCCACCCCAATTCCAAAACTATATTGCTGGACAGAGCTGGATCTAACCAAAATTGTCCCACCTGACATGCGCAGTAGCTTAAATGTTAACTTATTAGTGAACTATACCTTATTAGAATACTAAAAATTACACCCATCATCATATTAAGGCTGCCATTTTCTACTAAGCATGTCATCAGTCTGCCCGTGCTCAATAATTAGATCATCTCTAACCTTGCCTTCTCAAGCCATTGTGCTCATTATCCTAAAACTTGCCCATCTTTTGATACTATAAAACTATCAGAATTACTGTATTTCAGGCAGACAGATTTTTAGGTCAATAGGTCACCTGATCTCCTGCTTTGTACTTAGCAATGGACTCTTTCTCTCTTTGATACCTTGGTGTCTCAGGAGTTGGTCATTTGAGTGCATCGGGTGGAAAATCCACTGCTTTTGATCATTATCAATATCTTACCAAACTCCAAATTTCCAAATCTGCAGTTTACCTTATACTTAACTCAGCAAGGTCACCTATCTAGCCATGAGACCTTGGGCTCCTCAATTTGTCCCCTCCATTTACCAGAGGAGATGTGGCCTCTGCGCTCACCAGAAATCATCCACCTCCCTGCACAACCTGTGCACCTTCTCTCCAGCCAGCATGCTTAGGGTGGGCTTTAAGGTAATCAGATGTGTTTATTAATTAATCATCATTAATGACTTGACATTCTGCTGTCATTTAAATAAACTCTGTGAAACTAACAAGGCTCATAATAATAGGCAAACTTCTTGAGCTAATTATTTTTTGGTGAACAAATTCATTATTAATATAAATAGCAAGTTCAATCAGGCCAAGGATCAATATCTGTGCAGAAAGTGAGCACCAGAGTCAAAGGAGAGAGAAAGGATGTAATGCAAATGGGTACTGGGAGGAACCCTGAGGCTGGTGGAAGGAGAAGGTGCTTGTCTAGGGAAGGAACCAAGGAAGAATGTTGGTAATAATGGGTTCCAGGGAGGAGGATAGTCCCCCAAAATCAATCTCTGGAAGAATTGGATACAGCAAGTAATTGTGGTTACTCCAGAGCCTTCTGAGGTTCAAACACTAGTACAAACTCAGATCGCCTGAGGGTTCTTCCATTATCTTCACCTCTCATCCACATTCAATTCATCTCCAAAGTCCCAATTAATTCCACCCTCCAATAAGTCCTCTCAGTTAATACCTTCCCCCAATGTCCTCTTCTTATGCTCTGCTGAAAGCTTGCATGCTGATTTCCAGTCCCTCTATCACTAAACCTACCTACCCATATTCAGTCTCACCCCTTCTTAACCTGTCTCCAAGCCAGAGACCAGACAATTACCATTCTGGAAAGAGTTTTCTAGTGGTTCCCATCTTCCCATTGTCTAGAAGACAGTCCAAGTTCTTTCTGGAATGCAAGCCCTTCTTGTGTTTATTAAAAACCCTCCAACTCATAACTGCTGTCACCTCTCCAGCCTTACATTTTATACTGAGATGCTCTAGGAACTCTCCTCCCTCACCTCATCCCACCATTTCAACGAAATAGTTTTTAACACATCTTTATCCCTTAAAACTCACTTTCTCCAGAGGGGTTTCCCTGAACCCCTGGTCAAAGACCTTCTTCTCCAAAACTCCTTGACCTCCCCGCTTTGTAGCTCTTATCACACTGGTTCTAATGTTCAGTTTGTGGGTCTCTCTAATCCCCTGGACCGTGGATCACTGAAGGGCATGGCATTTGCCTGATTCATCTCAGTCTCCACAAAGCCCGGTGGTCCATAAATGTTTGGTGAGCAAGCCAAAGAATGACTACATCCTTTTGGGAAAGAGGGTTGTGGAAGAGACTGGGGTGTCAGCAGGCAGTTAGTTGAGAATAGTATTATGGCTCTGAATCAAAAACCCGAGTGAGGGAGGCATGGGGTGCCACTGGCAGGAGTGCTGGAAGCAGTTTACATTTTCAGTAAGTGCACAAAGTTTAGACTAAGGGCATTTATGAGCAACTGGAGGAGAAAGGGAAACACTATTGATGCTGACTGAGGACACTGCTTGAGAGAATATGTAAAAATTACCAACCAGGTTGGCTTGAGCTCTCAAGACTTGCATGAGCACAGAGAACAGAAAAGCAAACTGTGCTTGTCTCCAAGATACAAATTCCAGGAGGTCCCAGTGGGCAAGAAACAGCAAGAGGTGATGAGGGTTGAGCCAGGTTCCGTCAACCTCATGGAAGGATCTTGTTGGAGGGTTAGCACCTCCTGCTCTGGGGAAGGTTGGGGTTATTTTCCTGCTGGGGAAACCATGTGTTCCTGAACTTTTGGGTCTCCTGGGAAAGTTGTAGCTCTTTCCCACTCATAATGACAGCCTCTGGAGTCTGAGCATAGGAGAATACTGAGGGTTCTCAGGGGCTCCCCAAGAAGCAGAGAGCTAGGGAGATCCCAGCACCTGGCACTGAGCAAGCTCTCAGAGAGCAGAGAGAAGGTTGTGCAACATTGGTACTTCTTAGAGATTCAAGGGAAGGTGCCTGGCCTGTTGATAATGGGGGTTAATTCCTTCAATATGCAAAGAGAGATTTATTGAGCCCCTACTGTGTCGGAGGTGCTGTGCCTGGGGCTAAATCTCTAAAAGTATTTCCTGCTCCGATGAGTTGCTAAAATGTGCTAGTTCACCTTCAATGAAACTTCAGGAAGCATAATCTGGCTATGACCCAAAGGACAGCTGTGATGGTCTGGAACTTTTCTCTCTTAGAGATTTTTTGGCAGTCAGTCTCTCTTCTCCCCAACAGGAAGTGGGCTAATACAAGAACACGTGTTATTTTTTCAAAGTATGCAGGCAAGACTATGCAGGAAAGCTAGGCTTTGTTTGACCTTAAAATCCACAAACTCTCTACAAAATAGAGTCCAAGATGTCAGAAGGTTTAATTCCCCAGAGAAACAAAATTGCATTAATAGTCAAAGATGGTACAATATTTCTTCAGTTTTCACAACTGATACTAAATTAAGCCATGAAGTGCAACCACGCTAATTGGCAAGAGGCACATGATAGACAATAATGGGGTAAAAGATCATTCCTTGCTGCTGTTTAAAAAATAGGATTTTTAAACAAAGGAATGAACTCCCACATTCACTATATGAATCCTAAGAACCTCAATTGACAGGTACTGTTCTTGCAGAATGTGACACCGTAACGCCACCTTCCATAAGGCCTAATGTGAAATAAAATATTTTTGTATATTGACATGTCAAGATACAGTAGCTCAAATCTAATGTGGCATTTTAATGCAATGGAATATACCTTTGCATCCTGTACAATGTATAACATAAACTCTGGCTGAAATAAATATTGAGCTAGAATTCTTTAGGGGGTGTTATTCATCTAGTTTAGCTTGCTACAAGTTGTCCAGGCCTAGCATCTGTTAGAGATTATGGGGAGTGCAGAGCATACCCCTCAGCTCCCCCAGTGTGATGGCTAATTTTATTTGTCAACTTGGCTAGATTATGGTGTCTAGTTAGTCAAGCAAGCACTGTCCTGATTGTTACCATGAAGCTATTTTGTAGATGGGTTTATGTCATCAGTCAGTTGATTGCATCCATGGTTGATTGCATCTACAATTAACAAAGGAGATTGTCCTCAGCAATGAAGGGAGTCTCCTTATCCCATCAGTCAGAGATCTTAAGGCAAGAGCTGGGGATTTCAGAAATCAAAAAGAAGAATTTCTGACTTTTCGTCAGCCAGCTAGCCAGCTTGTCCTGCAGAATACAACTTCACTTTCATTGGAATTTCCACCTTGTTTCTTGCCCTAAGGGGTTAGACATGCCAATCCCCATAGTCATATGAGCCATGAGTTCTCTAGAGAACCCTGACTAATACAACTAGAGTCTAATCAATGGTGAAGAGTCAAAAGGAATTGCAGAGCAGTAAGCAATAAGCATCATTAAAGTGCTCACTAATTGCCAAAGCACAAGGCAAAGTTGAGCTTGAGACACAGCCTAATTCTAAGACCAGAGTGGGGACCCCCTAATTACTGCCTGTCTGAGCTTTGGTTCCCTCTGTAAATAGGGTCTTGGGTATAGATGGCTTATTTGTGAGGTGATCTCAGAGAACAGCAGTGGGAGGCTGGGAACAGTGGGGAAAGTAAGAAACACCCATCTCCAGGAGCATTACCTGGGAAAGTTGCAGCTCATGCTCCATGCATATGGGAACTTCTGGGGAATACACAGAACGCCTCTCAGAACTGTCCACTCAAGATCATCCTGGAGGTTCTTATCCTTGGCTTCCAAACCCACTGGTTGAGTTTTGCCCCATTTCCGGGCTGTGCTTGATGAGTGAGCTCCTACCAACCTCTGGGTGTCAGAAAACCCTAGGTGTAGAAAATGAAAGCCCACTGTGGATACTTGAGGTACCTGCTGTCAGACTGAGGTGGGTTGAAACCCACTCTGGAACTTTCCACAGCAGCTGCGACTAAAACCGGAGGGGAAGACAAGAGGGTGTAAATTGGCGTACCAGAGGTGGATGATACAATGTGTAAAAAATGTGACTGTGAAGTCCACCTGGGATGACATCTGGCTCCATTATCTAGCCAGCATAGAAGGTGGCAGCCCTGCCCCATCAACACAGGACTCACAAGCACAGTGGGCATGAGAAATCAAATCATCGGATCCTTAAAAGGCCAGTCCTGACTCCTAATCCATGGAACTTACAGAGGGGAGCAGGAAGCCATGGAGGAAGTGTGACAACTCTTATTGATGAGGCACAGAGTGACAAAGAAAGATCGAATTCCCCTCATGCTTTTGAGCTGTGATACAACTAGATTAGTAGAGTAATGCTTGCTAATGTAAAAATTCTAAACTTCAGTAGTTTAATAAAGTGCTTTTTTTTCTTTTTTCTCACCATGGTTATCAGCTGGCCTACACTTTCCCAAATGCCTTCAGTGTTGTGGCTGTGCATCTTGAGCCATGAGCATCAGATCACCACGCTCATCTGTATTACTCACAGGAACAGGTGAGTAGGACCCTGCACGTCAGGATGCTATGGACCAGAACTGGAATGGCCCAAACCTTTTGCATCCACCTCCCACCAGCAGAACGCAGTTACTGGGCCACCCTTAACTCCAAGCAAGACTGAGGAATAGATTCAAGTCATATGCCCAGGGAAAAAAAAGACACTTGCTTAGTGACCCCTTAGCCAATCTCTGCCACAAACTGCTTCCATTCGTAAAGAAACGACTCAAAGGCTGTCTGGTTCCCACCAATCAGATTCACCGACCCTCCTCCCTGAAAGAGGGCAAATGTAAGGGGGAAGCAAGACAAGTCTGAGTGTTCATTCGAATAATCTCTTCTTGTTAGGAGGGGAGTGAAATCCCCCCTCCCTCTGATAATAATAGCTAACACTGGCTAAGTGCTCAGTATGTGCTAAACACTAGTCTGAGTCTTTTGCTAGTTTAAGTCATTCAAACTTCACAACTATCTTATGTAGTAGGTAATATCATTTATTTCCATTTTAACAGATGAGGAAACCAAGGGACAGAGAGGCTAAGAGATTTTCCCAAGGCCACAGCCAATTGCAGAGTTGGGATTCAAATAGAGGCAGTTGCTCTTTTCCACTACATCATATGCTGCTTTTCTTACCTCAAGGGAACAATAGCATAAGTTCCCCTTCCCTATAGTACCAATTGGACATTTTCATCACAGAACTTAATAAAGTCAGTGAGCTCATATCAGGAAATGAGAGCTCAGTGGTTTTTCTAAATGGGCTTTCATTTAACCCTATAGACATGAAGGATACACTGATTTTAGCAGCAGGTTCCTCCAGGCTAAGGTGCTAATGACAGCCTTTAAGATAGTGGCTAAGGAAATGTTCTTACATCGTTTACGTCATGCCTTCTGTTCTGGGACATCTGTTTCATGGTTCAGGATCCTTACTACTATTAGAAAAGCACTTGGTGTTTTCGTATGCCCTTCTTCAACAGCAGATGTAGGGAATCAGTTTTCCCCAACCAGTTCTTACAGAAGCTTTGCCTGCCTCCTGTGACTTCTGCTTGATGCCACCTGCCTTTTACTTGTTAAAGACATTGCCGTATGTTCTAGTTTGCTAGCTGCCAGAATGCAACACACCAGAGATGGATTGGCTTTTAATAAAAGGGGATTTCTTTCATTAGTTTTTCAGAGGAAAGGCAGCTAACCTTCAACTGAGGTTCTTTCTTACGTGGGAAGGCTCAGGGTGATCTCTGCTGGCCTTCTCTCCAGGCCTCTGGGTTCCAACAACTTTCCCCAGGGTGATTTCTTTCTGCATCTCCAAAGGCCTGGGCTGAGCTGCGAGTGCTGAGATGAGCATGCGGAGTTGCTTGGGCTGTGCTACGTTGAGCTCTCTCATTTAAGCACCAGCCAATTAAGTCAAACGTCATTCATTGCAGCAGCCACGCCTCCTACCCGGCTGCAGATATAATCAGCAACAGATGAGGTTCGCATGCCATTGGCTCATGTCCACAGCAATGGAACTAGGTACCTTACTAGTTGACACCTGACTCTAACTACCACACCATATGATGCTACGATTCCCTGCATTTCTTATATAATTGCAGTGATCTTTCTCATGATCAAGGATGGGTGGTGCTAACTTGGGCTCCTCAGAGATACCTGGGTAACCTGATAAAACACAGATTCAGACTCATTAGGTCTGAGGAATGGCCTAAGATGCTGCAGTTCCAGCGAGTGTCCAGGTGATTTCCATGCTGCTCGTCTATCCTTTTCAGCAGCAAGGTTCTGAGCATCTGAGATGAAAGAGTTACATCCCATTTAGAGTGCCAGGGATTTCTCAGTTTATGATCTCTCAGTTCCACCCTTCTTTGCCCTGCTTTGTGTTAGTAGAGTTGAACCCTGTATTTCTCCTTTACCAGATGGCAGAATATTAGACACTGGTGTACATTTCTGGGTTCTAGACCTCCACGCTTATTATGTATCCTGGGATGCCAGATCCCCACACAGATGGGCTCCAACTGTGCCCTGAGACCAGGCTTTCCCCACAGCTGACTGATGCCAAACAGCTCCAGCCCCCCACACTTTCTGGCAATGACAGGCCTTTTCTAGTGTTAAACACCTGTTCACATCCTCTGCCTGCCTGACCCTGTGGTATCCATGCCCTCCTTGAAGAGGTATGAATCTCCGCACTGAGGAGGGGGCCTCTTTCCCAGCCAGTTCCTTTCAGATTCATCCTTCTTTATCCTAGGGATAATAGCTACTCTTTTATATCTGCTACTTCTGGAAAAGAGGATCCCCCTGTCGTAGCTAGGTTCAGGTGTCACCTTAGCCAGGTGCTGGTGCCCAGTTGTTCTGTTGCTGTGGACCTAAATCATCCGCATGTGAAATTCATCAATGGCTGATTACATCTGCGGTCGGCTAAGGGGAGTGCCTTCCACAATGAGTGGCATTTAATTTAATAAGCTGGGGGCTTAAAAGAGCGAGGTCAGATGGGAGAGAAACTGCTAAGCAGTTTCAGCACAGCACAGCACAACTCAGCTCAGAGCTCAGAGCTGACACAGACTCTGTGTTTGGAGATGCAGGAAGGAAACGCTGTGGGGAAAGCTGTCTGAACCCATAGGCCTGGAGAGAGGGCCAGCAGATGCTACCATGTGTCTTCCCGTGTGACAGAGAAACCCGGATGGAAGGCAGCTGCCTTTCCTCTGAGGAACTATTAATTTGTAACTGAGTAAATCCCCTTTATAAAAGCCAGTCCATCTCTGGTGTATTGCATTCCAGCAGGCTTAGCAAATGAAAGCATCCCCTCTTCATCCCACCTTCATAGGAAGGTGCTTCCTAGTTAAGCACCTTCTACTAATTAACAGTCCTTTACATTAAATTTTCATGTTCAAATGTCCTGACTGGATGCTGAGTCTAACATAAAAGAGAACTTCCCTGCACCACACATCACATGATTCTTTCTGTAACAAAGACAAGCTCCATTGAGAAGCAGCAAACAGAAAGCAGCTTGAGCGTATCAGTTCATGCCAGATTACAAGTGTATTGTAAGACATGGTATGTAAAATGCAGAACTGGCAAGTACCGAGCTGGGAGTATAGTTCAACCCCATCATTCTATAGATGGGGAAACAGATGCCCAGAGACGGTTTGCTCCAAGGTCACATTAGGAGTTACTGGGGGAAGAACACAGAGGTCCCCTACTTCATAAGGAGTTAGTGGGGAAAAACGCAGAGGTCCCCTACTTCAAAGCATGTTTTCCATCGTATCCTGGTGCTCAGCGAATGAATGGATAAACAGTGATTGAGCAAATGGCTTTGGTATTTACCATGTGTTCTAAGCCACTTGCGGATAGATTCCCCATACCCAGAAGTAACATTTCCAGGATTGAAATGAAATGCATATAGTAATTTTTAAATTGATGTGACTGATACACTAACAAGGAATTCAATTTATATGCAAGTCATTATTCAGTACCCAATATATCCCCCATTATGGGGAATTCAAAAGAAAAATAAGCATTTTCCCCTCCCCTGGAAGGGTCCACAGTCTCTTTGGGAGGCAAATTTAAGTATGTATTTTTTGAGTCTAGAAAGAAACCAAGTTCTCAACTCTGTGATTAGGACAGCCCGTCACTGTATCCTCACAACTTCTCTATGGAGAAACCTTTTTACCTCTTTATAGGGGAAACTGAGGCACAGAGAGGTAACATTTGCCCAATTTTGCAACATCGGTGGGAGCCTCCCCCAGGATTCAAACCCATGTCTTTTGGATCTGACCCCGGTACCCCTTTTCCTTATGCTGCAGTAGGACTCTCTCATTGTGAGAAAGAAGGACGCAGGAGCGATGCCCTTAATTTTTATCATTCACATTCAGATAAAGTACTAAGGGTTAAAGCATTCCATTTCCTATTTTCGAATACAAAAGGAGACTGGATTCTCTGCTTCATTCAGGCACCATCAGTTCCAATGGGCAAGTGCGGGGCTTGGTCTCCGCCTGGAGCACAGTCACAGCCAATGCATGTGAGAAATGGGTGTCATGCCTCACTGAGCCCCTTCCTCTCCTGGGAACACAAAGACAGCACCCATCCTGCACCCCGCAGATAATAATCAACCGCTCTGGGGTCATCCCACAGTCAATGGCTTCAGGATGGCTTCCGCTAGTCCCCCTGCAGGAACTGGGTTCTCTTTCCTTTGCTGATTTGAAATCTAAACCAAACTTACCTACTTGCTCACTCACTCACTCACTCATTCATCCATCCATCCATCCAACATGTGTTGAGCATGTACTCTGTTCTGGACCCTGTGCAATAAGTTGTAGAGGAAACCTGGGCTGAATGCCAGGCATGGTTCCAAGAACTTGACCTGCATAGTCTCATTTTACTCTCAGGCAGAATTGTAAAGATGTTCTTATTATACCCATTTTATACTGAGAAAATTGGGGCACAGAAAAGTAATTTGCCTATGGCCATATTAACTGAACAGTCAAGACAGGGTTAGAAGCCAGGTCTCCATGGCTAAGAGGGAGAGTGTTCTGAGAGAATGCTAGAGATGGGAGCTATTGATTATAACTGGTCTTTAATGAGCTTTCTGTGGCATAGAATGTGAGAAGACCAGCTCCATTCAAAGGGCCAGAGAGGGCAGTCAACATGCCCCCCTGAATTAATATCTCAATGTCCATTAGAAAATGGCGCTCACAGTCCTGGTCAGATTTTGGACCTCTGACTCCGGACACTCCTGAGAACCATGATCTCATGGTTTAGAACTGGAAGTGACCTGCAGACGTGATCGAGATCAGAACTGGAAGTGACCTGCAGAGGTGATGCAATGCATCCCTCAGGTTTTAGGTCATTAGGGTCACCTTGTCTCCCCTGATTCAGAAAAACTCTCTGAATAGGATCTCCCTCCTGGGCCTCCATAAAATGGGGAGTTGTTGGTTTGCTGACCCACATTCCAGACTAGGGGCCTAAGCCCCTCTGGTTAGGAATTCCCATCGGTTTTTTTTTAAATGTCAAATATAGAGATCAGCACTGTTTCCAAAGCAAAGGTTACATTCTCGTCTCTATTTTCTTCTGGGTTGTATTTCAGACAAACCATTCTTTCTAATTAGATAGCTGTAGCTGCATCTTATTTCCTTTACCATTAATCTTTTATAAACTGTGAAATTAACAAGGCTCCCCATGACCAACCTGCGAAATCTGCCATCTCTCACTGCCACAGACTGAAGGTCTTTGGTTGAAGATGCTCCACTGACAGCACTTGAACAATTATGATGAATGTTTCTCTCTTGCTCATTATAAGAATGCTAATCTACCGGCATCCCTCTATATGTACATTCATTAAAGGACTCTAAGTTCTCCACACTGTGGTGGAGGTGAAATTTAGCACTGGATTTGCTAAATGACAGTGGTCTGCTCACACAGAATTATCCGATGATGTGGTATGAAAGAATTAGGTAAAATAATCTGGATAAACTTTCAAGATTAAGGGATCTGTGGTTGTCTTGATGACCGATATTTTGAGAATATAGTTATACTCAGGCGCACACAGTATACGCATTGTTCATTCCACAAATTGTAACATGTGCTTTCTGAGTGTCAAGACTTCTAGGCTAGGACCTTGCAATCAAGGGAGGAAGATGGGAAGCTAAGCACATTAGTAATGACAACCAATGGGACAAGTAGTGTGGGAGCCAGAGGAGGGGGTGGCAAGTGGTGCTCACAGAATTCAGACGGTTTTTATAAATAAGGCGACATTTGAGCTAATCTTGAAGGATGGGAGAGAGCTTCTTGCATGGTGTGAGTATGGGAGGGCCTTCCAGGTGGAGGAAATAGCATGAGTAAAATGGAAGAGGGTCCATGGCAGGAGATGTGCTGGAGAGGCCAGCAGGGGCCCAAACCTGCTTGGCTTGATACCAGGCTAAGGAGTTCGTCTTGACTCTGTAGGCCAGTAGCTTCTAACTGTGTTTCATGAAGTCATCACTTCAGGAAGCAAGGTATGGCAGAGAAGACAGCAAGTGGAGTGCCATGTTCCTCACCTCCACTTCGGCCACAGCAACTTGGCTCTCAGGAAGACCTTGGAGGTGGGTGTGGGGATGGGAAACAAAGCACAAATTCAAGAAGCATTTCCAAAGTGAAGTGAACAAAATCTGGTGATGGATGGCTAGGGAGGTGAGGGAGGGGGACTGAGCTTGATGTTGGGTCTAAGCTTTGCAGATTGGGCAACCATGTGTGCAGATATTCTTAGCTCAGATGAGCAACACACAGACAGGGCATGGTTGGGTAACACTCCAGAATCTAAGGCTGTCTGTGCCCAGGCAACATGAAATTTCCTCTCTTTAACAACATTTTGCCCACTGAGCAACCCCTCCTTATGTCAAGCTATAGCCAATGATAACCCATTATCAGCAAAATCATGTTTGCTTCTGGTGGCAAATGTATATACTTTCTAGTCCAGACGAAAGCTGGGTGGAAGCTTGAACCATGCCTCTTTTTAACACAGTTCCAGATAAAATCTTTATGACAATGTCATGTTCAATATCATAGTGACCCCAGAAAAATGTCAAATTAGCCATGATCACTTCAGAAGCATATTCTAAGCCTGCACTGGAGATGTTTTTCCATTGCCTTCTGCAGGAGGTCTAGGGAGCCATGTTGTCCACCAGGAACAGTAACCATGCACAGTACAAGGCCAGGGAGCAGGGGCTATAGGTCAACACAGCCTGTAGCAATAGAAGGAACCCTGATGTACAAAGAAGAGCTGAGGCAGAAGCCTGAGTTAACCCTCCACCCTTTCCTTAGTGCTGATGTGATCAACAATGATGCCTGTCTAAGGGAAACCAGTCGAGTTCCCCCTGTCAGGGCCTGATATCCAAAGATGCAGTGCATAACTTAGTCAGGCTTCTGCTCTTTGGAACATGGAGAAACTCAACCAATGAGCTCTGGGAGAAAGCCAAAGGATGACATGAAGCAGAAATAGGATCGTGGCAAGCCAAGATCATGTAGAGGGAGAGTGTGTGGGAACAAGAACTATGAGTCAACACAGGGGCAGAGAGTCAATAGAAGGGGCACAGAGATTGGAGTTGTCATTTCCTCCTGCTCTGTCCTGGGCCCTGGACCAGCTCTCATGGATCATAATAATGCCTCCCCCCCTCCCAACTCACTCCTGAAGACACTTGAATGAGTGTCCCTTATTTTGCAAACAAAAGAATTTGGCCTGAACCTTGGTTCTACCAAGAGGCCCCCAAACCTAATACTTGATAAGGTCTAGCCACACCTGATGACGAATGGCCAGTACCTGGACATCTGTGAGTTCACAATGCATCTCGGGTCACCATGTACACCTATCAGGGAGTCAAGGAGCTCTATGCAGTCCTTCAACCTGACTGGGTGCTCAAGTCCCCTCTTTTCCTACTTAAGGTACCCAGGTATTTCTCTTTATTCTGGCCTCACCCAGTCACCTACTTCCATCACCATCTTTCCAAGGAGTCCTGACCTTCCAGAGCCTTCCTGTGGAATGGGACAGTCTCCTCAGCTCTGCCTAAGACAAGCACACTGGCCTGTCACCCTAAAGGTTTGGGTTTCTTACACATGGAAGAGCTCTCAGTTGATGGTGACAACGACAAGCACGTTAAGTGTGCAAACTCAACTAAGCACATGAAGGTGAACCTTGGTTCACAGTCCCCGATTTCATTCCTGAGCTGTGCCCAGAATCTCCATGGCTCTTAGACCTCCAGGACCATCCATTGACTCCCTCCTCTGCCAAAGTTTCTCATCCCAGTTCAGGGCAGAGGGGCAGACAAAATGGACCAGTATGTGGGAACTAATAGCCATTTGGGGGAGCCCTAGTCTCAAGCAGATCATTTGCACTTTGGAATTCTCTACTCCCATTCTGAACCTCTGTCTCACCCAGAAATATCCCCAATGGTTATGTCCTCTTCCTGCCACCCCTGAAATCTTCTGTGGTTCAGATGGACTAAAATCAAAGCACTACCCTCCCCTAGGTAACTAATGTAACCTTATCTCCACATCCCACCCAGTTAGCTAAGATGAAATCTGATACTCTCAATCCATACTGAGCTGTTTTCTTTCTTTTGCTTTATAGTGGATTTGCTCAGCAAGAAATCACTCTTTAAGATATGTCAATACCTCTCTCTGGCTTTCTGATTCTGAAGTACAGAATCCTAGAGGGAGGAGCTTCCTTCTCAAATTCAAGCATTGCCACAGCAATCAAGCATCCACCAGGAACTCTCGAAGAACTGCCAACCCCCTTCTTAAAGCACAGTACAATAGGAGATTTATTTATACTTGGAGTCAACAACCCTAAGCCCTTTATTTATTCAGCAAACATTTATTAAGGGTCAACCACACGTGCTTGGCACCTCCTGGGGGGGTTAATGAACAAGACAAACATCCTTCTGCCTTCATGGAATGCACCTTAAACTTCCTTTTTCTCCTGAGCTGCGTGACCTTGGGTGATTCACCTGATCCCTCTGAGCCTAAGTCCTCTTCTGCTATATGAAAATAATGATGGGAAATTTCCAGATTGTTAAATTGAGTAAGGCATCGCACTGTCCATGGCACAGCACCTGGAACATTCTAGGTATTTGACAGACATTAGCTGACATGTAGAGGTTTTCCATCTTGACCTGGAATTCCTGGGAACAGCCTCAAGTTGATGGGAACAGCCTTATGGCACAACCAATTTCAAACTGGAGGTTGGTGATCCAGTCTGAAAACATTCAAAGTATAAAAATTCACAGATGATGGCAGCAAAGCAAATATAAACCTCCTTATGTGGTTTCCTGCTTAATTTATTTCCAACTTTGTCTTAAGTGATATTTCTTGCCAATATATATGAAATGGAAAATATCTAACTCGAGTTAAAATTCCCGGTGAATGCTCCAGATTGATAAATCAGCTTCCAGGGGTGCGCCGAGCAGGTTGGCGGTGCGCTACTGCCCCCTTGTGTGGCGAACCTGGCTAGCAATGATGTGGGAACAGCAAATGTTAAGATAGGGGTTTTGTTTATTTTTAGCAAGCACACTTAAGAAGGGGGAAATGGACTCTCAAAAATCCTCTTTATCCAAGATCAAGTAGAATAAAATCCAATTAAGTCAGTGCAGCTGTCCGCTGTATAACCAGCTCCAGTGGTACATCCTTCCCCTCCCTCCCCTCGGGCTTTTTCACCCCCTGATGTGTATCGGATCCCAGTCTTCATTTACCAGGAATGCATCCAGTATCCCCGGAAATAGAAAAAAAAATCCTCTAAAAGTGTGCAGTGCTCACACATGCTCCCAGATGGGAATGGCAATCTTTGAGGAAACTTTGAACAATGATGCCCTAAATCTGTAGGTTCTGTCTGGAAGAATCTGTAGGACACGAACGGGCAGTTGACCTGAGTTCATTTCCCTGTATACGGAACCCCGCCACCCCTCCGCCTCCAGCCAGCATGATGGGTCCTTGTGTTAAGTAAAAAACATGGACTGAACTATGCCTCATAGCTCTGCTGGGAAGCAAAGATTTAATGAACATAGAGTCTAAAGGGGAAAAGAGGAGGGAGAGCCAACCCCCAGTGGGAAGTCAGGAAGCTCCCCCTGGAAGAAAGTCAATCGACCTGAACCTTTAAAGATGAACCGGTTAAACAGCTAAGGAGCAGGGCTTGCTTATCACAAGCCAAGCACAACGGCTTGAAGCACACAGAGCTTTGGGGAAACCGAATGTAGTTCATCACGATTGCACCAAGGGGCACGAGCAAGCCAGATTCTGGAAACGATCATGTTAGAGATGAAATCGTGAAAGCCATTGCTGGCCAGGTTGTCTTGGTTTTCTCGTGCTGCTGTGACAAGGTACCATAAGCTGGGTGCCTGGAAACAGCAGATGTTTATTGCCTCATAGTTCTGGAAGCTAAAACGCCAAAATCAGGGTGTCAGCAGGACTGTGCTTCCTCTGAAATCTATAAGGGTCCAGCAGTACCTTGTCTGCAACCCGTTACACTTCTTGGCTTGTGGCATAGCTCAATCTCTGCCTCTGTCCCATAGACGTCTTCTCTGTCTTCCCGTCTTTCTGTGTCCAGATTTCCTCTTCTTATAAAGACACCGGTCATAGTGGATTAGGGACACCCTAAACCAGTTTGGTCTCATTTTAACTAATAGAAAAAAAAAAAGGTCTTCAAAGATCCTCTTTCCAAATAGGATCACATTCATAGAACCAGACTTTAGGGCTTGAACCTATCTTTTTAGGAGGCACAGTTCAATCTACAACACAGCATAGAGATGTGGAATAAATAGATGGACCAAGGAGCATTAAGAAGGAGGGAAGTCTGGCTTGGAATTGGAAGGAGAAGTCCAGAAGCAGCAAGCCGTAAGAAATGCTTTTAATGGGGTCTGGGCAGAAGAGGCCAATCCAGTATGGACTGGAGAACAGAATAGGCCAATTGGAGCCTTATTACAAAGAAAGTCATTAGGCCTTGGAGACTGTACAGCCAACCACATGCACTTCCCAAATAACACCCCATTGGGATAAAAGAAGAACAAACTTTTCTCTTACACTCTGAGCCTGTGACCTTCTTTCTTCCCTCATCTCCGATGCCAAGTCACCAAGACTTCTGTTTCTCCTCTTGCCATCTTTGTTCCTTTGACTGCTTGCACCCATGCCAGAGGTAAATGTGGCAAGACCGGGTAGGATTTCACCAGCGCAAGGTTTGCTGGATAGGTCAAAGGTGAAAGGTGGGAATCATGCTTCTGGGAACGGTGAGGCCTTCCAGGATGACAGCAGCTAATTTCATCTGGTCTGGGGCCAGGACATCTGCCTGATCCCTCGGTTTTATCAGCTGATTGCTCCATAGAATACTTACGCTCCCTACATTTCATCAGCTCTCTGTTATAGGTGGGCTCAGATGTATCATCTCCGGTGAGACACGATAAGGAAGCATAAGGAGTTAAATCCTAGTATGGGTCACACGATTTGGACAAGCCACTTAATCTTTCAGAGCCTCAGTCCTCCCCTTTGTTCACCAGAGTGACCCGTGGCTTTCCTACGGAGCAACTGCGAGGATGGGATGACGTCACATATGCAAAGTACTTCCAAAATGTAAAACACTGGACAGGTGGTTGGGATTGTTTCCACCCAAGTGCCGCCCAGAGATGTGTGGAGACCAGGAAAGGTGAGCCCTGGCCTTCCCCTACCCCCAAGTATAAAATAAGCGCGCTGCTAGAGACCATACCAAGGGGTTCATACTGGCAAACTGGAAGGTATGGCGCACCTCTGGTCTGGTGCTGTGGTCATACTTGGTACATCTGAGCCAATCTATAACAATGGAGAGCATCTGAATGTCTCTCCTGATGTTGCCCAATCACAGAATTCATGCAAACAAGAAAATGATTGCTTTAAAATTTTGAAGTACTATATGCACTGATGGTTATCCAGTGGATGATAATAATAATTATTATTACTATAAAGTAGATTTTTGCCCACTTCTGAAAATCTCACTTTTCAAGTAGTTTAAAGAATGAATCATTTACAATTACTGTCAACAACAGGGGTAAATGTCACAAGCATAATATTAAGTGAAAGAATGACCAATAGAAGAGTACTTGGTGTATGTTCCTATTAATATAAAATACTAATACGGGTAAAACTAATCTATGTGGATGGAAGTCAGGATATTGGTTACCCTGGGAAGTTGGGTAACCACTGGAAGGGGATGTGAAGGGGATTTCTCAGGAGCTGGCAGTGTCCTTTTTCTTTACCTAGATGCTGACTAAATGGGTTTGTTCAGTTTGTGAAAATTCATCAAGCTGTATGCTTATGATATGTGCACTTTATGCATGTTGCACTTCAGTAAAGAGGTTTTGTAAAATTATATTCTTATCTACTATAAGGGAAAAAACTCTTTGTCTGCCTGCAAATGTAATCTTGCGATAAGCTACTCTTACCCAGCATCCACCTTCTGCAAGTTGCTACTGGTGGCCCTTAAATTTGGGTCTCCGAATGATGACACTGAGATTTCTTCTTTTATCTTTATTTTATTTTATTTATTTATTTTGCATGGGCAGGCACCTGGGATCGAACGAGGGTCTCCGGCATGGCAGGTGAGAATTCTGCCGCTGAACCACCATGGCACTGCCCGGTACTAGATTTTTATCCATCATTTTTCCCATGCTGATATCTCTTTGCCTGACCACTAGCAGAGCCCATCTCGGTATGATCTCTCTTACATTACAGAGCAAGCCAAAGTAGGCAGGAAATGTCAGCATAAATGGCAAACTTTCTGATAAAGTTTTCAACTGGGAGGGAGGAAAAGAGACCAAAGCTTGATCAAAGGAGCTTTATTGCGAGGCCACGAGCCAGCGAGCTGAAGCCTAAGACGGTGACAGCCCGAAGAGGGAAAGGAGACAGCCTATATAGGATGATTGGCAGGAAGTCCAGAAAAGGAGCAGGAGGATCCTCATTGTCTAGGTTGGGCACCGGAAATTGGCACGTTCTCACTGGTTGGTTTAGAAGCGGAGGGCTAAGCGGGGAGTTGGCAGATTTCATTGGTGAGGTTTAAAATTTAAGGGTCACCAGTAGCAACTTGCAGAAGGTGGATGCTGGGTAAGACTAGCTTATCGCAAGATTACAGCTGTTGGAGAGCAAGAGTAGTCATGTGACTGTTGGTGGGTTGAGATGGACTCGGTGGGTTTACTGGAAATCATGGGTTGGGGAAGCTCCTTGGAATATTTGCTAGGGGTTGGTCACATCATGGGGGAAGCGGTTCTGCCTAATACTTTCCAAAAAAGCAACGGTTCATCTAAGAGGCCACAAGTGCTAAATTTAAGGACATATCCGGTGCATATTCAACCTCCACACTGGCGTTGATTCCAAGCTTCTTTGTGGAAATTGCTGCCTCTTTTCAGAGTCGGATCTCCTTTGACCCATGTGCAAAGAGCTCATCACCCTAAATATTTCCAAAATTCACCCTAAATATTTCCAAAATGTGTTCTTAGTGTCCTTGGGTCATGCACCAAGGGTTGTATTAGCCCAGTGGGAGAGCTACCCACCTGGCAGGTCTGAGAAGGAAAAAGAAGTAGAAGATCCAGGAACTAGATGGAGATGGGAGAAGGTTTGCTTTGAGCAGATAAAAGCATTCTTGTTGGAGGAAAAAGAGGAACAATGGTTTATGGAAAGGACAAGGACAGGACACAAAGTAGGTGCTAAGTATAAAGCTTTAGGAAAAAGGCAAGGCTAGAAAGGAGGGAGGGAGCTTCACTACAGGACATTATGGAGCACAGTACAAACAGTGAGCAGTTCAGAACCAAGAGTCTGAATAGAAAGAGAATAAAACTATTTCTCTCCCCCATGTCGCAGGGGGTAAACGTTTAAACATGGAACAGGACAGGCTACTGAGAGACTGTATCATCTGGACTGGCAATGTAATTCTGGAAGTAAACATCTGAAACAGATCTTTCCCTCCCTTTTGTTTCCCTGTTCCTCTGATAGGAGTCAATCACCAAATAACTATTGATTGCCAGCTTTATGAAATGTGAAGGAATTGGACCCACATCCAATGTCCACTGGGTCGTTGCAATTAGGGGCAACTTCAAAGAGTGTGGAGGACTTGAGCTAGTCCCATGAACTGGACAACGATCATTCCTAGTCAAATAGGTTCACTAGACAGAGAATGTGAATTCTACCTGCAACTGGGACTTTCTGCATTCATTAGCTCTATAATAATGTAGGTGCTTCAAAAACCACCTACTAATAGAAACTTGGAGTTAATTCACCTATTTCCTGGAAGATGTGTCTCGAGCGATTTATGCAATGGATATCAGAATAGATGCAAATAGGAGTGTTCCAGACATACAAATATTTATAAAGAAATGGCAAATGATAGAATTCTAGAACATTAGAGCTGGAAAGTAGCCTAAAGATCCTCCTATCCCACTCCCATGAAAATTGAAGGGTTCCCATTTTCCCAAGGTTTTTATCTGCCCCATGCATTCTTTTTTGTCTAGAGGTTCAGTTCACCAGTTTCCTTTGGTACAGCCAAGGGTTTTCCATGCTTTGCCCCCCAGGCAATGAGTAGTACTATTAGGAAACAATTACACAAATCATCCTGATGCAAATTCCATTTATTGAAAGACAGCCAATCTGTCTCCTTCCAAGAATACATTGTGATGTCAGGCAGTGACACTCGTAATAAACTGTTGAATGGTAACTCTGCCCTAGAGTTTTGTACTTGGGACCTAAAGGTTCTATTTGAGGTGATACCCATTCAGAGGGTCATCAGAGTTTCTGATCTCAACTTTGGGCATTGGGATTCTGGGATTCCACGAAGAAATTCTTCTAGCGAGACCATCTAATATTAATCTGGCTAGGAAACAGGACCATGAAAAAGCAAAGTGAGTCAGAGAATGAGTTTTGAATTAGGAAAGAGTCCCGGTGAGGACTGGGATCTAGGGGAGGAATCAAGGCAGCATCTCAAATTCCTGTCAAAGATGCATGTGAATCTAGCTCCAGCTTCAGATATCAAGTACCAAAGCCAAGTCACAGGCCCAAGTAATGGGGTTACAGGTGTCTTAGTTTGCCAGGGCTGCTGTAGCGAATATTACACCATGGATTGCCTTAAAGAACAGGTATTTATTGCCTCAAAATTTTGGAGGCTTGACATCCAACATCAAGGTCTTGGCAGGACTCGCCTTCTCCCAAGAGCAGTAGCACTCTGGCCAGCCTCTGTCACATGACGATTTCTCTCTCTTTGTGTTTGCGCCTCTGATTTCTGCTGACTTCTGGCTCCTGCTGACTTCTGACTTCTACTGACTCACTCCATGCAAATTTCCTTTGCTTATAAAGATTCTATTCATATGAATCAAGGGCCATCCCAATTCAATTTGGCCTCACCTAAGTAGGATATTTGAAGATCTAATTCACAAATGGGTTCCACACCATAACCAATAATAGCACTTTCAAAGGTCCTATTTAGAAATGGGTTCACACCCACAGGAAGGCAAATTTAGACTTGAACAAGTCTTTGGTGGGGACTGAATTCAATCCCCAACACCTCCAGAATACTATATATCTCAGGCCAGGTCCTGAAAAAGAGCCAAGATAGCAATTGGGTATGATGGTTTTTGTATTAGGGAAGATCAAGACTCTACCCCGAGCTGGTCTCAGCACACACAACCAGCTAAGATGTTTGCCCACCAAAGACCCCCTGCTGACCCATTCGGAGATGAATGAAACTCTGGTGCCCATTACTCTTGGACGCACCACTTAGTATGGAAGCACTGAAGGCCACCAAGAGAGTCACTGCCTGCAAGGACCTTGCAATGTGGTCAGGAGAAGAAGACACTGACCATGGAGAAACAGGTCACAATGATGGATATGAAGGAGTGTAAGTGTGTTAAGGAAAACCTATAATCTGGCTAGCAACATAATTATAGAAAAGTTATTATTTTTTTTTTTTTGGCCATCAGTGGTATTTTCTCATGGTAATGTAGCTTGAGCGGGGAGGAAATGTTGTAACAGAAGAAGCAGGGCATAAGGCTTGAAAGTAGGAAGACCTAAACCTAATCACGTTCCCCGCACCTGCCAACTACCGGACACTGGGCAAATCATTTAACCTCTTTGATTTTCAGTCTCATCTGTAAATTTGAGGCAAAACATCCTCATCTCTCAGCATCCATTGAAAATTAATTGAGGTAATGGACTCAAATTATCTAGCATCATTCCTGGAATATATAAACATTCAACAAATGTTCATCCTTAAGGAATCTTATTCCTCAACAGAAAGAGAAGACCTGAGCAAGAGTCTGCTTTTCAGAATTAAACCATGCCACAAGAGGAACAAATGTGACAAACTCCAGATCTGGCCCAGATAATAGATTTACTGAATAATGAGTTCAACTAAAGAATTAAAATAATAAAATGATGACCTTGCTCAAACCAAAGCTGTATGAAAACCAATGTGCCGTCCACTAAACCTGAATCAAAGCCAGGATATACACTGGGTTGAATTAATGTGTGTTCTGGTGATGCTCCTAGAACCCAGGGTCACAGGGAAGTGAGCACAGCAGCTTGTTGTAGCCCAAGCCTAGCTGCTTCAAGTGTGGGAATTTGATATTCAACTATGTGTGGAAAAATTTGGGGCTCTCACTGGCTGTTTCACCCCAGCAGGGAAATTCTTAAGTAGTTTGGGTGCAATCACAGTCCTTAACAGCACTTTCTCTGACGCTCAGATTCTCAATGTATTGAGAGGTTTCCAAGTTCCACTTTCAGAGGCTGGTATTTGCTCTCCATAACAGTTGGGCTTTTAATGAAAAGTCAAGGGCTTTCTCTTTGAAAAGGGTCCACTGGTTAATATGATCGCCTCTTCTGTTTTGCCTTAAACCGCATCCATAATTAGGGTGACGTACACTTTGTAATGGACCTGGGACACTTCAGAGTATGAAAGGGGCACTGTTAATAGTTTAGCAGAGCAAGAGGTAAAACTGCATGTGGTCGCCCCACCCACAATATATCCTCCATGATTTCCATTTAGAGTTATTTTAAGAAGCTTCAGAAACAAATTGAGAAGATAACTACATGCCCTCCCTGATTCTTCATGGTTGAAAGATTGTCCTAATTTGACAGTATTTTAAACAATCTGCCTGTATTAAGACTTTTCCAAAATATTCAATTTCTCTTTCACATACAAAATTTCCATTCTTTGTACATTCATACCACATCAGTTTATAAGATACTTTATTAAATTATATAATTACAAGTGCAAGTGGAATGAATGCAACTGACTCTTGAAGAGCATCCAACTCAGCTGAGACCAGCAGTTCCTGGTTTGGTAGACAGGAGCTTGGGAATGGTAAGATGTCAGTATCATATGACTTGGTTATGTTTCCCAAAGGCAAGAGACAGTAAAGCACAGTGGTCAAAATCAAGCATGCTAGAACCAGCCTGCTGGGGTCAAATCCCAGTTCTGCCACTTATTAGCTGTATGTACTTGAGCTAGTATTTAAACTCTCTGGGCCTTAGTTTCCCCATCCTAAAAAATGGGGTTCTAATAGTATCTAACTGATAGACTTGTGAGGATTCAGTGAGTTAATAGAAAAATAAGGCACTTATAATTATAGTAGAAGCTCCTCTGACAGCTCCACTTAACCAATTCAGTGGATTAAGAAATATCATGATTATTAAGTAGAAAGCATTTTTAATCCACTGAGCTGGTTAGGTGGAGTTTGGTTGAAGGAACAGCTACCATATATGCTAAAAAAAAAAAAGAATAAGTGCTAGGCTGTATAGAAATAAATATGTGAAAGACAGTGCAGCAGCTTCGAATCCAAAGGAAAGATAATTATATCAAAACAGACTAGAAGAGGCCCATCATTTGTCAAAACATCTAGAAATAGGATGCTGATGGGTGACTGAAGATTTGGGGATGGTTGTGGGTTGAATTGTAACCACCACCCCCAAAAAACCTGTTGAAGTCCTAATCCTAGGTCCCAGGAGTATGACCTAACTTGAAAATAAGGTCCATGGAGATGTAATTAGTTAAGATGGAGCCAAACTGGATTTGGGTGGGTTCTAAACCAGCAGGACAGGTTTCTTTATAGGAAGAGGAGGTACAAGCAAGGAAAGCCAAAGATTGTCAACAAATATCAGAAGCTAGAAGAGACATGGGAGGATTCTCTCCTAAAGGTTTCTGCAGCAGTGCAACTGTGACCACAACTTGATTTCAGACTTTTAGCCCCCAGACATATGAGACAATAAATTGCTGTTGTTTTAAGCCACCCAGTTTGTGGGACTTCATTCTCGCAGCCCTCGGAAACTAATTCAGTGGCTATCAGAAGAAGAGGGCTCCAAGCAAAGAGTTCAGCCTGCACTGTAGCAGGGTAACTCAAGAAATCACGCCATGTTCAAATAGGTTAGAAATGTGGTAGGAGCTAAGAGGAATAAGTTCAAGAGGGATAGAGGTGAAGCTGGGAAAGAAAGTGGGGTCGGGCCCATTTCCTGGAGGAAACAGAAGCAGATGTGGGAAAGTAACTTCAGAGCTTCTCAGATATTGACAGGGAGCTCCCGGGTCGTCTCCTTGGCAATGGTGGGCAAGCCACAGCCATACGCTCACCCAGCATGGAAGTCAGAAAAGCCACCCCAACCTAAAACTCAAATAATATATGAGAATCCAAATATACAAGAACCGTTCGGGTCTCTGGGCAAGCTGTCCATCACATCTAGTTGCTAACGTGTTTACTGCAGGATGTAAACTGATGTTCAATTTCCTGCAGAACTCTATCACTAAAACAGAACTTTAAAATATGCATGTAGAATTTAAAAAATAGCTTGCACTAACGAAACCAATTTTTAAAAGTCTGAAACAAGGCTTTGCCAGGTTTTCAAAGCCATCTGTTTTCAAAGCCTACCTTCCTCCTTGTTTACCGCAGTCTGTCTGCTGTTTTAACAACCTCCAGTGGGATTTCACATGCCTCATTATGCAAAATCACTGCTTATGCATTCACTCTGCCACTTGCCTAACTAATCTCAACTCATAACACCTTTCTGTGGAAGATCCCAGGTCTCTATTTCTCCTACAGGGTTGTAGATCAAGAACAGTGGTAGAGGGATCGCATAGCAAGACAAAACACATCCTCCTGTGCATTCCTTTTCCAAGACAGACTTGATCTAACAACCTTATTTGAGGTAAGAAGCCCAAAAAGCACTAATGACTATAATATAAATTCAAAATCTCTCTACTCCAATTGTATGCTTAGGTGGTTGAGATGGGACATTTTAAGTTGTATATATGTTACCAAATTTCAAAATGAAAGAGAGAGACTAAAGACACAAGGACAATTAAATGCAGTACACGATCCTGGACTGAATCTAATAATGGAGAAGAAAATATTCAAAAGGACTTTACTGGGACAATTTTAAAAATTGGATTATAGAGTGTATGCTTTATATCAATGTTAAATATCTTGAACTTGATAATTGTGTTTAATGTGGTTAAATGAGTATCCTTGTTCCTAGGAAATATATATGAAAGTATTAAATGGTAAAAGTGCAGGATGTTTGCAAACCTACTCTCAAAGGTTTAGAAAATAGATGCTCAAAAGATAGATGGATAGATTGATATATAGACAGACAGATAGAATGTTATAGCAAGCGTGGCAACTGTTAAAAGTTGGTAAATCCAGGTGTCTGGGCAGAGGGTATGTTAAGAGTTGTCTGTATTATGCTTGAAATTTTCGTATACATTTGAAGCTATTTCAAGTAAAAAGTTTTTTAAAACCCTCTCTATTAAAAAAAAAAAAAGGAAGATCTTGCATCAGGTATAAGCAGGTGTGAATTAGAAAATCAAGTTTGATCCCTCTTCTCATCCATCATTTCTGCCCCTATAAATTAACTATTTTTAAATTTCTCTCATTACATAAGGCTTTGGGTCTATTGGCTTGAGCCTCAGTTCAAATCCCAGCCAGAGACCACATGGACAGACACCAGCAATGCCACTTGTCATGTTCACGGGCCACCAGATCAAGGTCTGGATTTCCCGAGTGATGTATCTGAGTGTCCAAATCAATGAAGCTCGTTCAGATGGCCAACCACTGAAGCAGGCCAGCCAACCAGATGCACATGGGGCAAAAGGCTCCATGAAATACATTTGTGCTTGGTCTTGGCAGTGATGCTCAACCTGGCTGCCTGTAAGAATCACCTGGAGAGGCAAAAAAAAGCACCTACACTCCAGGTCCAGTACACTACCTACATTCTCATTTTTAGTCAAGGGAGAGACCCAAGGGAATTTGGTTTTGCAGTAAGCTTTTATATTGAAGACTAGCTTATGTACAATAAATTGCATGAACCTTCAAAGTACTGCTCAATAAAAATTTTTAGAAAGTGATCCCCCAAACCCAAAGCAAGATATAGAACATGATCAATATTCCAAAAGCTTCCCTTCTGCTCCCTCCCAATCCTTAATCCCATTACTCAATCTTCTCTCACTATAAAACCTGCCTGCTTTTACAACTATTTAAACGGAATCATACAGTGTTTTGCTTTTGTTTTGATTTTTGGTCCCACTTATTTTGCTTAGCGTTATGCCTGGGACTCATCCAAGTTGTTTTGTACACCAATAGCTGATAGATTTCCACTGCTATATAGTATCACATTCTCTATTCCACAGTTCATTCATTCTACCAATAATGAACTTTTGGATTGTTACCAGTTGGGGGATATAATTAACAATGTTCCTATAAAATTTAACAATTTTCCTATATAATTAACAAACATCCTTATACGTGTTGTTTAGTCCCATGCATACACATTTTTCTTAGCTATATATCCAGGACTGGAATTGCAGAGATATTGTATATATGTAGGTTCGTCTTTAGTAGAAAATGCTTCACAGTTTAGTAGAAAATGCCAAACCCAAAGGATATGAATCAATTCCCTTTCCCTCCAGCAGTATATGACAGTCTAGTTTTTCTCCATCTTCATCAATTTTGTAAATATTGATGTATGGTGGTATCACATTCTGGCTTTATTTTGCATTATCCTTCTGACTAATGATGTTGAACATTTCTTCATATGCTTATTGACATTTCGATAGTCTCTTTTGTGAAGTGCCGTTTTTGCCCATTTTTAAATTGGGGTGTGTGTTTTTGTATAGATGTGGAGTTCTTTAAATATCTGTTGCAGGAGTCGTTTGGGATATATATATATATATTGATATATATTCTCTCACTTTGTGGTTTACCTTTTCATTTTCTAAACTCACGCCTTTTGATAATAGGACCTCTTAATTTTAGAAAACTGCACCTTCTACATCCTTTTCTTTAGTGTAAGTACCTTTGCCTCATATTTCATCTATGACTACACCAAGTCCATTAACATGCTTCTATAGTACTTTCCAGAAACTACATATTTCTCCTTTCTTATTTGAGTCTCTTGTCCATCTGGAATTGATTTGCAGATACTATATGAGGTAGGGTTCAAGATTCTTTTTTTTATAGGGATAGCCAATTGACCCAGCACCAGCTATTGAAATGATCAACCTTTCCCACGCCATTATAATGGCAGTCAGTATTTCTTTAAAAGTTCAAAGGAGTGGGGACTGGTTTTAATATGCTTCCAGGATTGAGATTTATTGCTCAAGATTAAAGAAAAAGAATGAGTCCTTAAGTGTTAAAGCAAAACTGCATGTAGACTTTTGAAAATGAGAAATTGGCAAAATCTTTGAGAGTAGGTTTAGGAAAAAGTGCTACTTCATGGCTGATTTGAAAATCTAAAACACAAAGATGAAGTAGACAGCTGTACAACACCCAAAGACAACTGAGCTCAGAGTCTGGCCTCTTATTCTTCCTAGATTCCTCTCATAGGATCCATTAGAAAATGGCAGCCATACCACCAGCTGTAGGACTTAAGAGATTCTCAGTGGTAAAGCAGGTGAATGTCTTGCAACCCCACCCAGAAACAGCTTCTCTTTTCAGGAAGAGAAGGAGGTGCCTCCCAATCCATATTTTTCCCAAGAATTGGCACTTAAGAGCTAAATGAGGCAGGAATTGCTCCCCTTTTCCATGGGAGAAAGCTGAGGGTTGGGCAGATTAAGGGAAATGCCCAAAGTCAGCAGCCCCTTGTATAAGAGGCAGAACCATAATGAGTCACAGGAACAATAAGTTCCCAAAGGTGGTCACGTTTTTGAGTCTTCACAATAAAGCTTCCAATATCAGAGGAACAACTTTCCTTTCCAAGGCTCACCCGGGAGAATTTAGCAATTAATTACTAGCTGTAAACTGGTAAATTAGACTTAATTATCTGGACAGATCTAATTGCAACTACAACTTTGTTGAAATTAAATAAAACCACCACTTTAAAGTGCACAAAGCCTTTTTAAAACATTACTTAAGGGGGTCTGAACATGTCCAGACAAGACTGGGAGATCACTGAGATGCTGAATTTGAAGAATTGGTTCTATGACACACTAGTCCTTTAGTAGTAATCCCCCACCACTGCTCAGCAATCCCAGGGTTTCAGGAAGGAAGGAGTGCCCCTCCTTCCTGTCTTCCATCCTATATTATGTCTGATTCAAGCCCATGGCTGGCATATCCTGGTGTATTTGTCCCTGTCTGTTTCTGTTTCTGGAGTGCACCAGGTTAAAGAGCCAGATCCAGGGATGTCAGTTTCTCTCTCCAACAGAACCTCTTCTGGAGGGCCACCTAACTCAGCAGCTTCAGAAAGTCCAGGATAGACAACTCCTAAAAGGTGATGTGGAGTCTGGCTGAAGCTGAAGGAAGAGAAGGAGTTAGACAGATGAAGAAGGAAATATGGCATCCCACAGAGAGGAAAGGGGATATGCAAAGGGTTGAAGACAGTAAAGAATCTAGAATAGATGAGAATTTACATATAATGGTTTAGGGTAGCTGGAGGGTGAACAAGCTATAATTGAGATTAGACTGGAGAGGTTCACCAGGAACAGAGAGAAGCTATGAACTATATAGTAAAGGGTTGAGAGTTCACTCCCAAGAACATTTTGGCTACAGGGATGCACTGAAGCAAGTCAAGATTGGAGGACCTCCCCAAAGAGAAAGTTGTATAACTGAAAAGGTTCTGAATTGGGAATCAGGATGCCGAGATTCTTGTCCCAAGTTGGCCAGTGAACAAGCCGCATACCTTCTCTACTTCTCAATTCCCTGATCTATTACATGGGCCCAAATGCTTGTGTAGTTTCCTTCACAGGATTATCCAGAGAGTAAAATGAGATAATGCATATAAATTTGAAAGTCCTGATGTACTTTCCAGATTTACAAGGCTTGAGAATAGCTCGTATTTGATGGCATAGACCACCTCCATGAGACCCTGCCTATCCTACCTGCCCATATGATTCACTTTGGGCATAACTCATAGTCCACCCAATCCTAAACGCTGTCCCAGTGCAGCATGGAGGATATGTCTGTGTCAGCCTCACCATCAGGTCATGTTTGGAAGCAGCTCTGTTGACATATCTACCAGGGTGGGGGACGGGATCTATGCCCACCCTTCCTTTTTCCTGCTCCTACCCCACTAAATTGGCCAACACTAGGAAACTGGCTTCTGTGTCCTATTTCTGTCAAATACTCTGATTTTCCTCTGAGTCTGTGCCTTCTGAAACACAACCCACTTGCCTGGGCCTTGACCTTATTTCTAGCTGTGTCTATCTCACCCTTGTCTCTTTCCTTGAGAAGGGATTCAAATCAGTCCCCAAATGCTAAACCCCTTTGCTATTTGTCAAGGATGGAGCCAGGGCTAACCTCTCCTCCAGAGGCTTAAGCCCTGCAAGGGTTAATTCAGTCTCCCTGATGCCATACATGAAACTCAGATGGGTAGTAAGGTTGGGAGGTGGGGGCAGGATTCACCGATTCAGTAGCTACATAACTTTGAGCAAGACACATAACTTCTCTGTTTCCATTTCCTGATCTTGCACAAGGGCCTTGTTAGCTTAAAAGGCCCTGAACTCGGTTAATTGTTTGGCAATGTTCACCCAAGGAAAACAAAGATGGATCAAGAGAGCTGATAGAACCCCTAGGGTCCAGACTCACCTCTAATCACTCTACATTGAGAGCGTATTACTTCAACAGGCAGCAGCAGCATCTGTTTGGCACCAGGACTTGGCAAAGTTAAGGCAACACGCAGCTGACACCCACCTCCCACAGGTGGTGCTGCCTCTGATTGTTTTAATCTCCAAGCACCACACATCCAAAAAACCAGCCCTGTGTGAAAAGAAAGAACTCTGAAATGAGCCCCGGCACACCTGGGTTCCATTCCAACGCTCCCATGCTGGCTTTGTGATTGTGGCAAATCCTTCCCCTCTCTGAATGTGTTTCCTCCATTACAACTTAGAGGTTGGAACCGGATCACCTCTAGGCCCCGTCCAGCTCCAAAATGCTGTGAAACAATGACACGGAAAAAGGTAATAATAACAATATTCACCATCATAATAATATTTATTGAGCACCAACTCTGTACTAGGCAGTGCACTGAACACATTACATTCATTGTGTCGTTGAATCTTGTAATAACCCATAGGGGTAGGCACTCTATTTACACCATTTTTGAGATACAGAAATGGACACAGTGATTAATAACCTGCCATGCTCCCATGGCAATGAGTGCCAGTCGTTCTGCTCATGACCCCCACCCGCCACCCCACACAGCCTTAGGTCATCGTTCTGATAACTCATTTCCCCTTGGGCCAGGCTGGTTTGGGGCTCCTACATCCTGGCCCTAGCAGGGGATCCACCTTATTTGAAAAACACCAGCTGGGAGTGCAATGGGGGTCTTGAAATTCAATAGGCTGCAGACAGAAACTTGAGACAGGGAAGCAGACACCCCTAGAGAAACTGCTTGCAGTAAGCAAGAAGTCAGAGAGCTGGATTTACACATCCCAAGCAGTCCTTTGGGGCTATGAAAATAATTGGAGTGAACCAAGCCCAGCATCAAAATATGAACAAAACCAAGAAGGGAAAGCTCAGCCAAGAGTTTCCTCTGAGCATGTCTGCACATCAGTGGGGAACCTGGGCACATGAAGGAGCTCCGTCCTGGGGTAGTTGCTTCCTGCTTTCTGCCAACACCAACAAAATGCCTGCTATGCATTGCCCCTATGCTGGGGCACCTGCGGGGAACCACTGGCTGGCCTTCCCTTTCCCCGGAGCAACTGCCCTGCAGACCCACCACTCTAACACTGTCCACAGCCAAACCCTCCTGGTTGGCTGCTTTCGCCTCTCTGCCACTTTTAGCATGCCCTGGCACAGCACGGGTTTAGAAGGAGGAAGAAGATACCCTTGGGGAGCTAAGAGTCTACCAGGGGAAGGCAGGCCCAGCCGGACATGCCCGCAGCATCTGGAGAAGAGGGGGGTTCTGGTGGGTTGAACAGAAGGCGGGCGAGACCACAGAGGAAGCCAGTTCTGCCTGGGAAAGATGACAGAGAGGAAGTGACCTTTGGAGCCGATAATAGGATTTTACAAGGCGAGAAAGAGCATTTCAAGCAGAAAAGAAAGAAGGGGCAAGTTGTAAAGATGTGGACATGGGCGTTCAGTGAAGGGGGAGGTACCGCGCTTGAGACCTGGAGACCTGAGTTAGCCTCTCTAACTCATCCCGACCTGCCCTTCCCTAAGACGTCTTTTCTTCCCCATGACTTCTTTCTTCAAAATCCTCCTGCAGTTTCATTTTCAGACAAGTGTTACAAGAGTAAGACTTGTCCCAAGGCCACTGGCCACTCGGAAACATGGCCACTCCTCCAGCCGGGAGCAGAGTGGAGGGTGGATTGGGGCAGGAGGCGTTACGGCAGGGAGAGTACTGGGCAGCACAGGTGTGTGGAGGCGAAAGGTGCAGAGACAGAGCCCTCGGGCTTCAAGGACTGCCAGGGCACAGGGGGGAGGTGACCGGCTTGTTTTCAGTGCCTCCCTCCTCTGTGTGTGAAGCAGCCCCGCTGTGGTAGCGCTGCAGCGTGGAGGCAGGCAGCTGCTCACTTACCTTCTCCGTGCCTTGCTGCCACCACTCAAAGCGGCTCATTCCGGCATTCAAAGCTCTGCCAACTGGCTGCCTAGCAACCCCGCTTCTCATTACTCATCCCGACACACTCATGCACAAGCTGCTCACGGTTCCAGGCAGCCTCATCCCGTCTGGACATTTGCCTACCCAGGGCCTCTCTCCCCAGGCCCTTTGCTCATCCCCCCTGCAAAGCCAGGCCCCTCCCTAACTCATCCCAACCTCCCCTTTCCTAAGACGTCTTTTCTTCCCCATGACTTCTTTCTTCAAAATTCTCCTGCAACCTCATTTTCAGACAAGTGTTACAAGAGTTTTCAAGTGGAGTCTGAATTTCAGGATCCAAAGAGGGAAATGAACTGCTGGCAGGGGCCCAGGTGGAAGGGCCCTGCAGGAAGGGGTTCTAGTCCATTAGATTCCCAGGGGGGTCTGGACACCAGCCTGATGACCAGGCGTACAGAGCAGCCCAAGTCCTGACCCCTGTGCTTAGAGAGGAGCAGAGGAGCAGGGAAGCAAGATAACTGGATGGAGGGCCAGAAACGCAGCCAGGTACAAGACTTTCAGGTAGGGCAGGAAGGAGAGGAACCTCTATGTCAGGGGAGGGGTGCAAGGAAGATCTCCAAGACCAGCCCAGATCCCTGCCACAAGGAAAAGAGGATGGAATCCCTGGGAGCACTCCTTCCCACATGGACAGAGGACCCAGCGTTCTGCTGGCCCTCCCTAGGCTTGCAGAGCCAGGTCATAAGGCACCAGGGACCCAGATGGCTCTGGCTTCAAACACCCAGGGTGACCTCCATCTCCTTAAGTGGGAGAGACCCTGCAGGCATAGCAGTGCCCTGGCCCCGGAACAAGATGCTCAGAGCAAGACGGGCCCTAGCTGCCCCGACCCAGGGGGCAGAGTGGGCAGAGAAGGAAGAAAACAGCTGGCATGAGGCAGGAGAGCAACCACCTCGGAACTCACAGGAGGTGGAAGGGTCTGTGGCCAGGAGAGCTGAGCATCTCTGATTAAGCTGCTAGGGCTTGAGGCAGCAACGCTTGCTTCCTTGCTGTCACTGTGACCCACTCCACGTGACTAAATCCCAAGGACTAATCCATTCCTCCCCTGACATCTCCCGCTGAGCCCCTGGCATGCCTGTCACCCCCACTCAGCCTCTTCCTCGGAAAGCTGACAAACACCACAACGCCCAGAATATCAAGAGAATCCCATAATGCTGCGGAATGAACCCAGAGCAATTTTGCAGGCCAGCTCCATTTGCCCTTTGTGCTTCCATTCTGAGCCCGCCCAGATTAAAGGCACAGCGCCACTCATTTCATCCAGCACGCCCTGTCCGGGAGCAACTGGGATCAGCTCCAGTGGCCCGGGGGCCCCCCAGCCCCAGTCGACAGCAGCCCTATTTATCAGCCATTCTCACGCCCCAGAGCATCTGTCATCTTCAAGGGTGACTGGGAATTGTTAGACAGTTTACAGGGGCTCTTTCCTAAAATGGGAGGTTGGTCCATATTCTAAGGGGATGGGTCAATAGAGAGCTTCCTCTTTTTCAGATTGGTCTGAAATAGTCATAGTGGGAGAGTGGTGGTAAGGAATCAGACAGACATGAGCTTTTGACTCGGCTCAACCACCTCCTGGCTGGGCCACCTGGGACAGGCTACATAACCTCTCTGAATCTGTGTTTCCCCATCCATAAAATGGGTGATCGGGATGAAAAGTAAACCGCTCAGACCTGTGCTACATGGTAGGCATTCACTGAAGATGACTTCTCCTTCACCGCTGAACCTGGGGGGCAGTGAGGTAGCAAGGAGCAATCACAGGTTTTGGAGGCACATATTCCTGTGTTCAACTCTAGCTCTGCCAACTGTAGAATCTCCAAGTTTCAGAATCTCCACTTCAGCAGTGAGGAAATGGGGGAAATGATGAAGCAGCCCCAGGGTCCAGGTAAGGACTAAATGTAAAGTACAGGAGAGCAGTGATGACTGCAGTGCAGCTTCCCTTCCCCATGTGGGGAGAACAGGGCAAAGCGCAGGAGATGGATCTCCTCCCCAGGTGGAAGGAGCCTTTGCACCTCCCCTTTTTGTTTCCTCAGAGGACTCAAACGTATCAGTGTCCCCATTCCCAGGATTTCCCTATTGCCTCCTTTGCAAGGCTGGAAGCAAGTCTGACCAGGATATCTCGTCACTCTGCCTGCAGGATGACCTAGAAATTTGCTCAGGTTTTGCCACAAACAGCTTGACCCAGAACCTTCATGGATTTTAGTAAAGGAGTAACAATGAGGTCATGCCAAAGTTAACAATGAGATTATTACAACTGGGGTTTCCTAAAGAACAATATTTAAATGCTTCCATTAAGAGTCTGTGGAGAAGACTAATCCTTGACATTTGCAGTCAATGAAATCTGCCTTTAACAGCTGCCATTTTTGGAGCACTTAATATGTACCAGGTACTGGGTGGACAGATTGATTGCAAAATTGGCTGCTCTTTGAATGTGACTTTACAGCTCCTCCCAGTAAGAGGTGGAATATGTTTTCCTCATGCCTTGACTGACTGGTTTTGACCAATAAAATGAGGTAGAAGTGATGGAGTGGCAGCTTCAAGTATAAGCTTCAAAAGCTGTGCATGATATCAATGTTAGATTCTTGAACTTGATAACTGCATTTAGGGAGTTCCATAAGTGAAGATCCTTGTTCTTAGGGAATGTATATGGAAGTATTATGTGTCCAAGGAGTGTGAATACAACATACCCTCAAATGTGCAGAAAATAGGTATGGAAAGGCAGATAGATGGATGGGTTGATATATAGATGGGTAGATAGACTGATGTGGCAAATGTGCCCTTTGTTAACATTGGTAGACCTAGGTAACGGGCGGCATGTTAGAGTTCTCTGTATAGGTTTTGCATTATTTTTGAAACTGTCCTATAAGTTTGAAACTATACCAAACTAGAAAGTTTAAAGAAAAAATTAATCTGGCTTGTCTGGGAAAAAAAAAAATACTTCTGCTGCTCTTTAGGGCCCCTGCCATGTGAATAAAAGTACAAGCTAGCTAGGCGGAGCTGAGAGATATGTCACCTATAACTGCCCATCAGACAACTGCCAGACTTGTAAATGTGGCCCCCTGGATAGCCAACCCACAGCCATCAGACCCAAGAGCAAGCCTAGCCAAGATCAGCCAAACCAAGACCAAACCAGCAGAGTTCCCAGCTGATACATAAACTTGTGAGCAATAATAAATTTATATTTGTCTAAAGTGCTGAGTTTGGAGTTGTTTGTTATCCAACAATGCCTAACTGGTATGCTATGCTAAGTCCCTTGACTATACTGTGCCATTTTATTTTTATAATAACTCTGTGACCCAGGGGAATTGTTATCCCTATTTTGCAGATGAAGAAACTGGGTTTCAAAAGGCTATTGAAACTTGCTCAAGTTATCAAAGCTAGAAATTAATAGAACTATGAATAAAACTCAGGTCTCCTTAACTCAGCTTTTTCTGCTATAGCAACTTCTCTTTCTCCCAGTAAGAATAGCGATGGTTACTTCAAAGGAGTCTTGAAGACACTCAAGCCTGAATGATTGCCCTCATGAAGGAGCAAATCATACAATGTAACTAATGTTCCTAGTTAAAAAGCTTTTCAGAATTTGGGGCAGGTGTTTCTTTATCTTTAAACATGAATTCCCTTCAAGCGTCTCAGTCCTTTTTCAGCAAGTCTGAAAGCTGCAGCTTTGATCTTCACATGCTTATTAGGGTATCACAGGGGAAACAGAGAACCATTTGTATGGGTAGAAGGGAGGTTTTAAGGACCACTCAATTGAGAAAGGTTATTAATTCATTAAGATATGCAGCAAGATAGTTCCCTGGAAAAGAATAAATATCATCTGTAATAGGGGCCCAATTTTTCTTTTAGCCTCTAAGACCGAGCAATCAGCACATGTTCTGAATTACTCCCCAAATTAACTGCTTCATGGGAGAAAAGCAATCCTGGCCACCCAATTATGTGTTAGATCATGCTCAGAAAGCTGTCTCTGTGGGACTTTGGACTGATCTTCTTGGGTGCACATTACAGGAAGGCAGGTGTATTCGTTTGCTAAGCTGCTGGAATGCAATATGCCAGAAATGGAACAGCTCTCTTATAAAGGTAATTTATTATGTTACAAGTTTATAGTTCTAAGGCCATAAATATGTCCTAACTAAGGCATACAGAGAAAGATACCTTGGCTCAAGGGAGGCTGATCTGGGAAGACACGTGGCTGACATCTGTTGGTCCTTATTCCTGGTTCCATGGCTTCCAGCTTCTGATGCCAGTGGTTTCCTCTCTAAGTGTCCGTAGGCCTTCACTTAGCTGCTCAGGGACACAATTCTGGGTCCCGACTTGCTCAGCATCTCATGGAAGGGTACATGGTGATGTCTTCTGGGTTCTGCCTGTTTCTAGGCATCTACTCTCTCTGTCAGCCCTCCAAGCATCTCCAAACATCCATGTCTCTGTCAGCTCTGAGTCAAGATGCTCTCCAAGCATCTGCATTGGCTCTGCACGTTCTCCAAAATGTTTCCTTTCTTAAAGAACTCCAGTCAACTGGAGTTTCAAGACCCACCTTGAATGGGCAGGGTTACATCTCCATCTAATCAAAAGGTCACATCCACAAATGGGCACACCACATCTCCGTGGAGATGATCTCCTCAAAAGTTTCCACCCTAAGGCATTGAATAAAGATTAAAAGAAACTGTTTCCCCCACAAGATTGGGTCAGGATTAAAACATAGCTTTTCTGGCGTACATAATACTTTCAAACCAGAACAGCATGTTTCAGCTCAACATAAAAAATCTTCTAAGGGCCAGAGATGTTTTAGAATGGAATGAGCCACCTTTCAAGGTAGTGAACCCACCAGCACCACGGGTATTCATGCAAAGCCTAAGTCTTGCTGGAAGAGGTTGCTATTTTGTGTAGAAAGCTGGAGGCTGTACCAAATGATCACTCAGGCTTCTTCCAATTGTGGATTCTATTTAATGTCTTCTAAAGGTGGGCCCTTTACTCCCAGGGAATTGTTTCCTTGACCAGGTAATTAGAATAGCAGTGGATGCCACGTCTCTGATCTTCAACAGCCCTAACAACGTGCTGGTACCTACCACACAGTAATAGTGAGTTTCTGACAGGACTTTGGGTTAAATGAATCATTAAAACTGGAGCATTTTCCCTGTTGGTTTAAAATTTCCAGCTTTGATAGCTCAAATTGGGGCCTAGCAGGAGGCATTTCAAAAGCAAATTGTGACTGATGATGTTATTTTGGCCTCGGTTGGGCTGGCGGTTTGGGTGACCATGAGGCATCAGACAAGAAACCTCTTTTGACACCTTACAAAATGTTTAGATTAATCAAATTTTATGGCTGGCTCCTGTGTGGAGAGGCTGGAGCTCAAAGGAGTGGCTGGAACATTTTCCCATATCTGGGTTGACTGTAAAGGGAAATGCATTTGCTTTTCTAGCAATTAGAGGCATTGAGTCAGACAAGTGTTGCATCGCTATGTTTAATTGGTAAAAAATACTCTAATTAGACTCTTAATAGATGCCTTCTGACAGCTGAAACAAGGATGATTGATTTTTTTTTTTTTTTTTTTTTTTTGGTGAAATCTTTGGAGGGGTAAAATCTCTTGCTTTTAGATTTGTTTGGAAGCCACATCTCTGAAGCCCCTTCCATTAACATTTGGGCTGTTGTGAGCTCCTCATGTGGAGAGTGTGTTTCAAATATTAATGGAGGTCTAAATCTGTGTTCTTTCTCAGCTCAACCTTTTGCACTCAAAATTCATGAGTGTGTATTGATTTAGGCAGCTTTCTCAGGACACTTGTACCACTGGGCTCTTTTGTTCAATGTTAATATGCCCCAACTTATCAATTATTCACTTGCTAAGTGAAAGCAATATAAATCTAGTATTCTGGGCAAAAAGAACTGTTCTCTTCATTCCCTGAAAATACGATGGCAGCAGAGATCAGTGACTTGGCCAACTGAACACTTGATTTAGCAGGTAACAGTGCCTGTGGGTCCCCTGTGTTTTCTTCACTTCAGTTGAGGCGCAAATGCCGTAAAACCTCAGTAAACCAAAATTAGCAAATATACCCTCTCTAGAACAGGTTTTATACAGCAGACTTTGAGGACAAAGAAAGAGCAAGAAAGTAAGATTAATACCGGAGATTTAATATAAAGGGAAAACATCCAGGGACCATCTTGAGATAACTTCCAGGTCTCTCTGTTACACCTTTGTCATAATCTTCTCCGGTTCTGCTCTCCTAACATGACCCCTGGGCCGCGTTGATGATGTCAGTAATAGCTGTATTTCACTCACTCAGGCTCCATTTCTAGCCCCAGAAGCATTGCAAGATAGGCGATGTTACCTTTTCCAGAGGAAGATGCTGAGACTTAAAAAGGTTAAGTTGTTCACCCGAGATCACAACAACACAGAAAAGGTGGAGGAGGAATTTGACGCCAGTTTCATAGACTCAGAGCATACGGGTTTAACCACCATAATATGCTACCCTTGAGCTTAGTCAAGGTCATGCAGCTAGTCGGGGTCAGGACAAAGATTTATACCAGGGGCTGGTATTCATAAACCCTCACTCAATCTGCTTCTAACATTGATATCCGATAGAAGTCTCTGAGACTCTTTCATACCTCAATCAACAAAGCAGTATCCATTAATGGTTAAGATACTTCTCAGTTTTCTCATCTACAAAATGGGATAATAATATTGGTTTCGTGTAATAGATTCAAAGATTAAACCAGACAATAGTATTTATGGAAAGAACCAGGCACACATTAGACTCTCCAAAAAAGTCGGTTCTGCTTCCCTTCTCCCTTGACTCCTTCCCCTTCCTAACCACAGTAAGAGAGGAAACTTAGATATGTTGGAATATTCACAGCATGGCTCGGAAAAACAGAGGGTTTATGGTTAATTAACTCTCAGTTAATCAGAGAATTCAATTAACCACAACACCCCCATTCCCATGGGCAATTGGTTAATTGAAGTTTCATCGTACAGGAAGCATTATAGAGCGTCATCCAGTAACACTACTTATGCAAGAAATGGAGGCAAGAAAGGCATTTTCTCTAAGAAAGAAATGGTTGACCGTATCATTTTTGCATCAGCCTCCCCTTCTGCTATCACTTTCCCTTTTTACATCTTCCTTTCCCTGGGACTGTCATTCAATCCATTAACTAGCTTTCTGGGTCCTCTGTCTCGACTCACTTAGATACCCCAGTCCACAGCTTCTCAGCTCCTGCTCCTGCTCCTGCTCCTGCTCCTGCCCCATATCATCCCTCTCGAGACTGTCTGCACTCAAATCTTCATAGCCGGTCCACACCCCTGGGTACCCCACTACAGCCAGTTCTCTAGTCGCATGCTGCAGGACAACACAGGGGTCAAAGTTTATTCTACACTCACCCTTCTTCATCTCCTTATGTATTAGTCAGAAAGAAACAGAACTGACAATATATATATATCTGTTGACACATATGTGTGTGTATGTCAATATTAAGAGATGTATTGTAGGAATCGGCTCACGTGGCCATGGGGATTGGCAAGTCTGAATTCCATAGGACAGGCCACAAGTTGGAAACTCCAAAGAAGATAAAGAGGTGAAGCTGAATTGCCAAGGGAAGTTGGCTGGCTGAAGTAGAGATAGACATTCATCTTTCTGACTTCTGAACCCTTGGATCTGGCTTTAAGACCTCCAACTAATTGGACAAGAAGCATTCCATTATTGCTGAGGGCAACTGACTTTGACTGATTATAGATGCAATCAACCATAGCTGCAATCAACTGAGTATAGATGCCAATTCGTCTATGAAATACCCTTACAATAGCAATCTTGCCAGTACTCCCTTGGCCAAACAACTGGAGGCCATGACCTAGCCAAGTTGACACATGAACTTAACCATCACAGTAAGATTGGCTTACTACCCAATCATGGCTCTTCCACATTTTTCCCCCTAAAACTCCTCTCTCCTGAGACATCTTCAAAAGGCAGAATGCATCCAACATAGAACCTTATCACTGACTGATCCTTCATCCCCATTTGCCTGAAAGAGTCTTGAGTTTTGTTATAATTAATGTCACTGCTCCCCTTTCACTCTCAAAGGTTTCTGGTTTGAATGATAAGGTTTGTAGTTGCCCAACCATTTGTGGGCTTCCCCATTCACCTTGGTGTGTGACTGTTCTATGACAAACTTCTCATCAAGTGCAGTGCAATAAAGAGAACTTCAGTTTCACCGGTCCAGATGGTCAGGATTCAAATCCTGGTCTTGTCGTGTAAGTCCTCTAATCCTTCTGGACTTCAGTGTTTCTGTCTTGAAAACATATGCAGTAATAACTCATTCATTGTATTGTTGTGATGATTAAATGATGTCTGCAAAGCATTTGGCATGAAACAAGTCCTCGGTAAGTGTTACCTTGCTTCCTTCCTCTTTCCTTCTTTCTTACCTCCAGTTTAAAGAATTTTCTTTGTTCCTTAAAGTTACCTTCTCAGCCTATACTCAAAACCGTATCTGTTCTATGCTATTTCAATCCATATCTCCTCAATCTTTCTTTTTCGATATCTTTATTCTCTTCCTTTCAAGAAGTTCTTACTTGTGTTTCCAAAGATGACTTATTCTCTCCACTTTCAAAGTAAGTCAAAAAGTAAGACCTACTATGGGCCGAGCACCACAAAAAGCACCTCCATATATATATATTCCCTTCCTTGGGCTTTTAATAAAACACCTTTCCCTTGACTCTTTCCCACTTCTAGTTCTCAGCCAAACACTTGTCTTCACTCATCATAAAATACTTTGGGTATGTTATCTATTCCCTCTAACTTTACTTCCTACCCTTTTCCTAGCTCCTCGTAATATGTCTTCTGCTCAGTCACTCTTTTTAGATTCTCAGAGGTAACCAAGGATATTCAGAATCCAGATAACTTCATTAGTTCTCAACCTACGAGACCTCAGTAGCATTTAACATGTGGCCCAGTTGCTCGTTCTTAAACAGGGACATGTTGCTTAATGCCTGGAAACGTAACTTACTTATTGCTCAAATTTTCTCATGTATAAGAAATGGATAATGATGGAGGATTCAATAGGTGGTTCATATGAAATGTTTAACCCAGTGTGAATCACACAGTAAATGCCTTCATGGGTTACCTGTCGTTATTGCTAGGGATAATAACAGGTGAGGTCTCAGGTACCCGCAGACGGGTGTATGCAATCCTCATTGTCAAAAACTAGAAAGCTGATTTTCAAACCCTAGAAAATTGAGTCTAACATGGACCCCAGGAAAAATTCCTGGAAACAGTCCTGTTAAAATGGTGATTTGTGAGGGCTTCAGAAAGGAAACAGTGACCCCCCACACCCACCCCCAGGAACAAGCAGAGTCTTCTTAAAGAAAGTGTCAATTTTCCTACCTTTCCCCTTTAATGACCATACCACACTGGCTCATCAGAGAAACGCTGTAGCCAGGAATCCGGGGTGGGCGCTGGACAATGGCTCTCGTAATTGTATCTCGTGTTTGCATCAGTGAACGCAGGTGAAATTTGCATCTGCATCTGTAGATAACGTCAGGGGTAGAAAGCCAGAATGACTTCAGTAGACTGGAACTAGAAAAGCCTGAAGAGACTGGAAATATCAAGTCATCCAAAACATGATGGAATCGCAGAGGAATAAAGCTTAACTCCCACACCCAAAGCCCAGAGACCAACGTCACAAATGCAGGGTGGATGTGGCCTAGCATAGAAGTAATAGATCCAAAAGCCTTGGGTCTTAGCTGTGATCACCACCTAGGAATGTCAGGGCCATTTTCACCAGCGAAAATGAGGTTCATTAAGAGGAAGGCAGGAAGTTGGAGACAAGATGGAGATTGTCTCCAGGGTCCAGCGGGTCCAGCTGTGTCCACAGCCAATGCAGCTTCCAGCCAGTTACATAAGCCAGGGTTCTTCAGAGGAAGAGAGCCGAGAGTGTGTGCATGTATGTAAAGTATATATGTATGCGCATGTGTATATGCAAATAGCATACATATATATGATATACATATGTAAATGTGTAATGTTTATACACACACATTTTATATAATAGGCACACATGCAATGTATATATGTATATATGTGTATATATGGATGTGTGTGTGTATATATATGTATATATGATTTATTCTAAGGGTTATCTCTTGCAATTGTGGGAATTGGCAAGTCTGAAATCTGTACGGTTCTGAAATGACCCTATTTCCAAATAAACTCACATTCTAAAGTATTAGGGATTAGGACTTCAACATACCTTTTTGGAGGATACAATTCAGCCCATAATCCTACCCTAGGGAATATACTTGGCTCTTGGGATTGTCATGAGAAAGAAGCTGGCACATGTTGAGCCCTGAGCACAGGGCCTCTGGCATAGCAACCACTCGATGTGTTAGTCACTTTTCTTGGCGACTCTGGGAGGCCAAGAGGCCTTGATCACTGGAATTCCTTCTTGGAGCCAGCCTTTGCTGGTCTCCTCCAACTGAAACCCACCCCCTGCTCACCTCGGAGCTCAACCCTCCACCTGCCACCCTCCAACCCCATTAGTCTGTGTGAAGACTGGCCAGAAGCCCAGACACCCCGAAGCATTGAACACCCCAGCCAGGGGCCACGAACCCTTCCACCGAATACCAAAGCCCGTCTCCTCCGAAAGCAGCGGAATGCTCATTGCCAGGCCTGCGCTGATGGATTAGGATCTCCCCCTGTGCCTCTAGAAGTACAATGTGACTGCTGGAGCTGTCAGTGTTGATAATACACTACAATCCTGTCCTTTTAAAACACTGCTTTCTGAAGGCAGATAAAGAGAATCTAATTGAAAACATCACATGCAATCTTCTCTAAGTAGCAGCTACGGCATCAATATTTAGAAAAGAAATTCTGTTTTGTTTTATTTCCCTCTCCTAAATTATTTATAGGAAAACATCAAAATGCCTGCTACTTCCAGCTTGAAGTGTTTTTAAAACAACAACAACAACGAAAAAAAAACAGACTTGGAATCAAGGGCCTAAGTGTTATTTCTCACTCTGCAGCCACCTTTCAAAGTGACCTCAGCAGATCTCTCTTTCTGGACCTCAGGTTCTCCCCCTGTGAATGGGGTGGTGGAAACAAGTGATCTCTGTGTCCTTTAAGCTCTAGAATGCACAAGAAATACTCCCCCCAATACTGCCCACCCCCTTTCCTCTCTGAGCCACCTTAGTATCCACAGCACACTGCGTAGTGTGCACGTGCCTAATGACAGTGTCTTTCTAGGTGTGTGTCCTTAGGTGTGTCATACTTTTCTGGGCGTGTATTTCTCTCTAGCTGTGTATATCTCTCCAGCTGTGTTGTATCTCCTTGAGTGTGTAAATCTCTCCAGGCATGTTATAGCTCTCCAGATGCATTATATGTCTCCAGGTGTATTCTATGCCTCCAGGTGTTTATGTCTCTCCAGTTGGACACAGAGGTCCTGGAGGCCTCTGAATCATACTTCATTTCCTCCTCAGGTATTTCTTGCACAATGCATGACCCTGAAGAGGGTATTGTGCCAGGCTCAGGGGATACAGGAGCAATGAAGGCTCAGTCCCCTCCCACAAGGTCATCAAGTTCCAATGAAAGTCGGGTTTGCAAGCCCGCGCTTGCAGCACTGCTTTGGATTGATGCATTAGAGCATGGGCTGGACACAGGGTTTGGGTAGAAGGTGTGGAAGGCAGTGAGGAAAGGAGATGGCTATTGTCCTGGGTCTAGAGGGATGGGGGAAGGTGACGCATGCACAGGGCAAGAGAGGACATTCAGGGCTGTTGGAACCTGGAAACTGCAAAGGTGGGGGTGGCCGAAGGATAGGGCTGGAGCAGGTTCAGAAGGTGGGAGACGATGGAGAGTTAGGCAAAGGCTAGGTCTGGAAGGTTTTATGTGACAAGCTAAGAATATTGGGTTGAATCTTGCAGACACAGGGGAGCCCTTGTAAGGACCTTAAATGGAGGAATATAAGGGAAGATCAATATTTTAGAAAAATTAGTTTGTCAGTCAGTACCTGCTGCAGAGAGCACCTTTCACTATGCAGTCTAGCTCAGAGGTGCCCCCTAAAACTACATAGCACATTGTGTGAACAAAGCCTCTTGGATCCGGAATTCAGCAGCTTCACAGACAGCAGGAGAAGCATAGCCAGAGAAAGATGATGAATTCTGAGCCAAACCAGCAGTGGCCATGGGTTACTTCTTTTATAACCCCACAGCACCAAACTCAGGGCTGGATATAGCAAAGAATATCGCCTGGATGATCCAAACAGTTAAAAAGTAAAGGAACCACACCCCAAGTCCCACATGCAGTCACAAAAAGGGACTGGCTACATGGTAAGAGATGCCGCCTGCTCTCCTCTTCTCTGCAAAGGCTTTCTGAGTCCCCTGTGCTCCTGCAGAAGCCTTCTGTGCAGGCACAGAGGTTCTCAAGGGGCCTTGCAACTCCTGGAATGTCCCAGAGAGAAGAAAGCCCCTCCCCCATGCCTGAGCACTGTGTTTTTCTACTGAGCTGGCAGCCATAGGAGCTGCACCCAGGCAGCTGGGAGGTAAAAACACCACAGGTCCAGCCGGGGGAACCTTGCCAGTGAGCTGGTGGTGGAGTCCTGCCCAGGGGCTCCGAGCCTGGCAGCCCCTTTCATGCTAAAAGCCCTTTGGGTGGGACAAAGAAAGAACCCAAACCAAAGGCCTGAGCTGAACCACAAATAAAAACCAGGTGTCCTTTGAAGTTCACTTACTCTCAAAGGAGGTAAATCAAGAGGAAGGTTTGGGCTTAGAAGGATAGTGTGACAACATTTTTAAAAAAAAAAGTCAATCAGGAAACCAGCCTAGAAAACCTCATCTTTAAAGATCTCTCGAATGAATGGCACAGTGCCCATTTTCCATTATGACCCGGCACCAAACAGTAATTGAAAGGATGTCCATGGAACAGATCACCATAAAACAGCAACCCTTCTCTCCTGGTAATTATGTGATCAAATTACGAAGGCCTTTGAGCGAGCACATTTCAGCTTTTATGGTGTAGTTGGAAACCTGTTGACACCCACTGGAGGGGAGAAGAAAAAGAACCTGGGAAAAACAGCTCTGCTACCTTCTCCCTTTTCTACATTCCCTTTGAATCATCAGAGGCAGGCAGTACTCTTTGATATGTATAGTACCAGCATTTGGCATTTGCTGGATTTGCATTTGCTAGTTGATTTGCTACAGCCCTAGAGTTGAATCTTTAGAGGGGGGAGAAGCAAACAAACAAATGGTCACAGTTTCTTATCTTACTGTATTCAACATCTACAATAGGAAATGTGTCCTCTCCTGGGGTGGTTTCTTCCACTTCCAAGGCTCTATTTAAATCTCCCAAATCTGTGAATATAAATTGAGGTCCCATTTCTTTTAATGCCCAAATAATCATGATGTGGAGCCGTATCTGCCCATGTAGTCTTGAGGTCCCTCACGTGCACCCTGGCTTTTTGAGAGATCCATAGTGCCTAGAGAGAGTCTGGGTTCCAATACTCACATGTGTGCATCAGCCTCCTCTCCACTGCCTCTGCTGAGCAAATCCTCCCTATGAGGCTCCCACGGCACCAGCTCCAGTCCCCCCAAAGACTGGGATCTGGGAAGAATGACTCTGCTACAATCAGGAGCCTCACTTTGTCACCTGGACCCTGCAGACATTCATGTAGACCCTCACACAGGCCCTCATGAAAGCTGTCTTTCAGCTTCTGGTCTCCTGTCAGCCAGGATAAAGTGATGCAAGGCAACACAAAATGGGTAGCTGACGGCTGGTTAGCTGATGACTGGGGGTAAGTGGCCATACTGAGTCAACCACATCTGAGCAGCCATCAGCTACCCAACAGAAGCCATATTGCCACAAGCATCACCATTCCTCAAAAGGGTTTATGCTTTATATATTCCCAATTTACAGCCACATATTGATGGTTTTCCTTGAGGAAAGGATCATTTTTACCAAGATATTTTTCAATGACGCTTTAGAAGAACTGTCCAACCCAGTCTGGGTTCCAATACTCACATGTATGCATCAGCCTCCTCTCCACTGCCTCTGCTGAGCAAATCCTCCCTACGAGGTTCCACGGCACCAGCTCCAAAAATTTTTGGACAGTTTTCCTCAAATTTTAATGTATATCTCTCCATCTCTCAGATGTGGCCACTTCATCTCCATGTTAGCTTCAAGCTTGCCTCCACTTAAGTGGCAAGAAGTAAACAAGAGCTCCATGCCTATATCCTCCTGGGGACAAGTCCAGGGATAAGAATGTGTTTTCAATTAGATAACATTACTCTGATTGGATCCCAGAACTTTCCAGGTCGTAGCCATTATGAACAGGGAAATGCAACACTCTGTCTGGTCAGGACTTCATTGCATGCCTGCTCTGAGATGAATGCGGAGTCAACTTCACTTGAAGATTATGGACTGAGAGTGTTAAAAATAACGGTTTCTAAAGGAAAAGTAGAATACTATTACCCAGAGAAAAGTAAACAGAGGTTGAACAACAATTAAAACAAAGCACAGCATAACACAACAATGCAGATGTCACCAAGCATTAGCTGAACTGCAGAGTTTGAGGGCATAGTCTCCACACAAGATTGCCTTCACTTCTCATACCAATTGCAAGTGTGGAGCATTTCCAAAACCGCTGTCAGTTTCATTAAGTCACTAAAAGAGCTCTAAGATGTCACTGAAAATTATTTACTCAACTTTATGGTTTATTACTGGGAAAGGATATAAACTAAAATCAGCCAAAAGAAGAGATGCATAGGGCAGAATCTGGATGGGTTCCAAATGCAGAACTTCCATCATCCTCCCCCATGGAACTAGGATGTGTCATCACTCCAACATCAATGTGTGACAATATGCACAGAGTATTGCCAACCTGGAATCCCCCCAAACCTCAATGTTCAGAGTTTTTCTTGGGGTTTCATTAAACAAGCATGATTGATTGATTGCCCACATGGTTGATCTCAGCCTCCAGGTTGATTGATACCGTGTGACCTAAAGCCCCTACCCTAAATCGTGTGGTTGATCTTTCTGGCCCGGCCAGTCCCTATCCTTAGAGTATCAAGTGTGACCAACCCAATCCTAAATTCTGGTGTGATCAGCCCCCACCCTAGATGAAGATTATCCTATCAGGTAGACATAGATGACCTCCCAGAAGCCAGTGGCAAAGGACAGGCCTCTCTTTGGGCAAGGCCAAATTCTTTACTACCCAGATGTCTATATAGATTCTTTATTGCTTTCCATGTTTCTAACCTTCACCTCCTCTAATCCATCATCTTTCAGGGATTGGTAAACTACAGCCCATCTGCCAAATCTGGCCGTCAAGCCAAATCTGGCCCATGGCCTGTATTTGTAAGCAAGGCCTTTATTGGAGCATAGCCATGCTCACTCATTCACAAATTGTCTACAGCTGCTTTCACGCTACTACAGCAGAATGGAGCAAAACTGAAAATATCTACTATCTGGCTCTTTACAGAAAATGCTTCCTGGCCCTTAGAACTTGCTGTAAGCAAGCATCAGAATTCTATCCATTATACAATTCTGGTCATGTCATTTCTCTCATGTAAAATCTTTGGCAGTTTCTCATGTATTTCAAGATAAACTCTAAAATCCTTGGAACAGCAGAATTTCTGTTGACATTTAAAATTGTGCTTTCATCCCCACTTCAGTAAAAAGGGTAGCAGAGAATCCCTGGGTTGTTCTTGGGAATATGGATGATCCCAGTGAGAAGCGAGAAAATGAGACTTTTTCATGTATCAGAAGCTCAAAGCCCCTTTAGGGACAACCAGACAATCAGTTATATTGTCCAATAAGGAAGAAAGAAACAGCTTTGGCTCAAAAATTTAAAATGAGGAGCTGCCCTTTGTGTATCCCATTTCCTCCAATGATAATATGTGCAGAGAAACCTTTTATGTTCTGAAGGTCTACGTCTCTTATCAGAGGCAACTAAGTTCTTTTGTTTAAGAAAGTGGGTTGAGTGCCTTTATGTTCAACAGATTCCAAAGAAAGAAAATGGTTGACAGGGGAGGAGACAGTGGCCTGGGCTTAAGGTGGCAAATGCTGGAACCATGTCAATCCTGCTTTGAGTGATCTGGAAGTAAGCTAGGAGAGCTGAGGTCAGAAATCAGGGAGTAAAATAAGCCATTAATCAGGATCACGCCCAGGTCCAGAATAGAATTCAGAAACAAAGAGCCAACCTAAATACCATGCTCACGGATATGGGTTATTGAGGTGAGTACCCAAGCGTCTATTAGGTCCTAGAAAGAGATGCCACCCCAAAACTCCTTGGTCACCACACGAGTCAGAATTCTGTCCAGTTGTGTCCTTTGAAGAAACTGCACATGATTTCCCTGGTTGCTGTTTGAGTTGGATGCTGGGGCACGAGTTCTGTATTATTGGAATGTTCAAGATCATGGTAGAAAGGTAGAAAGTGACACCACTGGGACATGAACATAGCATGGCAAGCCTTTCATTATATGCCCCAATATGGCTTTGAAGCCCTACCTACTGCCACCCCCACCCCCCATCCATGGCTGCAACCACATTGAACTATTCACCAAACCCCAGACTACCCACACACTTCTAAGCCTGCCTGTCCCTCTGCTTGAAAGACCCTCTCCCCTTCTCCACTAGCTGTAATTATATTCATCTTGTGGATGCCTTAATAAACCACATAGCTTAAAACAACACAATTCTATTCTCTCACAAATCCAGAGGCTAGTCCAAAATTAAGGTGTCAGCAAGGTCACGCCCCCTGTCAAACCTATAAGGGAAAATACTACCTTGCCTCTTCCAGCTTCTGGTTTTGCTGAACATCCTTGGCTAGTCTATCCTTGTTCCTTGGTTAATAGCTGCATCCATCTCTCCAATATCTATCTCCATCTTCATGTGAGCTCCTGCCCTCTGTGTCCTCTTCTTATAAAGATGCCAGTCACATTTAATTAGCACCCACCTTAATCCAGTGTGTCACATCTTACTAATGACATCTTTAAAGACCCCATTTCCAAATAAGGTCACATTCGCAAATACCAGGGGTTCAGATTTGAATATATGTTTTGGGGAGATGTAATTCAACCCACCATCTTCCAAGACCCAGTTTAGATGTCACCTCCTCTGTGGCACCTCCCACACAGGAGTTTACCTAAGATGGCATTGCCCAACACATGTTCATTTACAAAAGAGAAGACAAAGAAGTAGGTGATACAGGAGGCAGGACAGGGTGATGGATGAGTGAGCCAGGTTGGGCAAAAGAGAATGAAACAGGGCACAGGTATGGACACGGGTGCCTCTGAATAACTATTTTATTCTAAAAGGGACGGAGATGGAAAACGTTCTTTACTTAACTTTCTCTCCCTGGCAAATTCAGAAGCTATGACCTGCAATGCACATAAACCTTGGTATTCCGTGCACAACTACGCTTTCAGAATCTCCCCCAGAACAAACTGCTCTCTACACTAAACGAATCATCTCCTGCAGGTCCAGTGCATACCATTCCACTTCCCCCACCTTACCTGCTCCAGGTCTGAACATCTCTTATACTCTCATCGTCTGACTACTTTGCATCTCATCTTGACTTTTAAGCTTCATGAACAATCTAGTCTCTTCTTTTATCTTGACTTGCCTTCCAGCTGTGTTTTGTTTCTCTCTTCTTTGGCTCAATATGGGTGTGAATTACTTTTTTTCTTGTGTTTTGTTTGTGGTAAAACACATATAACATATTCCCCATTTGAAGCATTCTAAAGTGTACAATTGAGTGGCATTAAGTACATCCACAATGTTGTGTGACCATTACCACTCTCTAATTTCAGAACTTACCTGTATCCCCCACCCCAACAGAAACCCTGTACCCGTTAAGCAGTCACTCCCCATTCCCTCCTATACCCAGCCTCTGGCAACCACTGGTCTGCTTTCTCTCTCTATGGGTTTGCCTATTCTGAATATTTCATATAAATAGAATCAAACAATTTGTGGCCCTATTATCTGCCTTCTTTCACTTATTATGTTTTCGAGGTTCATCCAAGTTGTAGCATGGATCATTCTTCCTTCTTGTTCTAGTTAGTAAGCTGTTAGAATATGATATACAGAACTGAAATGGCTTTTAAAAAGGAGAATTTATTAAGTTGCAAGTTTAAAGTTCTAAGGCCATGAAAATGTCCATATTAAGACATCCAGGAAAAGATACCTTGGTTCAAAAAGGCTGATGAGGGCGGGCCGTGGTGGCTCAGCGGGCAAAGTGCTTGCCTGCTATGCCGGAGGACCTCGGTTCGATTCCCGGCCCCAGCCCATGTAACAAAAAACGGAAAAACAAAATACAATAAAAACAAGAAAATGTTTAAAAATGTTTCCCTTTCTTCCTTCCTTCCTTCCTTCTATCCTTCCTTCCTTCTCTCTGTCTTTCCTTAAAAAAAAAAAAAAAAAAAAAAAAAGGCTGATGATGTTCAGGGTTCCTCTCTCAGCTGGAAAGTCTCATGGCAATGTCTGCTAGCTTTCTTTCTTCATTTCATAAGGCTTCTTCAATGACTTTCCGAGGACTCTGTTGATTCTGGTGGCTCTGTCATTTCTGGTGACTCTAAAGCTTTTTCCAAAATGGTTCCCTCTTAAAGAGCTCAGTAAACAACCCCACCTTGAATGGGTGAAGACACATCTCCTTGGAAGCCATCTAATCAAAAGTTACCACCCACAATTGGATGGGTCATATCTCCATGGAAACAATCAAAAAAGATTCCACCCAGCAATACTGAATGAGGATTAAAGGACCTGGCTTTTCTAGGGTACATAATAGCTTCAAAACAGCACAATTTCTTTAATTTTTTTAAAAATTTTTACAAATGCTTCTCCTTCCCCCTTCCCCACCTCTCCTGAAACCTCTAATCTGTTTTCTATTTCTGCAAATTTGCTATTTCTAGTCATGTCTTACAAGTGATTTCATAACATTTTTGTCTTTATGTGCCTTGCTTATTTCACCTAGCATGTTTTCAAGATTCATCCATGTTACAGCATATCTCAGAACTTCATGTCTTCTTAAAGCTGAGTAATATCCCATTGTGCTTGTGCACCATATTTTGTTTATCCATTCATTTGTTGATGGGCACATGTGTTGTTTCTACCTTTTGGCTATTATGAATAACGCTACTGTGAACATTGGTGTATAAGTATCTGTTTAAGACCCTGTGCTCAGTTTCTTTGTATGTATCCCTAGGAGTCGAATTACCAAGTCATATAGTAATTCTATATTTAACTTTTGAAGAACTGCCATCTTGCTTTCCACAGTAGCTGCACCATTTTAAATTTCTACCAACAATGCACTAGATTTTCAACTTCTCTGAATCCTCTCTAACACTTATTATTTTCCATTTTTAAAATAATAGCCATCATTGTGGGTGTGAAGTAGTATGTCATGGTTTTGATTTTCATTCACTAACCGCTAACTATGTTGAGCATTTTTTGTATGTTTATTGGCCATTTTTATATCTTCTTTGGGACATGTCTACTCAAGTCCTTTGCCCATATTTAAATTGGGTTGTTCGTCTTTTTATTGCTGCATTGGAAAATATTTACCTATATACCACATATATATATAAGCCCAAATGGTATATATATAAATCCATATATATTATGGATATTAGGCCCCCATCCAATATGTGGTTTACAACTATTTTCTCCTATTCTATAAGTTGTCTTTTCACTTTCTCGTTAATTTCCTCTGATGCACAAGTGTTTTAATTTTTAGGAAATCACATTTATCTATTGTTTCTTTTATTGTTCATGCTTTTGGTGTCATATCTAAGAATCCATTACCAAGTTGCAGGTCATGAAAATTTGCCCCTTCTTATAAATATGGGGCAAAATATGTTAACTTCTGAGTTTTATGATTTTAGCTATATGTATTTAGGTCCTTGATCTAGTTTGAGTTGATTTTTGTATATAATGTGAGGTAAGGGTCTAAATTCATTCTTCTGCATATAGATATCCAGGTTTCCCAACACAATTGTTTGAAGAGTTTATAGAATAATGTTGAATTATATTACCGTACCATAATTTCTTTATCCATTCATCAGTTGATGGACATTTGAGTTCTCAGCTTTGGGCTATATGAATAATGCTACTATGAAGATGTACATACAAGGTTTTGTGTGGAAATGTATTTTCATCTCTCTTGGATATATTCCTAGGATTAGAATTGCTAGCCTATATGTTAACTCTGCATTTAACTTATTGAGGAATCAATAAACTCTTTTTATGATAACTTTTAAGTAACCCCTCTCCCACTTAATCCATTCCATGGGATCCCCTTCAATATACTCTCTCAAGGGCCATATCTGGAACTTAGAGAGTAAGCCTAGACTTGCTGTGATTTACTGGAGAACCACTTGGTTTTCCCCCCAATCTTTCTGCCTTTGGATGAGAAGTGCCACACCCTGGCAATCAATATTTAGCTTTAGGTTCTCCACAGCAGAGGTGGCAATTTCTGGAGAGTTGCACAGCCTTTTTTTTTTCTTTTGTATGCTATAGGATGATGTCTGTTCTAGTTTGCTAGCTGCCAGAATGCAATATATCAGAAATGGAATGACTTTTAAAAAGAGGAATTTAATAAGTTGCTAGTTTACAGTTCTAAGGCTGAGAAAATGTCCCAATTAAAACAAGTCTATAGAAATGTCCAATCTAAGGCATCCAGGGAAAGATACCTTGATTCAGGAAGGTCAATGAAGTTCAGGATTTCTCTCTCAAGTGAGAAGGCACTTGGTGAACATAGTCAGGATTTTTCTCTCATCTGGAAAGGCACATGGCAAGCGCAGTGTCATCGGCTAACATTCTTTCCTGGCTTCCTGTTTCATAAAGCTTCCCAGGAGGCATTTTCCTTCTTCATCTCCGAAGGTTGCTGACTGATGGACTCTTTGCTTCTCCCGGCTATGTCATTCTGCTCTCTCAGAATCTTCTTCATTCTCCAAAACGTTTCCACTTTTATAGGATTTTCCAGTAAACGAATCAAGACCCACCTGAATGGGTGGAGACATGTCTCCACCTAATCCAGTATAACAACCACTCTTGATTGAGTCATATCTCCAGGGAGATGATCTAATTACAGTTTCAAACATGCAATATTGAAAAGGGACTGGACGAAATGGTTGCCTTTAAAAAATGATATTAGGATTAAAACATGGCTTCAGTAAGGTACATACATCCTTTCAAACTGGCACAGGGTCACATTTCATCATTTTTCCACGAGAGTATCCCGATATTGCAGCACCATTTGTTGAATTTTTGTTTGTTTTATTGTATTTTGTTTGTTTGTTTGGGGGGAAGTGCATGGACCAGGAATCAAACCTGGCTCTTCTGCATGGCAGGCGGGAATTCTACCACTGAACTACCCTTGCATCCCCCTGCACAGGCTTTTATAAGTCAGGTCTATAAGGGCATACTTGACTTCCTCCTATATCCTGCTGAGTCAGGACTCAGACACATGATCTCAACCTACCAGCAAGGAAGTCAGGAAAACAATCTTCTCCTGCATGTTCAGGAAGAGGATAGTAAAGTTGGACTTGGTACACATAGCTTTGTCTCTGCTGATGGGCCTGCCAAAAGGTGTGACAATAAGGAAGCTTCCATTTAACCTATGACATGGAACGTCACATTGAAGCAGCATTGAGGCTTGAAAGCAGGGGTGCCTGTTTGTGTGGACAAGGGGTAAGAAAGTGAATGGTGGTCCCTCAAAGTGTCAGAGAGGGTACAGCTGGGCTCAGACCAGGTCCCAGGCTCTTCTCTGACCCAACACTTCTAAAACATACAAACCCAGAATGGTTTCATGGGGTTTTAGAGCTGGGGAGAGCCAGAAATGACATTTTATTCAAAACCGACATTTTAAAGAAGAGGAAACTCAAGAGGGGAAAGTGACTTACTCTGGTAAAGTCACAAGCAACATGGTTCACTGGCCATTTTTTGCTGGACAGAATTGCCTTTTGCCACTGACCAAGTCACCACTGATCTCCAAAGAAGGGGACTGTCATGGATGGAGTAAGAGCTGTTCTGGACCACCTCTGCTGAAATTGACCTTCAGTCCTCATCTTCAGAAGTCAGGAAGCGTTTAAAACTCCCTCCTGTCCTAGGAGACCATGATCCCATTCAAGCTATTTTCTCTCATGAGTCTTCATTCACTTCAATCAGGTTGACAGCCTCTCTCTCTTACAGCATTTCTAGACATCAGTTCAGAAAAACTAAATTGACTGGTTGAAATAAAAATAAGACGAATGAATGAATGTCAAAATCTTAAGAATATTTTAAAATAGTTCAAGAGTACAAAATATCACTCAATAATAAAAGGCCCTAGGATATGATTATTGCAATCATGACAAAACCAACTATCATTATCAAGTCATGCAATCTGGGCTTTGGACAGAAATGAGATCACCTACATTCCAGAGTTTGCCTGACTTGCCAAACACCCAATTTCATATCCCTTAAACTTCTCATTAGGCATGATTTTTGGTTGATCTATCTTTCATCTCAGACAGTAAACTTTAATGGAGCTAATTAATGGCACATTTTTAAAGTCCCCCTGTAGCTTTTGATTACAGTGATAAAATACACCACAGTAATCTTTTCTGCTTTTGTAATTACTGATTTGTGAAATTCCAATTATTTCCTCCTTATGAACAATTGCCTTTAGAAAAAACAGTTTCCCTGGTCATTGTTAGGTGGCTTTTGGTTTGATAACAGAAATTATAAGCCACCACGGCCCAATATGACAGGCTTTCAAATCCATGTCACCTAATCTTACCTATAATTAGATACTGCCTGAAATTGCTTCCCCTTCTATTGTCAGCTTGCATTTTGATTATGTGTTTATAAGTACATCTCCTCCACTAGATTTTGAAATATTCAAGGGCAGCCATGGCAATGTGTTATTCATCTCTGTACCCTTAATGTCAAGCATAGGGTCTGCCCCTCCAGATTCTTAATACTTATTTCTTGAATAGATGGGTGGTTGGATAGGAATCAGAGATGTCTTTGATATCCTTTTCTTCCTTTGCTCAATCAAAATATACTTCTTCCCTGGAGCAAATTTTCTAAGCACATTACAGGCTTATTTGGCTTATTTTTCTTAAAATCCAGTGTGAAGGAAATTATCCTAAATGTTAAAAAACACTTATCTCAAAAAATATACTTATATCTGAATAGCAAGATAAATGGTGTATTAGTTTCCTGGTTTCCACAAACTGAGTGGCTTGATGCAGCAGTGATCCATTGCCCTACATTTCTAGAGGTTAGAAGTCTGAAATCAAGGGGTCAATAGGGCCATGTCCCCACCAAAGGCACTAGGAAGAAGGCTTCCTTGTCTTTTCTAGCTTCTGGAGGTTGCAGCAATCCTTGGGCACTCCTTGCCATGTGCACGTACCACTCTAATCTCTGCCTCTTCCCTCTGTGTGTATCTGTGTTGAAATTTCCCTCTTCTTAGAAGGACACCAGTCATTGGGTTAGGGTATGCCTTCATCCAGTATGACCTCATCTTAACCGATTGCATCTGCAAAGACCCAATTTCCTAATAAGGTCACAGTCGCAGGTTCTGGGTGACCATGAATTTCAGGATGGAGTGGGTGGGCAATATCCCACCCAGTACAGTGAGTTAGAGTGTGGAATCATAAAAGAAAATATAAAGACACCTGCAATGTTACACATGAACTTTCAAAACTATAAATTACACATCTTTTCTTTAGACACATGCTGACCACTTACAGTTCCACCTGATTCCCAAATGTTCCATTTTATTTACTTAAAGTGGAGCAAGAACTTAAAGATTCTTCAAGACGATTGATTGGGGTCCAGAATCTTTCCAGATTTATGCAATAACAATAACGGTTGTTTTGCATGTACTCAATGTGACAGTAGGTTTTAGGCAACCTGCCTTTAAGTCTCTCTAAGCATTAAACTTAATTTTCATAGAAATGACAATTCCACGACTTTCATATTCATATTCCATCGGTACTACAATATTTATTTAATTTCATAATTGCTATAACAGATGTGTTCTGTATGAACAGTTTGAGGGATGAACAAAATTGACTCTTGATAAACATGCAAGTTCCCTGATTGGAACAGCTCTGAGCATCCATGGGCTTTGGGTACTGGACAGTGGGTTTTACAGAGGAAAAGAAAGCATTGGTTAACAAAGCAAGTTGGTTAAGTGGAGGTTGGTTAGAAGCAGTGGTATGCTGGTAAATGATGAACAACCGGCTCAGCTGGGGTGTGGCTACTTGGTAGTGTTTGCAGATTTCTGTGCTGTCAGTACTCCAGTGTGGCATCGCTGAGCATGAAGTTGGAAGGAGATGTGCACAACTGGTTCTCCAGACAAAGCAAAGCCAGCTCCAGTGCACACTGATTATGAGTATAGCCTTGGCCATGGCAGTGATAGATCTCTTCATTAGTAGACCTTACACTGCCAACAAAGAGGCTCTCAAGAACTTCCAGGTTAATGCTTTTCAGATAGGTTACTGAATTTTTTTGAATAGTAGAAAAAAATATGTTGATAACTTTCCAGCAGCTACACTTGTTTCCTGCTCTGCTGTGTCTGTGTCTTTCTCAGCTCCCCATCATGGTGCAACCTGCATCATTCATTGGACCCAAATTCAAAGCAGATCCCCAGAAGGAAGGAGAAAGGATACCCTGGATGGACCAGAACAGGGGCAGGCTGGATCTCAGCCTGATGTGCAGACAGGGGTGCCAGGGAGTTGAAAAACGCAGACAGAAAAGAAGGAAAGGGGTCTGCTGCCTATGGAGAGAGCAGCCTTGGGTTCTCTGCAGCATGCCCTAGAAACTGGGTGCTCAGGTCCCTTTGAGCCCAGGTGCACATCTGCTAAGCCTTTTGCAGGCAGTCCCTTGGGCGGTGACTGGCATTTTATTCCTGGGATTGGCCAAAGAAGTTACTCTGGACCAGGAGGCAGGAGGCAGGAGGCAGGAGGCAGGAGGCTGGAGGCAGGAGCCTAGTCCCACAGATTAAACAACCTTAATTGCACACCTACCTTGAATCAGGAATTCACTGGGCATGGATCCGGAACAGCACTGCAGCCTGCAGCCTTCCCCAGAGGGAAATGAGTGGTTAGAAATCCCTCACTGGTTTTCAGCATTTCACACCTTATGTATCAGCTAGTGATCTATCTAAGAACCTGGGTCTCAAATGAAGTGAAACCAAAGGCCAACATTTTCCCATGGAGGAAATTAGCATGTTTACCAATATTCCATGGTGGCTGTCATTTACAGAGCAAAGGCCTCTGACAGCACGGTCGTCTTACTGATGCTCTAATACACAAGCCAAGCGAGCAGCATGTCCTTTAATCAGCGGTGATTATGACAAACCCAGTGGGCAAAGATGTTATTAGGATGGCCATCACTGTAAAACATATGAGCAAAAAAGAAACTGTCATCCTCGTGGACATGGGGCAATTGAGAGGGCACTCTTTGTGCAGAAAGCAAACTTTCCCTCGCCACCTCTTCCCATTCCCTGGGAACCTCTAATCTACTTTGTTTCTGCAAATTTGCTGTTTCTAGGTGTTTCGTATAAGTGACAGCATATATTAATTGTCCTTTTGTGCCTTGTATTTCTCTTAGCATAATGCTTTCATCCATGTCACTGCACGTCTTAGAACTTCATTCCCTCTTATAGCTGAATAATAAGCCATTGTGTGTATATACCACATTTTGTTTATTCCACTCATCTGTCAATGGGCACTTGGGTTGTTTCCAACTCTTGGCTATTATGAATAATAGTGCTATGAACATTGGTATTCAAATATCTGTTTGAGATCCAGTTTTCAGTTTCTTTGGGTATATAACTAGGCATAGAATTGCCAGGTCATATAGTGATTTTTGCGTTTAACTGTTTAAGGAACAGTGGCTGCACCATTTTCCATTCCAACCAACAATGTACTAGAGTTCCAGTTCCTCTACAACCTCTCCAACACTTTTTATTTTCCATTTTTAAAATAATAGCTGTCCTTGCGGGCAAGAAGTGGTGTCTCATTATGGTTTTGATTTGCATTTCCCTAATGGCTAATGATGTTGAACATCTTTTCATATGCTTATTAGCCAACTGTATATGTTCTTTGGAAAAAATGCCTGCTCAAGTCATCTGCCCATTTTTAAAATGGGTTGTCTTTTTGTTGTTGAATTGGGAGAGTTCTTTATATATTCTGGGCATTAAGAGCTTATCAAAAATATGATTTGTAACTGTTTTCTCCTATTCTGTAGGTTGTCTTTTTGAATTCCTGATAATGGCCTTTGATACACGACGGTGTTTAATTTTGATAAGGGTCAATATATCTATTGTTTCTTTTGCTGCTTGTGCTTTTGGCATCATTGCTGAATCACAAGTCATAAAGATTTGCTGAACCCATTACTGAATCACAAGTCATAAAGATTGCTGAATCACAAATCATAAAGATTTGCCCCTATGTTATCTTCTAAGAGTTGTATGGTTTTAGCTTTCATATTTAGGTCTTGAGTTAATCTTTTTTGTGTGTATGTTGTCTGGCAGGGTCACATTTCATTATTTTCCACATGAGTATCCCATTATTGCAGCACCATTTTGTTAAATTTTTGCTTGTTTGGTTTTTTGTTTGTTTGCTTGCTCGTTTGTTGTTTTTTGGAGAAGTGCATGGGCAGGGAATCAAACCCAGGTCTCCTGCATGGCAGGGGAGAATTCTACCACTGAACTACCCTCGCACCCCCCTTGAGTTAATTTTTGTATATGGTGTGAAGTAGGAGTATACCTTCATTAATTCGCATATGGATACCCAGTTTTTGCAGCATCTTTTGTTGAAGAGACTATTTTTTCTCCATCACATGCGCATGGAACCTTGTGGAAAATTGATTGGACATATGTCTGTGTCTATTTCTGGACTTTCAATTCTAATCCATTGGTCTGTATGTCTATCCTTATGCACATACCAAACTGCTTGGTAAATCTTTTCTCTTTCTTAATTTTTTTTTTTTTGTTAGAGAAGTTGTAGGTTTACAGACAATTCATGTAGCAAATAGAGTTTCCATACACCTCCACCCTCACCTTCCATTATTAATACCTGTTTTGATTATTATAGCTTTATAGTAAGTTTTGAACTTGGGGAGTTTGAGTTCTCCATCCTTGTTCTGCTTTTTGAAAATTGGGCTATTTGGAGCCCCATTTGAAGTTGAGGATCAGCTTTTCCATTTCTGCAAGAAGGTCATGCAAACCTTTTTACCATAAAACTTGGAGGTTATCATTCTTTGTAATAATCCAGAAAAATCCTTCCTATTCTTCTATCCCCTTGAAAGCTGCCACACCCATGCCATTCCTAAAATTCAGATTCTCCAGGTTGGTCCTCCAAGTTCCCCAGTTCCTCTTTTCTTATTATCCCCAAGGAAAAGTCCATAGATCCTTTCTGTTTAGGATTTCATTAAAGGTCACTTCAGGGTTACATTTGGAGGGAGATAAAATAGTCAACACATGCATAGGACCATGTTTCTAGAACCATGAATGGTAAAAGCCATTCAGATCTGGCCTCTGGTCAGTAGCACTCCCTGAGATGGGATCAATCCCAGCAAACTCCATTCTTGCCCCTAAAGGTGGAACTCACCCAACTTGCAGCCTCCTTTTAGCCCTGTGGCAAAGTGCATGGCTCTTCTTTGCATTCTGGTTCCAAGCTCACTAGTTACACAGTCCTAAGTGGAGAACAGTGGGCAGATGGTCGGGGCTGGTGGAGGGGAGGGCAGGGGAGGCAGAGCAAAGGGACAAGACCACCAGCTGAAGGCCACCACCAGGCTTTCTTGCTTGTGTCCTCCCCACCCTGAAACAGAGCCTTTCCAGGGCGACCAAGGTACACCCAGACTGTCAAGGGTAATTGGGGAGAAAATCCTGAATCTCCCCCATGGAATGATTTTTCCTTCTTATGGGAATCAGGGCCATTAACACATTTCCAACCACGGTTCCTAAACAAATCATGCCCCAACCCCATTGAGGAACGTGTATGAATAACTCTATTTGAAGATTTTTTTCCCCTGGGGACTCTTTTCCTCTTATAGAAAGAAGTGTCTTTGTTTAAAGTATTGCCAGGGATCTTGTCCCCAGCAAAAACAAATGGACGTAAGCCCCAGGGAGGCTGGAAATAAATTTCATTCTGAGCCCCAGCTTCTGTTCTCTGAAAGCTGTAGAAAGTGGACTTTCTAGGTGCTGATGCAGATGATGTGAAAATTCCCCACAAGCTCACACCCAGGTTCCACTCACCCCACTTTTTCACCCCTAACAAGAGCAAGCAGCACCAGAGGAGGCCAAGAAATGGCCTAAAGCTTTATTCTCTCTGTCAGAGGTCTAGAAACAATGCTGGAAAGACAGCTTGAGTATAACATTTAATGAAGAATAAAAAGAACTCAAAAGGGTTGAGCCGGGGTACAGGCTCTCAGGGGCCTGTCGCTTCACTTTCGTTGTGATGACTTGTATCAAACTGCAATCACACTGAATTTGAGTAAATCCCTAAAACAGGCATCACACTTGCTCAGGACTCTCAGGGCCAGGCTGTGGCCAGTGAGGAAATTTCCAGCGGGTCTTCTTGGGTATAGGGGGAAGTAGAGACCCAAGATCTGAGTACGAATCAGGCTGGAAGCCCTTAGGAGAGAATCTTGGGCATTGGGGAACACCTCCTGTGCCAGCCTGCCAGCTCTCTGATAATTCCCTTCTTCAGCATCAACCTTTCAGGCAGAAAGGCCTGCCCTGACCCACCCACTCTATATCAGATTCCCCTACCTTCTTTATATATTGCTCTCTTCTATTTTCTTTCATGATTTCTAATGATAGTTATGAGTCTCTTTATTTCACATGTATCCCCACCAATGGGCTATGGGAGACTTCAGAGCAGGGGTTGGTTCTCTTTAGTGTCCTTCTAGGACATAGTAGAACTCGATCGATACTTGTGGAATAACTGCATGTATAAATGACCCGTCCCCACCATGCCACTCCTGCTACCATGAGGCTGAAACCTGGGAATCTCTAACATTCCACCTGCTCCAATGGACTCCTCCCCTCCCAGGCAGCTTGGCCAGTCCTCTCACCATCCCTGTTACTGCTCTGCCCCAGGTCTAGACCTGATATTGCCACTTAAACCTTCTCTTCCCTTCTGGGTTACAAAATCAAGCAATGTCTGAGCATTAGCAATTGTAGAAGGGGTTCTGGAGCACAGCCACACTTCCTCCTGTTGGAATTTGTTCATTCAATTGACAACTATTTAGTAGGTGTTAACATAGTCCCAAACACTCTTCTCGTGTTGGGGATACAAAAATAAAGAAAACACAGCTCCTGACCTTAAGACGCATGTAAATAAGGAAGGCAAGGAAACAGATGCTGTCAAAAACCCTCAGTGCTATCCTGAAGGCAGGGTTGTAATATTAAAAAGAAGGAGCCTCTAACTCTGTCCAGGAGAGTAGCAGAGATGACAACCAGAGGGGAGGCAAGATTGGAGCTAAATATGTAAGGATGAAGAAGAATTCTTTAGATTGAGTAGAAGGAGAGGAAGAGAGACATTGCAGAAAGGGAATGGCATGTGGTAAACAAGCTGTCTGGAAAACAAGCAGCTTTAGTGTAACTATGAGCAGACCATAGCATGGAACCCAGGGTATTTGGTGACAGAAGAAGTTGATTTTGGCTTCTGTAGCAGTCAAAAGAGCTCCTTCCTATCCCTCCATGCCAACTACCAGGCTCTGACAATGTGTCATCTTCATTATTGGTGCCCAGGATGCTTGCTATCACTTCCTTTGGCTGAGATGACAGTCACTGAAGGATTTTTGCAAGGCTTCTGTAGCTTCCAAGAATAAAATCTGTCTGAGGGTCTCCAAGTCACTCACAAACAGGAGGTAACATAACCCACAGCTTCAGAACCCCCAGAATCTAAAATCCACAGTTAAGTTGCCCTTCTGGTTTCCAGCATCTCCAAATTGAGCTCCAGTCTGTGAGCTGAGAGCGGAGATCCCACTAACTGCTCCTTTACTTTTTTAAATGATACATCAAGAATAAGATGCTAATTTCCCTGGAAGCAGGAACAAAGGGACTAAGGAGCAAGTTGCTGAAGTGAAGCAAATAATGAAGGTTTTTACGAAAGGACCTGAAGGGAAGCCAAATGCTGGTGACACAGCAGGACAGACTCTGGTGGCTCAGGTCCTAACAGATGCTGGGGGCTGCCCAGCTGATGCCTCCTGGAGGATACAGCTCCACTCTGACGTCTTTGACTTTGAGATGTCTTTGATGCCTCCTCGCCTCCCCACACAACCCTACACTCCCACAGGGGTCTCTAGAAGTCAGGCTGCTATGAAAACGGAAATGCATTCCTTGGGAAGTAACAGGATGACTTGTATGTCCCTTCAGCATCCTGTTCTATACACCAACAATAGACCATGGTTGATGGAGCAGTTGCAAGTAGGTAGGGAAAAGGGGAAATCCTGCCAGGAGCATCCAGCCATCCAGGGTCAGCCAGTGGTGTCACTCCTGCATTTAAGAAGATCTGAGTTGAGAAGATCTAACCACCCACACCTCTTTCCTCTCAGCTAGAAGTCCCTCCTGTGGGTTATTCATGGCCCTATGTTAATGTTGAGGATGACACTGCTGAATCAGAGGTTTCCTTGCCAAGGCACAAAGCCCAGCCTTAAAGGCCAGACCTCACCTCCTCCATGCAGTCCTCCCTGACTACTCCATTTTATACTGGTGCCTTTTCTCTGAATTCCTACTGCTTTCTTTTTTTCTTTTTTTTTCACATGGGCAGGCACTGGGAAATGAACCTACTGCATTTTAAACCCTTTTTTTTAATCTTGAAATAACATCAAACTTTCAGGAACGTTGCAAAAATAGTAGAAAAACAATACAAAGAACTCCAACATAATCCCCAACCAAATACCTAATCTACTACTGGCATTTTGCCACATTTTTATGTCGTCCTATCTATCTATCTGTCTATCTATCTATCTGTCTGTCTGTCTGTCTATCAATCATCATCTGTCTATCATCACCGGGACACGACTTTCAAACTGAGGAGCCTGGTGGCTACACCTCCACCACTGTGAGTTCGGCCTGGTAGAGCTCATGGATCCTGGGACTATGCATGGGCTTGGAACATTCCCCTTTCCGTGAAAACCTTCTGGGAAAGTGCTTGGCTCCAGACCCTATGGAAGTGCTGGGAGAGAGGTCCCAAACCACTCCATGGCATGCAGGACCCAACTCAAGCTATCAGCCAGCCTCCCCTTGGCCATTAAACCTATTGACAGCAGTCAGCCCTTGCTGTCTGCCTTAAATTGCTCCTGAGTGACTAGGCGACTTGTTGCTCAGTCTTGCTTTGCCAGTCCCCTTCCCAGATCAGCAACCCGTACCCCAGAGTCCAGCTGAAACGCCATCGTCACTCAGATCAGAATCATCATACAGCCAACTAGGTGGTAGCCGCAGTACAGCTGGGTTCTTGTTCCATTTTATCTTCTATTCTAGGGCTGTCATCACAAAGTACCACATACTGGGTGGCTTCAAACCACGGAAATGTGTTGTCTCCCGGTTCTGGAGACCAGAAGTCTGAATTCAAGGTGTCAGTAGGACCATGATTCCCTGTTTGCAGGAAAGAATCTTCCCTGCCTCTCTCCTGGCTTCTGCAGACTTGCCAGCATTCTATGGGGTTCTCCATCTCTGTCATCTCGGGGCTTCTCCCCTATGTCTATGCCTAAATTTCCTCTTCTTAGAAGGACACCAGTCATGTTGGAATAAGGGCCCACTCTACTTCAGTACGACCTCATTGAAACTGGCCTAATTCCATGTGTAATGACCCTATTTCTCAAAAGGTCACATTCTGAGGGACTGGGGATTAGAATATGAACATACCTTTTCTTGGGGGGGACACAATTCAATCCATAACATACCTTCTCTGTGAGAGCCAGGGGAGGGGTGAGAAGAATCACTGGATTAGATGATTTTTCTAGTTAATTGCAAGATATTAGCAATGCTAATGGTTCCATGATTCTTCCTCAAATGATGTTCTCACAACTGACCAGTCTCATGGGGCATCAGCCAAGAAAGTGATGGGAGGTACCCAAGAACAGAGTGCCTCGTTAGGGGGGGATTTGCAGAGTGCTGGTCTGGATGCATTACAGATGTTCTAGGTACATAAAAGGAAGCATTCGTTTATTTGTCCTCCAGATACTGTTTGGGCACCTCCCCTGTGCCAAGTGCGGTATTAAGGAGACACCTGCATGGATAAGTCAGAGCTCTTCCATCTTGATCCCCAGTCTAAAGAGAGAACAAATGGACTGAAACAGGTTGCCTCAGTGTCCCTGTACACCTAGGCATACACAGGCTTTTCTGGGAGTCCATGTCAATACATATGGCTCGGCACACACACATACATATATGGTTGTTGATGTGAACATGTGAAATTCCTATTGCTGCTATAACAAATTATTAAAAATGTAGTGGCTTGAAACAATGTAATTTCATTACCTTACATGGGCTAAAATCAAGGTGCTGGCAGGAATGCATTTCCTTTGGAGGCTCCAGGAGAGAATGCGTTTCCTTCCTTGCCTTTTCAGTTTCCAAGGGCCACCCGCATTCCTTGGCTCATGGCCCCTTTCCATCATTTTCAAAGTGCATCATTCCAACTCCTGTTTCCACGCATCACATTGCCTTCTGACTGTGTCTCTCCTGCCTCCCTCTTCCCCTTATAAGGCCCCTTGTAATCACAACAGGCCCACCCAGGTAATCCAGGAGGATCTCCCCATCTCAGACTCCTTAATTTAATCATATCTGCAAGGTCTCTTTTGCCATGTCAGGTATCCTAGTCACAAATTCCAGGGAGTGGGGCATGAACGTCTTTAAAGGACCGTTATTCCACCTACCATATCTGTTCTGAAAATGTTTTCTACACAGGACTTATCATCTTGGTTAGTTCAACTAGAATAGGGAACAGAACAGAGTTCTTAGGCAATAGCACCTCCTGGGCACTAGGCTTGTTGGTAAAGTATAGAATGGAGGGAAGTGAGCAGCAATCACATCACTGATAGCCCATGGACATTCTCCGTAGCTCAAGGGAAAAGGGAGTAATCAGCCTTGCTCCATGCCTAGACCCCCAGGTGGAGCAGGAGGGGAGGGCAGCTATCCCTAAACTGCCACCAGACACCACTGAATTTCCCCTGATGCTGAAAGAACGTCTCCACGTCCACTACTGTGGGCCAGAACTGGGCCAGGACGACAGAGAAGTCTCCACTCTCAGGCTGGGGAAAGAAAGCCCACACATGAAATACAGGAGACTATTAAGACAATGCCCATCTGTAGACCACCACTGGACTAGCTGCCTTAAAATCACCTGGGTAGTTGTTTAAAAGGTAGAGTCCCAGGTCTTATACCCAGAGATACTAATTCAGGAAGTCTAAGTTTGAGAGCAGGAATGTGCATTTTTAAGAAAGCTGATATGGATATAGCTATGGATAAACAACCAGGTGTGAGGAATGACTATCTTCAGAAAGCTTGCCAGGCAAGGTGTTTCTTAGCACCCCACTCCTGAGTAGAGGGAGACCCCAGTGCAGGAGCAGGTTGTAGCTATACCATCCAAAAGGGGCACATGCTCTACACGGAGTCATCCTTGACTCCTCCTGCTCCTACTTCCCCCTCTCTAATCAATCCCCTCAAAAGCACTCATATCTGTAGCCACTCCCCTAAATGAGGCCAAGATAGTCTCATGCCTGAATGACCCAATAACTCCTGGTCTCTTTGCCTCCAGGAGTGTCTCTTCCAAATCATTCTTATAAAAATGCAAGTATGACTCTCGTTCCATGTCAGGGGTGTCTTGTTGCCCTCAGGCTGTTGCTCCATGTCGGGGGTGTCTTGTTGCCCTCATGGTGAGTCTAAATTCTGCTCTGACCCCTGCTCACCTCTTCCACTTGTCTCTCAACTACCCTTTGGCATGTTCTTGGTTCCAGCCACTCTGCAAAGCTTTAACAGGACCACATTGTTGTTACATTAGATTTGTGTTCAGAAATACCCATTTCCACCCCCTCCACCTTCTTAGAATGAATATATCCCCTGCTGATTGGGGATTTGTCTATATAACTTGCTTCAGTCAATGGCACATGGGGAGATGTGATGCAAAGATGGCTTTGCAATGTGTTTGTGTGGCTAGGTTTGCCTTCTTATGTTTCTGCCATTGTCATGAGAAGAGTTTCTCCCAGGTAGACATTGCCCCTCAGCCCAGGCCCTAGACTGAGAAAGAGAAAAATCATCCGCCCCAAAAACAACCCAAAAAACCCATGAATGAGAATGCATGATTGTTGTACACCAATGAGTTTTCATTATGCAGCTCTATTGTGTCATTAGCTGACAAATACAACTTTTCTCAACCCCAGGGTATTTGCCCATGCTCTTCCCTTCCTAAAATAATCTTCTCCCACCCTTCTTTGCCTGAGTATCTTCTATTTGTTCTTTAGGTCTCCACTTAAATATCACTTCCTCTGGGTAGCTTTCTCCACCCCTACATGAAGTCTAGATTAAATGACCCTCCTTCCATATAGCCTTTCCTATAACTCCTCTATTACTGTGCATTGATCAACCATATTGTATTTGCCTGCATACTTGTCTGTATCCTCCTTTAGACTATAAGTTCTGTGACAACAATAATTACACGTTATTTATTTTCACATCCCCAGTGCTGAGCATGAAACTAGGAAGAGACTTAGCATTGAATGAATATTTCTTTTAGTAAAGGAAAGAATGAGCCACTAACTAAAGAATGAGCCGGGAAGAGCCAGGACTCATTGGTCCAATTAATACAATCAAACATAATCACATACTGATAAAATGCCATAGATATTCAGAAAAATTGGACATCATTCAAGGAGCCCTGAGGGTGCAGAATAAGACACCATTACCATTCTTATCTTCCAGCAGTTTATAGGCTGACCTAGAGGGAAGGTAAATAATATAACTACAATAAAAGATAAAAAATAAAGCTCATGGGAAACACATAAACAAAATGTGATTGAAACACAAAGAGGGAAATTGTTGCCTTCAGCATGAGATGGCTGAGGAAAAGATTCAGACCTTGGAGATTCACTGGTTGTGTTTCAGCAAACAGAAGTATTGAGAAAAGAGAAGTTCAAGGCACAGCATAAGTGAAGATATACAGGAAGTAAAGCACGTTCCAAGAAGATAAGAAGATAACAGAATCTGGTTTGATCGAATCAGAGTTCATGGCTGGAGCCCTAGGGAGAGCCATAAAGGGGCAATATTAGGGAAAGCCTTGAATGCCAGCCTGAAACATTTCTGAAACTGTATTGTTGCATCTATCTCTCATCAAGACAGGGAAATAAGATCATTAGCTCTTCCTCAAACCCCCTACCTTCTGCTGAAAAAGCATCCTTTGGCTTAATTATTTACTGCAAAAATATCTTCTCCCTTGTACATTTTTAGCTATGATTTTCAATAGGAAATTTATGTACGGTCACCAAGCCCTCCAAGAACCAACGCAGCTCTGATGGATGGGCCAAGCCTTTGAAGCAACCGCTCCGTATGTATGTGTCTAAGTTTGTACATCAGTGAGAAGACTGGCAATTAGCTCAGTAAACTAATCACCTCCTTCAAACAAAGGCACCAAGACATTCTCTCTCTTATGTAAATTCAGATCTGGCAAATCATTTGACAAGCACCTGCCTTTTGAGGGTAGAATATTCAAACAAATCTCTCTCCTCTCCCAAGGTGGCTTTGGGGTCATCTCTCATACAGGTGTGTGTAGCTTGTCTTAAGCACAGCACTTGAACTTGGAAGTACTACCCCCTCTCCTTACTTGCTCCTAACCTTGTGCCATGACAGGAGCAGCATGTAGAAAAACCAAGGGAAGCAGAGGTTGGAAAGGAGGTGGGATAGAACGATAGCTGGTCAATCTTCACAAGGAATTATGCTCAACTGATGCTCAATCTCTGTGGCAATTGTATCCTATAAATCTGCCACAAACACTGAATTACCCATACTGAACCATTGCTCCTGGGGGATACACAGGGTTGGATTCCTGTGAGTCTCTGATCATAACATTTTCATCAACGGTCAATACATAACCTTGTTTTATGTGTGTTTCTGTTTAAGGACATCTTATTTAATCTATAGTGTTGATTTATTAACATTGAACTCAACAACACTATAACTCACGCCTGAACAAAGATTATTGAACACCTGTATTTTCTCCACAAGACATATGAGAACCTCCTTGCACTTAGGAACACTAGACAGCACTTCGGCACTATGTTTGAGGGTCATTTTAAACAAGGAAATAGCCAGCACAAAACAATGCAAAAACATGGCACTAAATATATCACAAAAAGAACACTTGTTTACAACACTAGAGCTGTAACGGGAAGGTGAGTGACACCTTGTTCAACCTCTGCTGGGAACATTTGCATCGGGTGTCTCATATATTCTTGCTGTTCAGTGATTGTTCATGAATGACTGCAAACATGCCACAAGAATTCATTTTGGGGTTACAAATAAACTTTAGCAAGTAGATGAAGTCACAAATACACAACCCATTAATAATAAGAATTAAATGTTTATGTAAATAGTGCCTCAAATGCCACATTGTCACCAAAATGATGTGCACAACCAGACAACTAAGACTCAGTGACGTAAATGACGTCTCATTACACAGGCTCTCCAGGTTTCCAAATTTACCACCTGAGGGCCACTTCTATCAATAGCAGAGCAAGTGAGTATGAAGGGACTGGCCAATGAAGAAGCCATATGGTTTTTTAAAAGTCTCTACCAGGACCCTCTGTTTTACTTCCAGGCTGGACATTCTCCCCATGCATCTCAGAAACATTGTTTAATATGACACTAACAGTGGAATCAGCATACTCAATTATTGACCAAGGCCATGCTTATCACAAAATGCTTGATATTTACCTAAAACTGTTTGCCTTGAGTGTCTCCCCATCAGAGTAGACCCCTTGAGAATGATAAAGCAGAAAGTACCTTTGAGCCTGACCCTCAGGGTACCTATCCTGATGGTTCAGCCAGGAGCAATGAAACTTGAGTTCAAATTCTGGGTCTGCCATTACTAGCATTTGACCTGAACTTTTCTAGACTCGGTCTCCTCATCTGAAAGAAAAGAAGATGGTAGGGTTTTGAGATATCCGGAGTCTTCTCAGGCTCTAGCATCCCATGATTATTGGTTCAACTAAGAAATCTCTGCAACTTACACCTCAACGTCTTAAGGAAAGTGAGTTTTTGGTCATGCCCCTTCCCTCCCCCACAAAAACTGCACATCTACTTTTAAGCCTCCCTCCCCACTTTGTAGATGCTTTTAACATCCACTTCCCCTCTCCCTCCAGTCATTCATCCTGGAGCAGGAATGGAGCACATGGCTAACATCTGCTCAGGACCCTCCTTCCCCATCCCGTGATTCCCAGGCCGCCATCTTGGCAGGCTCAGGACACCTCATCTTCCGCTGGCCTCAGCCTTTCTTTGCTGGAGATGGCAGCCCAGCCACAGGTCCCAGGACTGAGCACCTGGAGCCATTCTCAGTTGTGGAAGGCCTTTGGCAAAGCGCTTGTCTTCAGCCACAGCTCTTTTTCATCTTTATGTCCTTGTGAATTTAAAGGGAAATGAGAACCAGATGTTTCTGATACCTTCACACTCAACTCATCAGAAAGCAGTCTAGGAGAAGGCATTTGAGAGCCAGCAAATCTTTTTTTAAGATCCTTTGTTTGGGAAATAAAATCTGCAGATTTTTTCTCAGAATTCCAGTTCTGTGCCAGGTCCTTTAGTTGCCTTTGCACCATCTCCCACTTCTCTGCAATTAGGGATCCCCATTTTAGCCAGACCATCTGTCCCTGAAATAATAATTATAATTTATCCCATTTGTGTCACCCTCCGCTGTTTTCAATTATATCAATTACCTCATTTGATTCTCATAGAAATCTGGTGAAGGAGGCAGGAAAGTGACTATTGTCTCTGCCAATGAGGGATCAAAGGGGTTAAGTAGTCAAATCAGCTTGTATTTGGCATAGCTTGGTCCAGACCCCAGGCTCCTAAGTCTAGGACCAGCAGTTCCCAAACTTGAGCCTGCATCTGAATTACTGACCTGGAAGGCTTGTTAAAACACAGATTGGGGGCAGCGCGATGGTGGTTCATGGCAGAATTCTTGCCTGCATGTCGGAGACCTGGGTTCAGTTCCCGGTGCCTGCTCATGCGAAACACACACACACACACACACAGATTGGTGGGCCCCCACTCCCTGAGTGAGTCCTGAGAAATCTGCATTCCCAACAAATTCCCACATGATGCTGATGCTGACAGTTTCAAGAACCCACCGTGCTAGATGTGCCCCTGATAATCTCATTGGATCGCCATTCATATGTCTTCCTCTATATTATCCAAGTCTAACAACAAACGGAAAAGGAATCTTCTTATATTAAGCAGAATGTCACGTGTTTGCAAAGACTGGCCAGCAACCACAGGCTATTTTTGCTGGAACGTGTCCCCTGACTGCAAGCAAAACCTCTCCAGTGCAGCTTCTCACTGTTTGCTCTGCTCTGTTTCCCCCCACTAGGGCTTTCGTAACCTCAGTTTGTTTTGTCTCCTAATATCTTATGACATTTCCCTGCTATTACATCTGACACCTCAGAGGTAATGGGACTGAATATCACTCATAATTCATAGTTCCCCCTCAATGACTATTGCGTTCCTTAATGTTATCTCCATATGCGGAATCCCCACTGGAGCAGTATTGCCTTTTTGGAATCGTCAGTTAATTTGTTCATTTCCATGTACATTATTGAAAGCACTCCGAGTCTTAATTAGTCCTCTTTAGCTGCTTTTCCCTGCAGCCCCATGTCACAGAACCAAAGGCACCACGGCACACAGTGAAGAACAGGTCTAATTAACAGGCCCATGATTGAAACTCTAAAAATATGGAATTTGCAGAAGACAGAGATGATTTATATAGGAAAGAGAGACATTGGCACAGTTACAAGGAAGGGGAGTTGAGTTAGGAAGGGAAATTAGGTCTTGCCAAATCTATCTGTTCTTTGGGGTTGCCTGGCATCCCCCCTTCCCTTGCAGAAACTAGCCCCCCATTCCCAATCCAAAGCGCTCTAGAGGGGCTGACGGTTGCAGCAGCACAATCTCACTCCCTGCTGCAGGAGCGGGTGCCTGGCCTGGGAGTAGCTTCTCAGAGGGCTCCACCCTTCATTCAGGGAAAAACACATGATCCAGGTTGGACCAGTCAAGCAAATTTCTTTTCCAGACTCTTTCTGCTAGATAGAGCTGCCTTCGGTCCTTGCAATGATAGCATTGGAAGGGTGTGACTTTGGCTGCCAGGAGCTATCTTCCCACAGCTTGGGAAAGATAATGAAGACAAGATACAGACAGAAACAGAGCCAGGAGGTAGAGGGAGATCAGAGCATCCTGATGACAGAGTTTGAGCCTTGGATTCATGACGGCAATGCCACTCTCATCCCTCATAGGTAAATCAGACAAGAACTTCTTACATGAGTCACATGAGGACTTCTCCTGGGGATCAGCATAGCCTGCCTTCCCTCAGCCCAATTGCAGTCAAGGAACCTGGAACCTTGAGTTGGTCCCAGCGAGGCCAGGCAATTAAACACGAAAACAGTTTTCATATCTCCCATCTCTTTTTGGCCCATTCCAATGAAGTAATTGTGCTTCTGCCTCATTTAAACCTAGAAAACCAGATTTCCAGAAGTTCCTGGGGTCTATTCCCTGTTCTAGGATATGTCAACTGCATCAGCCACCTGTCATTACAGCTCTTTGGATGCTGTGGATTGGGGAGGTACCCATTCCTGATGGATGTCACCCCTACTTAGCCAATTGCTACTTTCAACAGCCTCAGCCCTCTCCCTTTGACTCATTCCATAGGCAATATTTATTGAGCACCTGTCATATGCTTGGCATAAGTGGAAATAAGATAGACTGGCGTCCTTTCTCAGGGACATCACCGTCCATCAGGATTCAGGAGTTCCAGGCACCTGAGCCCACCCAGTGAACATAGAGCTGCTGCCTTAACTACACGGGGGAAGTACGTACTCAACAAAAGCAAGGTGCAGGGCTTCTGAGAAGAAAACTTAATTCAGTTTTTTTTCTATGTAGGGGAGATTCTGGTTGGAGTTGGGCAAGGACTAGGAGACTCATAAGAGTCCTTTCAACCCTGACATCCTGGGACGCTAAGATTCTGTTTCCACTATGAAACAAAATCACTTCTATCTATAGATATACAAGGAATTCTATAACTTTCTGTATTCGTTTCCTCTACTTTTGTAAAAATGTCTTTGGTCCCTAGGAAATTTTTGTTTTCTCTGGTTTTGCTTGATGGATTTTCTCATTTAAAAATTTCTTCTTGATGATAAAAATAAGAACTGTTCATTAAAGATCATTTGGAGAATATAACATTTAAAGAACAAACATAATCAACACTATTAGTGTCCAGGTAACTAGTATTGACAGTTTGCTATATCATACATATATATATACATACATAGGTTTGGTTTTTTAAACATTTTTTATTGTGAAGTATATATAAATGAAAAGAAAGAAAAAGCTTATCCTTTGGGACCTCATTTCATCTTACTCTTGCATGCTATCCCATCGTATGCGTATACCACATTTTGTTGATGGACACTTGGATTGTTTCCATCTTTTGGCAATGTGAATATTGCCACAATGAACATCGGTGTGCAAATGTCTGTTTGTGTCACCACTTCAAGCTCTTCTGGGTATATACCAAGTGTTGATATCCAGATCATAGGGCAATTCAATATTTGGTTTTTTGATGAATCACCAAACTGTCTTCCACAGCATCTGCACCATTATACTGTCACACCAACAGTGAACAAGTGTCCCTGTTTCTCCACATCCTTTCCAACATTTGTAGTTTTCTGTGTCTGTAATAGCAGCGGTTCTTACATTACCTTGCATTCCTGGTATAAACCCCATTCGGTTGGCGATTTATAATTCTTTTAATGTGTCGTGGGATTCAAATTGTTAGTGTTTTGTTGAGAATGTTTTCATTAGGGACATTGTCTGAGATTTTTTTCTTTGTATTGTAGCTTTTTTCTTTTTTGTATTGTAACATCTTTATCAGATTTGGGTACCAGAGTGATGTTACCTTCATAAAATGAGTTACATAGCGTTCTTTTTTCCTCAATTTTTTGGAAGAGTTTGAGTAGGATTGGTGTTGGCTCTTTTTGGAATGTTTGATAAAATTCCAAACGCTGTCTGGTACTGGGCTTTTCTTTGTGGGGAGATTTTTGATGACTGGTTGAATCTCTCTTCTTGTAATTGGTTTGCTGAGATATATTTCTTCTCAAGTCAGTATAGGTAATTCATGTGTATCTAGGAATTTGTCCATTTCATCTAAACTGTCTAGTTTGTTGGCATATAGTTGTTCATAATATGCTCTTATGATTTTTTAAATTTCTTCAGAATCCATGGTAATGACCCCCTCCCCCATTTCTGATTTTGTTTATTTGCATCCTCTCTCTCTCTCTCTCTCTCTCTCTCTCTTTTTTATTTGTCAGTTTAACTAAGGGTTCATCTATTTTTATTTTCTCAAAGAATCACCTTTTGGTTTTGTTGATAATTTCTGTTGTTTTTTTGTTCTCCAGTTCACTTATTTCTGCTTTAACCTTTGTTATTTCTCTTCTTTTATTGCTTTAAGGTTAGTTTTCTGTTCTTTCTCTAATTTCTCCACGTCAGCAGTTAAGTCCTTGATTTTTGCTCTTTCTTGTTTGTTTTTTGGGGGGGTGGGGGCAGGGTGTGCAGTGCATGGTCTGGGAATTGAACCTGAGTCTCCTGCATGAAAGGTGGGCATTCGAACCACTGAACTACCCGTGCACCCTTCTTTCTTGTTTTTTAATATAAGCATTTAGGGCAATAAATTTCCCTCTCAGCCCTGCCTTTGCTGCATCCTATAAGTTCCAATATGTTATATTCTCATTATCCTTCATTTTCAGATATTTATCAATTTCTCTAGCAATTTCTTCTTTGACCTACTGATTATTTAACAGTGTCTTGTTTAATCTCTGTATACGTGTGAATGCTCTGGTTCTTTGATGGTTATTAATTTCCAGCCTCATTCTGTTGTGGTCAAAGAAAGTGCTTTGGATAATTTCAATCTCATTAAATTTATAAAGACGCATTTTGTGTCCTAGCATATGATCTATCCTGGAGAATAGCCCATGTGCACTAGAGAAGAATGTATACCCTGGGGTTTTGATGTATAATGATCTATGTAGCTCTATTAGGTCTAATTCGTTCATCGCATGGCTCGGTTTCTCTATTTCCCTTTTGCTCTTCTGACTGGTTGTTCTTTCTATCGTGAAGAGTGGTATACTGAAGTCTCTCACTATTACTGTTGAAAGGTCTGTAGCTCCCTTCAGTTTTGCCAGTTCTTGCCTCATGCACTTTGGAGCTCCTCAATTGGGAGCATAAGCATTTATGATTGTTATTTTCTCTTGGTGAATTGTCTCTTTTATTAATATGTAATGCCCTTTGTCTCTTAACAACATCATTACATTTAAAATCTATTTCATCTGTTATTAGTATAGCTACTCCTGCTTTCTTTTGGTTATAACTTGCATAAAACACCTTTTTCCATCCTTTCAGTTTCAGTCTATTTGTGTCCTTGGGTCTCTTGTAAATAACGTATATTTAACGGATTATAGTTTTAATCCATTCCGCCAGTCTGTATCTGTCTACTCTGCTAACATTCAAAGTTTTTACTGTAAAAGCAGTTCTTGAATCTGTCAGCTTATCCTTATTTTTTATTTGTCAAATCTATATATTCTTTTCCCTCTGTCTCTTTTTATCCTTTAAATTACCTTTACTGATACTCTTCGATTTTGTGCCTTCCTCCAGATGTCCCTCTCCCGTCTTTGTTTTTAGCTGACAGGACTCCCTTAAGTATTTCTGATAGGGTATGTCTCTTGTTGACTAGTTCTCTCAGTCTTTGTTTATCTTTGAAGATTTTAATCTCTCCCTCAATTTTGTGGGACAAATTGGCTGGATAAAGAAATTTTGACTAAACGCCTTTCTTATCCAGAATCTTCAAAATATCATACCCCTGCCTTCTTGCCTCCATGGTGCCTGTTGAGTAGCTCAAACTCAGTTCTATGTATTTTCCCTTGAATGTAGTAGATCACTTTTCTCATGCTGCTTTCAGGTCTCCACATTCTCTTCAACATGTGACAGTTTGATTAGTATGTGTCTTGAAATAAACCTATTTAGATTTATTCTATTTTTGGCTTCATTGGGCTTCTTTGATTTGCATATTTATGTCTTTTATAAGGGTTGGCAAGTTTTCCTCAATTATATTTTCAACTAACCCTCCTAGCACTTTACTCTTCTCTTCTCCGGGAACACCAATAATTCTTATAATTGTACACCTTTTGTTGCCCATCATTTCCCTAAAATCCAGTTCCCTTTTTTCCATCTTTCTTTCCACTTGTTTTTTCCTCTGTTTAGGTTCAATTGTTCTGTCTTCTATTTCATTTATTCTTCCTTCTGCTTCTTAGAATGTGCTATCATGAGTCTTTAGTATATCTCTCATTTGGTCTACTGTAACTTTCATGTCGGCGAGATTTGCCATTTTTCTGTTTAATATTTCAAGTTCTTCTTTATGCTCTTCTAGGGACTTGCTGACATCTTTTATTTCTTTATAAATATCCTTGAGTAGTTGTTCTGTATTATGTGTCCCCTCTGGTGTTTTGATTTGGTCATTTGGCTGGGCCATTTCTGCTTGGATCTTCATGTGCTTTGTGATTTTCTGTTGTGTTTGTGTTTGGGACATTTGATAATATTAATAAAGTTATTTCACAAGTTGGTTTTCTCCACTCGTCTAAAATTTTGTATTTACTTGAATTTGCACTTGGTTTGTCAGTAATTCCCCATCAAACCAAGTCTCAGAGCTCAATTCTACGGGAGGCCACATGTTCGGTGGCACAATACCCGCCCACCATGTGGGAGACGGGGGCTCCATTCCCAACCCATGCACCTGCCCCCCTAAAAAAATAATAATAATAAATGCAGTAAAAATATTTTAAAAGCATACCTCAGCGTGGTAGGCCCTGAAGTCAGAAAGAGATGCACCTCAAGATATATTGGGAATGAACTCAAACTGGTGCCCACAGAAGGTAGATAAAATAAAAAATAAAAATAAAGGCAGATAGCGAGTTTGCCAGACTGCATTTACCGCTTCTTCCCAGCAGGTGGTGATCCTGAGGCACCTCCTGCCTTAGGCCCGCCCATCTCCAACGGCAGCGGCCAGCTGGGAAGATGGCTTGAGTAGCCGGGGTGCTGTTTCTGGCGCACATGAAACGGAGCGACCAGTCCAAGTGCGCAGTATGGGGGAGCCAATTGCAGTGCCCAGGGGAGTAGCTGATTACAACACCCAATGCCTGGCGGATCCACCGTTCCCTGCACCCACCGGGACTGCTATTTGCAGTGCCCAGCAGGGCAACTACTGCCAGTGTCCGGAGACATGGCTTTTTGTGGTGGACGGCCAGGCACATCTTTGAGCTCCCCACCAGCTCTGCCTGCCTCAGAGCCACAGGGGGAGGTTTCCCCAGGGGTAGTCAGTTCCTCGAATTTGCACTTCCCCAAGCACCACTGCCTGCCCCTGGTGGGGGTCATGGCCAATCAGACCCGCCTTGTTGGGTCCCCCTGCCTCTCTCCTCCCTATGAAATATTAGAGAACCTCTTCCATCACTCACCCCCCAAGACTGCAGTCCCAGTCATTTTTTTCCCCCATCCCCTATCTTGTTCTATGGAGCAGGGGTGAATCCAGTTTATCCTACTCCACCATCTTCCCAGAAGTCTCCATAGATTTGTTTTCATAAAATGAATATTCTGTTGCATATAAAATATGGGGTCCTGCTTTCCTAACTTACCTATCAGTAAGTTTTTTCCTAAATCATTATTCTTCCAAAACCTTACTTTTTAGATTGTGTAATATTGCATCATGTGAAAGTATCATAATTTATTTAAACCAGTATCATATTGTTGAACATTTAGATTATTTCTATTACTTTGTTATTGAAACTAACAATGCAATGGACATCTTTGAGCACAGATATTCTTCTTTCTAACTTTCTTCAGGATAAATTCTTAATGATGGAACTATTGGGAAAAAATAGCACAAACATATTAAGGCTCTTAAAATATGTATCAAAGTAGATTTCATGAAAATTATATTCATTGTATTAGTTTTCTGTTGCTGCTACAACAGCAATATTACCAACTCAGTGGCTTTAAACAACCACGTTTAAACAGATGTCAGGGCCTCATTCTTTTCTGGAAGCTTGGCGGGGAGAATTGTTTCCTTGCCTTATTTTTTTTTGGCTTCTAGAGGTTGCCCACATTCCTTGATTCATGAGCCCTCTGCAACCTTAACTCAGTCCTGCCATGTAGCATATCGTATTCACATATCCCCAGGTTCTGGGGATTCGAATATGGACACCTGTGGAGAACCTTTATTCTGACTACCAAGCTAATTTACACCATAAAGGTGAATAAGATGCCTATATCCTTGCATTCTCATCAGCTTAGACATTTATTCTTACTCTTTGCCAAACTGGTAGGTGAAAAAACCTGACTCCATTAGGTTTAATTATTGTAACTGTTTTTTTTTGTTATTTAATATTTTTCTTTCTAGCACATATCTGTTCTCTTTTTATGATTTCATGTCTTTCTCATCTTTAATTTTTAAGTGAGAAATAAGAGAAGCCAGCTCAAGGATGTCTTTGAAAATAATCTATGACCAAAATGCAAGAGATTAACTGCCTCGTCACATCACTTGACCTGCAAGAGTATCTTTTAGAATCCCAAAGCCTTCCCATTTCAGTCCCCAAAGACTTTCAAAACTCCATTTGACACCCCAGGATAGGCTGAATGGTGTCCTTTTGAAACCCTGAAGCCTGATAATATATTAACTCACAGGCTTACACAGGGAACCAATGGACACAACTCAAGTGCCACAACAGAACCCTTGAAAAAAGTCTGCCACTTTTCTAGAACCTTTCAGTTCTGACAAGAGAAAATTCATGATTAAAAAAACCATGATCTCTCATCTCTCCCCCTCCCAAAGTTTGTTCATTTTGCCAAGAAAAGGAAAATGGAGGGAAAGAAGCAACCATCCCCTCAATGCAACTCTTCTGATTAGTTCAAGGCTAGAGTTCTAGTGTTGGGGTCCTAGAATCATACTTGCAGAGCGTATGTCCCCTATCCTTCTGGGCAGAGATGACCACAGGCTCCAACCAAACTTTAAGGGTGGGGGCAGAGCCTCAGGATGGGGAATCAATAAAGACCTAAGGGACTTCTGTGATGAGTACAGCAAAGATGCTGTGTGGACCCTGGATGGCTGCAAAGGGTACCTGCAAATCACCTGTACAACTCATTCACTGCGGGGAGTTGCAGTCAGTGGTGGGAAGAGAACCTACCAGGTGTGCCTCTGCATTTGATCAAGACTCTGGGAGGAAGCCAAGATTCCTCAGCATCGTGTCCACATGTCAGCTTTTGCTAGGTTATGCTGCAGTAACAAGCCATCCCAAGTGTCTCAGTGACTTTTAACCACACAGGTTCTGTTCTTTCTTGTGTTACTTTGTGGGCCAGCTTCAACTCTGCTCTCACCTTACTCATTCCAGAACTCAGGCTCCAGAACTCCCTTTCTGGAACATAGTGATCTTATTGCCAAGGTCAAAGAACAGTGGCTGAACCTCACAAGGTTCTTTAAAGCTCCCACTTGGTGTGACAGATGTCACTTCTATTCATTTTCCATTGCCTTTTAACAAAAAGCATGGCCGGGTCTGATGTCAAGGGAGTGGGAAACATTCTCCTCTCACATGATGTGCGATTTCAAAGGATTATGTGCCCTAGAAAAGGGATGTTTTAATCCTGATCCAATCTTGTGGGAGCAACCTTTTCTCTTAAACCCTATTCAGCAGTATATGTTGGGGATTTGATTAGAATATCTCCACAGAGATGTGACTCACCCAATTGTGGGCATTAACTTTTGAATGGAGGGAGATGTGACTCCACCTATTCCACGTGGGTCTTGATTACTTCACTGGAATCCTTTAAAAGAGGAAGCATTTTGGGGAAAGCTTGAGAATGATGAGAATAGCAGAGGCATGTTCTCTTTGGAGATGAAGAAGCAGAATACCCCTGGGGGAGTGTCATGAAGCAAGAGGCCTGGAGAGAAAGCTAGCAGAAGCCGCCATGTTGGCCATGTGCTTCTCCAGTTGAGAGAGAAACCCTGAACTTCATCAGCCTTTCTTGAGTGAAGGTAACCTCTTGTTGGTGCCTTAATTTGGACATTTGTATGGACTTGCTTTAATTTGGACAGTCTCATGGCCCTAGAACTGTAAACTTGCAACTTAATAAATTCCCCTTTTTAAAAGCCATTCTGTTTCTGGTATATTGCATTCAGCAGCTAGCAGACTAGAACACAAGGGTTACTGTGGAAGGGTCCGGGACAATCAACCTGATAGAGAGGAAGTGTGTGTTTTGAAGAAATAATACAGTCTACTATAGTTAAGGGCACGCCAGTCATTCTCATAGGCTCTCAAGCTCTCTCCTTATCCAGAGTAGGACACAGAAAGCAAAGCAACCTTACCACATTAACTGGCACCCCAACCAAATACTTTCCCTAAAGGAAATTTAATGTCATGGCCTTCAAGTTTGGATGAGAAAGAAATATTATGGTTGAAGACAGTTCCCGAACTATTCAATGCTCCCAAAGAAATGATGCATTGACCTGAAAAATTCCTCTTTGAGTTTATGAGTGGGCTACAAGTTGGTCTTTCCTAGGGAGCTGATTTGCTTCTTTCTACCCGGTGATAAACCCAACACAATCCTGAAGATTTCTGTCTGACCTCAGTTGCCAAATATTTAGAGTGAAATTTTGTGCTCAAGAGCAGTAGGCACGTAGCCTCAGATTTCTAGCTGAATTAATTATAGTCTCCCATTTTCCATATGGCTCCTTATTGCTCTTTATGAATTTATCTCTTAAAATAATATTTTTGTTTTTTTCCCTAATTGCAAAAGTGAAACAGTTAATACAGATATTTAGGAAAAGAACAAAAAAGAAAAAAGTTATTCACAATATCACCTTTCCCCCAGCCTCCACCACAACAAGAAACAAACCCTGATAACATTTTGACATATTTCCTTCCAATATTATTCCTTCCAAATAAATATGATTTATTTATTTAACTAAGAAAATATAGTCACCTTAAAATCATCTCCATTCCTCTCCTCTCCCAAGTTCAGTCTGGGAGTCAGATTAGATTGGTCTTTAGATCCAAATGTAATTGAAGCTTTACCAAGTAGTAATTGAAAAGCTTCTGTTTGTTTAGCAGAGGAATTAGCCACTAAAAGATGTGGTGAAGTTGCTTTTCATGTGCTTTTGGATTATTCCGTCTTGAAATAGCATCTTTATAAACTTAGTAAAGCCTCACTTTATGCACCATATCACAAAGCATGCCAGTCCCCCAGACTGAAAACATTTCATCAAGAATCTCATAAGTTCTTGGTTGGTGGGTCAAGGAGCCTGTGACCTATTCTCACGCTATTGATCTGAGACTGAGGACGAGGACTTCAACTGCTAAACCACAACCCCCACTAGCCAGTCCTTGAGAAGACTTATGCAAACCACACCACTGAGTTGGCGTGAATGACAACACTGTGTGTGACTCTGTTATTTCAACATTTACCATATTATGATTTAAAATACTTTTTTATGTCATGTAACAATGTCACTCAAGCATTGTTAAGTTGAGACACAAGTACCAGTGCTAAAAACATATCCCCAAATCAATAACTCAGGAACAGATGTTAAGGCACTAAAGCAACACGGCACATTACAGCCTTAGAAATACAGGCACCTTTGCACCAAGACACAGGAACAGCGGTGCTCACGGCATTATTGATGCAATAGCCAAACATTGGAAATAACCCAGACACCCATCGATGGTCAGATGGATAACCAAATTATGGTTTGCTCATACAGTGGAGTGCTGTTCAGCAACACAGACAAACGGACACCAACTACATGCAACGGCAAGGATGAGCCTTACAAACACAAGAGTGAGCAAAAGAAGCTGGAGATGCAAATAAATACATACGCTGTGATTTCAATTATATAAAGTTCAAGAAAGGGGACAAAATCAAACTACAGTATTTAGGGATACATGTTTAGATGGTAACATTATGAAAAAAAAGAAGTGATTATATCACTAATAAAGCTGAGCCTGGGGGTGGGAGAGGAAGAAGGCATATGGGGATAAGAGGAAGATGGCAGGGGGAGTTTGGACCTTCCTTAGTAGAGCACAAAGGAACAGATGGAGGGACTCCAGCCGTCGTTGAGCAGTGGCCTTCCCTACACACATAATTCACAGAAACAGACTCACCACTTTAGACACACAGCTCACAAAAGCCCAGAACTCTTAAAAGTCCCACCACACTCCTGCCAACAGAGGGGAGGGCACTGGTATCACCACACGAGATGCGGGTACAAAGGGAGACCCTTGGTCATTGACCAGGGTTGACTTTACCAGTAGAAATGTCCTCAACAACAAGCGGGAGGAGAACCTCCCATCACTGTTACAGGTATTTTATCCATTAGAGTCAATATGATAATGCCTCCATTGTCTTTCCCCTCTGTAAGCTAAGGAACTAACAATCCACTCCCACCTCATGGTTTTCATGGGCATAATCTGAAATTTTTAACCTAGTTTATTTTTGTTGACAATTATTCTTAATATTTTCTCTTCCCGGAATTCATGGCGGCATATGCATTCTGCTTGCAAAACCTATTTACAACAGTTATTTAAATTCTTTAAGCAGTTGTTTAAACTATTTCAGTGCTTGCTGTCATTTTCCTTAGGCCCAACTTCCTTATTTGTGAATTCTTTATCACGCGTTATCCTTCGGGTGTCTGGAATGCATCTCTGTTCGCTTCCTGAGCACAGGTTGGTGGGAGGTGATGGTCATGAGTCATCACCTAGCTGAGGATGCTTTTCTAGTGCCTTCACATGGGAACAGGTTTGGGTACCACATCTCATTTTCCCTTTAAAATGCTGTCATCCTCTATCCATGTCATCTCATATTTGATGCTACAAAAGACAAGCCTGGGGTAAGTCTGGCTGTTTGTCATTAACCTGTGTCTTTTTTGTTGTTGTTGTTCTTTTTGCCCTGTTATGTGCCTGGGTGGTTATTCCTTTGTCTTTGATGTCCAAGAATTTCACCAGAGCATTTCTGGGTGTTGATCTGTTTTCACTCTTTCTGCCCGGTACCTGGCGAGCACGTTTGATCTGCAAATGTAGGTCTTTCTCCAATGCAGAGCTGTTTTATTCTGCTATTTCTTTGCATGCTGCCCCTATTTGATGTGCTCTGATCTCTCGTTGGTTGACATGGAATTTCAGAACACCGAAGTTCCATTGTCTGTCCTTCAGAGCTGTCCCTGCCACTCCAAGCTCTCATCTCTGATCATTTTGTCCTTTTCTGAAAGATCTCAAATTTATATCCATTCAGGGGCCTTTAACTAGGTGTTTATTCAAATAGGCCAGGATTCGACCTATTTTCTGCCCTCCAGCTCATGTAAGATTGAGTTTTCCTCCGTATATTGTTATCAAAGTAAATTCCGCCCACGTGGCCGTAAAGCGAGAAAAGAGTTATTTCTCACAGCCACAAAGGTTGCACACACTTCTGCCTTGACTGAGGAGATTGTCTGAGATCCCTGGAACAACCTATTTCTTAGCATTTTTGCACATTCATTGTGCATCTGGGGTCTGACCTCCGAATCACAGCCAATGGAAAATGAAAAACAGAGGCAGGTTCTCTGTTCTCTGCTAGAGAAATGTCGTCCAGATCCTCAGTTTCTAATTGTCCCCAGTGTCTTTGGGCTAAGACTGGGAAGCCCTGACCACCTATACATTGGTCATCTAAGCAAGTGAAACAGCTGCTCCTCCAATGACCCAAAAGCAAGAGCTGAGTAGGAAAGTCAGCTCAATCTAGATTGATTAAGGTCCATTAAGATTGATCCCCTGATCATGGAATTAAAGCGATCGCAAAAAGTTTAAAATATGTCTATCATTCTGAGGATAGGAGAGGTTTAAGGTAGAATAAGTAAATAATTGTTATCATTTGCTGAGTTGTCTCACAGTTACCTCTTTATGGCTTTTCTCTTTAAGGTCCCCCTGGTTACAGAGCCACAGGCATTGGGGAGATCCATCACCCAACACACAGAAGATGGCAACATACCAGGCTTCATGTGGGGTGTTTTGAAATTTAGATGATATTTAACTGACTTCTTAATATATAAAAGCATCTCAGATCTCTTTGGAAGAAGATACAGTACAAATTATAACAATTTCTGTAACTTAAATTGGCCTTGGCTTCACAAACTTGTCAATACAGATGTTCTCACATTTGCATGAGCACTTAAACCATAGTACATAAATCCTAACAGAATTGAGCACTCAGTAACTTACATAGAAATTTTAGTTCCTTGATTAACTTGGGTATTTCAGCCTGTGGTTTCCCAAAAAGCAGGGTCCAAGGCAAGGGCTTATGTGCAGGTATTTTATTTTGGGAAGTCATCTTAAGGAACAAGAGAATGGTCTGAGAGGAGGGAAGTTGAAGGAAGAGAAGCTAATCCAGGGATGTTAAGTTGCTCACCACTGCAGGATACTGGCACACTGACTTCCAGAGCACAGCTTGTATACTGTGCTTCAGAATTGTTCCCCCAAGGATAGAAGAGAGTCTTAATTATCCACCAGCAACGAGTTCCCAGGGGTCAAGGTTGTCCCATGAGTGCTGATACTCACACTTCCAGAATTGCCCCAGTACATGCATCAGAGGAGCTGAATGGATACTGTAGTATCCCAAGAGAGAGCAGCTTTGGGGCAGAAGACAGACAGAGATGCCTGGTGCAGCAAGGAGAGGTGTTGCCAAGTTATACCTGCAGGGAGCTCGTTGCCACAGCAACAGCCCGACTGAAGGGGAAACGGAGAGGATGCAAAGGAGCGCATGAGCCATGTGTTCTACTCATGAGGAGTGGACTTTCCCTGTGTCTTGTCAGTGTTTGCTATTGCAACTAGCAAAGTCAGGGCTCTATACCCAACACCTAGGTATTGGGGAGGAAAGAGCAAGTGAGAGCAAGAGCAAATGAGCAGACTTGGCAGGGAGGGGGTACTCAAGGTGATAAAGTTAGATGGATGGAAAATTTTTCCAAATAAATCTCCAGGTACTCATCGGGCCACTTTTACATGTGCAAACTCTTTTAACTCTTACTGAAAACATGGGCGGGAGGCATTATCTCCATTCTTTAAGGAAGTTGAGTGTCAAAGAAGCAATGTCCCCAAGATGACACCACTAACAAAAGGCCAAGCCAGGTTTGGTTTCAGAACCTTCTGATGCAAAAATAACAGGAACAGATATTACTCAGAATCACCAATATTTTGGATTTTGGCTTTTATAAAATCTATCAACGTTGTTATTTTAACCGACAAACTGGGCATGAATATTTTTATTTTTTTTTTCAAATTATTTTTATTAAAAATGTTACTGTTCATTAGTTATAATTAGCATTTTATTAATTTTAATGAATCATTTTTCACTTTTAGAGGAAACAAAACATAAAAATAAGTTTAATTTTTCAAAATTGAATATGTACTTTAACTTTCATTTTAAAATTTTTTTTTGCATGGGCAGTCACTGGGAATCGAACCTGGGTCTCCAGCATGACAGGCCTGAACTCTGCCTGCTGAGCCACTGTGGCCTGCCCTAACTTTCATTTTTGATGAAAACATTTAAATTGTACATATTTTGAATAAAATTGATTTTACTTTTTGATTCTTTACATCAAGGGTCAGCAGATCTTTTCCATATAGGACCAGGAAGTAAATATTTTGGGCTTAGGCAGAGCACGTGATCTTTTGCAAACCCAATACTCTTTTTTTTTTTTATTAATTAAAAAAAAAAAGAAATTAACACAACATTTAGAAATCATTCCATTCTACATCTGCAATCAGTAATTCTTAATATCATCACATAGATGTATGGTCATCATTTCTTAGTACATTTGCATCGATTTAGGAAAAGAACTAGCAAAACAACAGAAAAAGATATAGAATGTTAATATAGAGAAAAAATAATAATAATAATAAAAAATTAAAAATATATATATATAAAAAAGGAAAAAGAAAAAACAAAAGACACAAACAAACAAACAACAAAAAAAATTTATTATTATTTGTTTGGTTGGTTGGTTTTATTTCAACTTTCTTGAAAATTTTAGATTTTTCTTTCTAATTAATTGATGACTAATGCTGAGTTGCCAACATGAAAATGAAAATTTAAACATGCCAGAAATGATTTTTGGAAATATACATACTAAGCTGACATCCCTGGCAAAAAAAAAAAAAAAAAAAATAGAAATTTTGGATAAAATGGAACCACAAAAAAACATGATGCAGAATGGAGTTCGAAACTAAGATGATAAACACAATGATAAAAATTTTTTAATTTTAAAATTTCTTCCATATACAATGAGAAAAATTTTAAATAGAATGAAAAGCCATGCTGATGCCATGGGGAACCATTTGGTTCTTCCCCAGATTATAGATCCTGGTGGGTAGGTCCTGGGTTCGAATTCCCACATGAGGACAGGAAATGTGAATTGGGGCTGAAGAAAGTGGGGAGTTTAAACCAAACCACCTGCATGAAGTCCAGAGGTTCAAAGAACTACCTCAACCTTAGTAGGGGCTACATAAACTCCATCAGCCTTCTTAAGGGATCTGGAAGGATATTTACTATCAATCCAAGCTTTTAGAAAAAAAGTTACCTGTAAAATATTCAAATTTCAGGTGAGTTCCTCATGGAGGTGTGATGTCCAAATGGCATTCCTTGAGATATAGAGGAGTTACAAGCCGAATAATAAGCATAAAAACATTTGCAAGTCAGGGAATTCTCCCTCTTCCTCTCCCCTGTACCCCTCCCCTATCCCTGCCACAAATGGCACCAACAGAAAGAAATATTTAAGTGTTCTGGAGGGAAAAGTGTACAACTCAGAGCACAAAGACTTCCCAAGAAATAAGTGATCCCTGATTAAGATGACATCACAATACAAGTTTACCAAAATGTTTGAAAATGAACCTACAATGAGGAAGAGTGAACTAGCACAATAAAGAGATCTGACTCTGAAGTACTGCATGGATGGAAATAATAAGGAAAACAATGCTAACTAGGTATATTTGAGATGACTGAAAAGACAGCAGTTCATTGTTCCATCCCACTATTCCATATTATCAACAGCCCCTTCCAACATGAAAAAGTTAGAATGGGCATAACCCAAATAACCTTAGAGTGGGAGAAAGATCAAAGGTGAAGGTGGAGTTATACAGAGGAGGTGGGGGTTAACAAATGAATATGATTGCTGATCATTGTATTGATATTTCTTTTAGTCTTCAGTGTCTTGGAGCAGCCAGTAGTAAAAACCTAAAATTGTGGAATTGTGACCCCTACCAAACGCTGAAATCTGTTCTACAACTAATTTTTGCAGTGTGCTTTGAAATTTATTGCTTTTTTGTATATATGTTATTTTTCACAAAAAAAGTCGATTGTGATGTTTTGTGTGTTTGTATGTTTTGTATAGCTCTATGGTGATATTGTGAACTATCGATTATACACTTATGGTGTGTGAATATATAACATATCAATAAAATTGTGTTAAAAGTTTAATGAGAGTTAAAAGTTCAAATATAAAGTGCAAAGAAGAACAGATACATCTTAAAAGGAAGAGGTAGATTCAGAAAGGAGTTAATACGACTTCTAAAAATGATAAAATACTGTCATCAATGGATAGGTTAAACAGAAGAGCAGAGGGGGGGAAACTGCAGAGAGATTGACGAATGAGATTACTGGAGCCCTTGTTAAGCAGAAGAAATCCAGACACAGAGAATGCTACCAGAAGAGGCAAGAAGCCAAAGGTCAACGGAAGCCAGAAGGAAGGAGAGGACATCGCCATGTAGTAGGGAAGTCAAGGAACCCCGTGGGTTGCCAGCCAGCCAGAATGCTCCTGACCCAGGGAGGCAGCAAGCCTTCTAGCCTCTGAAACAGGGACCCAATAAATTCCTAATTTGAGCCAATCCATTTTATAGATTTAGCAGCCTGAAAACTAAGACCTAAGACAACATGTTAAAATTTGGAGTAGCTATTTAAATGTCAGGGAAAAATATGACAATTTCCAAAGCAGTAGCCCGAAAAGAGGTGTCTATTAAACATCCAGCTGAAGATGTCAAGAGTTAGAGATCCAGGGTGGGCCACAGTGGCTCAACAGGCAGAGTTCCTGCCTGCCATGCCGGAGACCCGGGTTCAATTCCCGGTACCTGTCCATGCCAAAAAAAAAAAAAAAAAAAAAGAGCTTAGAGGGCCAGGAGTAGAGGGGAGAGATCAAGCCAGAAAGTCAAATATGGAGTCACTCAGAAAGCGAACAGAGAGGTATTCCAGATACCCAAAGGATGTCTCGTGATAAAGAATTCACAAATAAGAGAAGGGATCTGAAGAGAGAGCCCTGGGAGTCTCAACTGGTAAGAGGTGGGCAAAGGAAAACAATCCTGCAGTGAGGCTGGGGGGAGGGGGTACAGCCACTGAGGCTGAGGAAGCCCAGAGAGTCCTGTATCCTGAAATCCAAATAAGGAAAGGGTTTTGAGAAAGAGGCAGCAATCAACGTGGCACACATTACTCATAGTTCAAGAGAGGGGATGACGGAAACCAGATTTGACAAGATATCCAAATGCATGTTTTTTGAAAGTGCTTTTTGGGACAGTAAAAAATTGATACATAAAACAATGAGAGAAAGAACTACTCAATAAATTGTGCCAAGACATTTGGTTATCCACATGAAGTGAAATAAAATTAGATCCTTCCTTCATGCGCACACACACACTCACTCCAGGTGAATTAAGGACTCTAACGTGAAAAGCAAGAATGTACAATTTTGAGATGAAAATATAGGAAAATATCTCGATGTCTTTAGAAAAAGGAATAATTTATGATTTAATCCCACAAAGCAAAATCATCAATGAAATATTTGACGTGTTTGATCTCAGCACTTCAAACTCCCTTCCAAACCACCAGCAGCAAAGTAGAAAAATAAAACAAAACAGAAGAAGATGTTGGCAATTTGTATAGCAAAGGATTGGCCTCAAGATTATGAGAAAAATATAACCAACCTAAGGGAAAACGGGACAAAAATTACATATGGGTGGTTAACAAAATTGAAAAAATTAATTTTTCCCATAAATATGAAGAAATTGCTTAGACCTCCAGCAGTCAGAGAAATGCAAATGAAACCAACAGTAGCTTACAATTTCACATTTAGCAACTGGACAAAAATTAAAGTAGACAATGGAAAATCAGGGATTCCCATGACTTTTAATAAGAGTGTTCATTGGAAGATTCACTGTCAACATCCACTGAATTTGAAAATTTGCATTACTTATGACCCACCAACGCCATTCCTAGGTGCATTTTCAGAGGAATTCTCATACACATGCATAAAAAGATTGAATGATGTTCACATATTTATATGAAAGTGAGATATTAGACACTCAGTAGTAGGAATGATGAATTAACTGAAATATATTCTACAATGGAATATCATATAGAAGGTAAAACATAAGCTAGGACTATACAAATTAACGTAAAGAAATCTCAAAGACATAACATCGAATGAAGAGAAAATAAATTTCTGAAATATAAATGTATTGCACAAAACAAATGTGAAATTTCAAAATGCAAAACTCTGTACTAACATTGCTTATTAATAATAACATAAGACCATGGATGGGAGGGAAATACAGCAATTTCAGAAAGTTAGGTGGGAAGGGGATGGAGTTGGGGTGAGAAAGCCCAAAGCAGACTTAAAATTTATCTGCAGAGTTTGCTCTTTTAAAATATTTCAGATATGCAGTATAATTGGATAAATGCTAATCTGTACAACCTGAGCAATATCTGCAAGGCAGTTTCTAATCTTATTCTTTGCACTTTGTGTATGTTAAATTATTTAATAATAAAAGGAAATAAGCATGATGGAAAGTGGGGAGAGGGAGTGATAGTGGGGAGTTGACAGTGGGTGCTGTTTTTTCAAAGTAAATTGATGGGCACTTATAAGCTTACAGTGCCATCATAGGCAGCTTTCTCTCAGGGCTTAAGATATCTAATCCACTAAATCTCTTACATTCGCAAGTATTTGCATTTAAAAAAATCCTTCAGTCAAGGAATAGACATCAAAGAAAACTGCCAAATCATTTGAAAGGATAGTTTGGAATCATTTTCCTGACTCAGCAAACAACTGGCAGTATTCAGGGACATTAAAGAAAGAAACTCAATTAAATTTAATTCAGCAAACATGTAAAGAGCACGTCCCTTTGCTGAGCCCTCGGCTAGGTACAGCAGAAGGCAGACTTTCTTCCAGACCATTAAGCAGTGTAGAGAGTTGAGCAAAGTCACAAATAGGTGCAGTCACAAACCTAAGTGCAATATTTTCCCAAGTATGGTTCTGGGAAGGTGCAGGAGAGAGATGCAATAATGAACTTCTGCTCACAGCAGAAAGGTTTCATGGAGGAGGCGGCATTTTCAAAGGACTTGGCAAGCTAGGAAGTGACAGCAGAGATGAGGATATGGAAAGGTGAGGACCTTCCAGTTGGAGACCACAGCATGGAGAAAGGATAAAGAAAGGTGAAGGAGAATGGAGCCTGGGCATACTGTGCATATGGTACAAGCAGGTGGTCATGTTTGTTATCGGTTCTGGGAAATTTGCTAAGATAGACGTTTGCAGGCTACGGTAGCAAGATGCAGGCAATTTCTGCATATTAAGGTCACTCCAAAAGACCTGATGCTCAGTCATCTGGCTGGGGCATCCTCGCCCCTTTGACAATGCTCCCTTTTGCCTCGGGACCAAGCTGGCTTTTGAGAGAAGCAGATTTTTCAACAGACACAGTACAATGAAATGGCTCAGGCTATTGTCTTTCTTAGCATCTATCACTGTTAAAATTTAGTCTTTCTGAGCTTGTATCCCAGTCCTTTAGAATGGATTTGGGTCCTCCCCAATGGCTTAACCATTTCTCCACATCCACCTGCATCAATAGTGTAATTTTTTTTAATTTCGCTTTTATTCTTCTAAATTTCATCCTTAAAGGTAGCACTGACTTTAAAGTGAGAGCCACTTGCAGCCTCTGCCATTTACCTGTGAATCGGGGATAAGGGAAACTGAGGATATTGCCAAGGACCCATACTGCAAGGCAAGATTTCTTCTCAGTTAAGTGAGTACTAGGGGATCCCCAAATTTAGTGCAAATAAAGTAATTTGGCTGCATAACAACTTTTTGAAGATCACTAAAAGCACAATTGAAAACAGATCAGAGTGGGGAACAGAAGGCAGAGAGATCAGTTAGGGGGAAGGTGCATGAAGCCTGGCAATTTTGTAAACCACATGTACAATTTAACACCCACTCCTAATAAAAGACCCGTAAAAGAAGGGAATTTCCTCAACCTGATAGAGGTCATCTATGGAAAACTACAGCTAACATCATACTTAGTAGTGAAGTCTTGAATACTTTCCTTCTAAGATCAAGAACATGAGGAGAGCGGCAGCTCTTCCCACCTCTTCAACACTATACTGGAGTTCAAGTCAGTGCAATAAAGTTAGAAAGGGAAGTAAAGACATCAAGATTGCAAAGGAAAAAAAATAGATCTATCTTTATTTGCTGATGATATGATATTTTATGTACAAACCCTAAGGAATAAAAAATTACAACTAGAACTTATAAGTGAATCATCAAAATCACAGGATATGAGAACAATGTACAAGAATCAATTGCTTTTCTATATACTATCAGCAAGTAATTGGAAAAGAAAAAATCATTCAAATTTATAATGCATCTAAAATAGAAAATACATAGTAATGCTTTTAACAAAATACGTATAAGATTGCTTGAAGAAAAGCTGTGAATATGGTTCAGAAGACCATAAAATAAAGGAGAGATATACCATATTCATGGGTGAGAAGACAATGTTTTTAGGATGCCATTTTTCTCAAATTGGTCTAAAGAGCCGGTGCAATTCCCGTCAAACTCCCAGAAGGCTTTTTAATTTTTTATGAATTAATATGTTAATTTAAAAATGTATATTGAAATGCAAAGGGCCCCCAGTAATCAAAACAATATTTATAAGGAACAAAAGAAGACTCATGTAACCTGATTTTAAGAGTGTCAAAAAGCATTGTAATCAAGACAGTAGAACTGACAAATTGGTGTAAAAACAAACAAATAGACCAATTAAACTGAATAGAAAGTCCATAAACAGAACCACGCATGCACAATCAAGTGATTTTTTGGGGGGGGGGGCATGGTCCAGGAACCGAACCTGGGTCTCCCACATGGAAGGCAGGCATTCTAACCACTGAACTACCTGAAAATCAAGTGATTTTTGACAAAGGTGCCAAGGCAATTCAATGGGAAAATATTAAGAAATTTTTCTGGAATAACTGAATAAATGTTTGGAAAAAAAATTAACCTTGACCTTTTCCCTTATATCATATATAAGATGCAATTTAAAGTGAATCATGGACCTAAATGTAAAAGCTAAAATTATAACATTTCTTAAAGAAAACAGGAGAATAGCTTTGCTGTGATAGGACAGACAAAGATCTCTTAGACAAAACATAATAAAACACTAGCCAGAAAATTTTGAAATGCTAAATTGAACTTCATCAAAATGGAAAATATTCACTCTTCCAAATGCATAATTTAAAAACTGAAAAACTAAGTCACAGTCTAGGATAAAATAGTCTCAACACATATATCTGCCAAAAAACTTGTATACAGAATATATTAAACACTAAAACTCAATGATAAAAATATAAACACCCCAATTTTTTAAACAGACATTTCAAAAAGAAAGAATATTATGGTCAATAAGCACATGAAACAATACTCAATGTTATTAATCTCAAATGGAGATTCATCAATTGAGATATTAATAGACACCAAAGAAAGGGATACTGTTTTGAGAGTTATCAACATTGATCATTTTTTCCACCAGCCTATGGCTGCCCATAAAGTTCTCCCAAGGAACCATGACCAGATCCGAAACTTTCAAGTCCTTTCTGGTTTTTTTTAACTGGAAAATGGCTTTCAGTTTCAGAGACCTTCATTTTTATGTACTCGTAGACTACTTTCTAGCTACTGATCTCTGAAAAGTATTTTTATGATTCATTAAGGTAAGTCATAAACCAAAATTAGTGGATTATTGAAGTTTACTAAGTATTCTAATATAGTACTCCATTGCAAGATTTGTTTGCCATCCAAACCAGGTCAACACGGCAAAGCTTCTAGTATCCACATGACAATTGACAACATTTAGGTGGCTCAAAACCTTGCAATTTAAGCAGGGCTACATGAGAATAGCTTGTCTCGGCTCCACTGAGCACCCAGCTGGGACGGCTCAATGGCTGGGGTCTGGAATCATCCAAAGGCTCATTCACGCACATGTCTGATGGTTGATGCTGAGACTTCAGCTGGGATCTCGGCCAGAACAAGCATATGTAACATTCCTTGTTGCCTGGGCTTCCGCATAACATGATGGCAGTGTTCCAAGGACAAGAATCTTGAGAAAGCAAGCCAAACCCTTATCCCCTTTTCTGACCCAGTCTTAGAGGTCCCAGAGCATCATTTCTCCACATTCTACTGGTCAAAGTAGGCACAAAGTTCAAGGAGAACATGTAGGAGCAGAAACACGGTAATGTCATTTTTGGAAACTGCAGTTTGCTACAGCAGGCACAAACACACAGCATGGCGATCCATTCAGTCCCTTCCAACTCAACAATTGGACGGGTGTGCTTATGTGTGTGTGTGTGTGTGCTCTCAATCCCATCTTCAGGTAATCATGGTTTACAGTTGCTGCTATTTATTCTTTATAATTCTAAATTACAATTTTACAATTAGTGTGGGTCTATAATTATCCATAATTATCAACTTAGTTTGCTTATAGGTTATTTGCTTAACCTTACACTGGTTAATTATGCATATTTATATCAATGATGCTTTGGTATATAATTTTATAATAATTGGAAATTAAGACGTGGGTACTTGGTGTTTCAAATATGAAGCATCAGCAGATGTGTGGGATGAGCACCACAACTGTATTTATTCAGTGTTGTTATCCATGAATTCATGCTCTTCAAATAACTTGCAAAACCTTATCAAGGCAAGTGTAATTAAAGCATTGGGACTTCTAAGTTGATAAGGCATGCTATAAAGTAAAGATGTAAGATCATCCTGAAGCTTATTTATTTACTTCTTTGACTAATGATTAGAGTGAATTATTTTCTCATTTGAAAACGAGAATGGAGGGAGTGAGACCATCATGTTTTTCCTACTCAGTTGGGCTCCAGGTAAGTGTTTAACACTGTCCATGGAATGAAATGGAAGTTGTTTCACTCATTTATTCATTCGATAGAGTGTCAGGCATATTCACTGAAGAAGGTGAAAGAAAGTGAGGAATCAGGGATAACCTCAAGGTTTCAGGTGTTCTTCCTAAAATGGAGAACATAGAAGAGGGACAGGAAGAGCTCTGCTCAAGTTACCTGAGCTCCCTAGGACTGAGAGCTCATCCATATAATGGGAATAACCTGTAGGCCCTGCCAACCTTCCTCTCTGGGATGTTGCTTAAATCTCAGGATCACATTGGTCCATCCCCTTGTCACCCATTCACCATTGTAAGGCTGAGAAAGGAAGGGCATGGCTGGTTGCTCCTCGACAGGACTAGATCCATGTCCTTCCTTACCCACAAGCACTCATCTTTGTCCTTCTAAACGAACCGTGAAGAAAGGAGTTGCACTTCCTACACAGATGCATGCTTTTCTGATCACCGCCTTTCAGCCCACTTAATTTAAATCTTCCTAGTCCAACAGTTCTTTGAAACCTTTGAGACTTCCAATCATTAATTCTGCTGCTCTTTCATTATTTGGCCTTTCTAAAGTCCTCACTTCCTTCTTTACCCAGCTTAGGGTCCCTCGCTATGACGACCCCTATATAAACACCTTTTTCTTCCCACCTCTCACTGAGAGACACTCACCTGGAAAATTCCATTCCTCATTAATCCCAGCCATCCACCTCCTCTCTGCCTGCACCCAGGCAGCTGAACACTGCAGAAAAAAAGTCCCACAACCCTGCAGACTGGCCTCACTTCACATTTGTGACCATGTGTCTCAAAGGAATGCTCAACACTGAACATCAGCGCTACACTATTACCCTAGAAAATTCAGTTTCTTGCTTTCTGTGATGCTATCACAGAGTCCTTCTTGTTAAACCTCCAAAACACCTCTCTTACTTCCTCAGTTGGCAACAACAGTTTATTTTTCTTTGAGAAAACAGAAGTCATCCAATGAGCCCTCTCCCACCATCAAATCCAACTATCTCTTCATATTTGTGTCCATATCACCTGCCTCCCATCCAGTTACAGGGAATGAACTACATTCTCTCCCCTTTCTCCCATTCAAGGACTTTATGACAACAATTATCCTCCCTCCTTCTGTCATGTTGATGTATCTCTGTCATGAATTACAGAAACATGCTTTATTATCTTCATGTTTAAAGACTCCCTTCCCTGACTCCATATTCCCCTCCAACTCCCGGCTCAGTCTCAGCTCCCCTTCATAATAAAACTTATCAAAAAATGTCTCCATACTTGCTTCTTCCCCCACCTCATTTGCAAGCTCTCATAAGTCAATCAAAAGTGTATATATATATATTTTTTTCCAAGCAATTTCATCCCATCCCATTTTTTTAGGTAAAGATGTTAAGACTCATTCATATGTCTTTGTGCGAAATTCCAGCCACTCAGCGGTGGCAACTTCAAGACCAAAATTCTTATCTCTGGACTCTTGTTCCTGCCAAGAAGTTCTCCCCAAATGCCCTTGGTCATACCCCTTAGCCAGCTGACTGACTTCATCAAAAGAGACATCAGAAGAATTTTCCAGGTCACATTTCTCTGTGTTAGGACCTGGTGCATCAATCCTCGCATCTTGCTCCTTCACAATTCATGCCCAAGTTCAGATTATCCATGGCCTCCACATGGGCTCCATAGGTACGTACACTCAGGAGAGAAGGAAATGTGGGCATGCAATCACATTATCCTCAACATTCTTGTTTCCCCAAACTTCTCTTGCATAAATCATGTCTGCAATTTAACTCTTAATCAAGTGGCCCTTGAACGTAACTACAGAGACTTACTTTTACGGCTCCTCCTGTGTTAGGTATGAAAATGAAGAATGTCTTACTCTGCAGTGATGCTCCTACTCAGTAAATCACAAAGGCATAGCAGAGAAATGGGACTATATTTCAGGAAGCAAAATGTTCAGGGAGGAACCTGGCACCGTGAAAGGGTAGAAGGAGGAGAGAACAAGAGGCAAAGCCCAGAAGCTCAAAGCTCGGCTGTTTGGGAAACACAAGTTCTGGAATCCAGGCTGCCTCTAAGTGAAGGAGGACATATTTCCCTCTTGGTGTTTTGTCAGTAACAGTTCTGAGGTGACTAGTGCTGCTTTCACAGGCCAAGAACTCTCCAACCTGAGAAGAGAAGCTTCAGCTCTGCAGACCAGGGAGAAATCTAGCTGAGTCCTTGGTTTTTTAGTCTGCAAGGCCCTCCATTCACCCTGCATGATTCATGCAATTAATATTACGTTGACCCAAGATGGCTTCCCTCACACTCCTCACTCACTCTCCTTTTCTCTTAGTCCCTCTATTTCCTGGCTTCTACATCTAGTTGCATTAGCAGCTTCTGGCATTGTTTTGTTTGGATTACCAGAGTTAATTAACCTACTTTCCAATGATGTTGGCTTTCTGCTCAACCCTGAAAGCCGCTTCATTTTGTTAAGGACCTAGAAAGCCCTTCTGTCTTCTGTAGTTCCTCAGGTCCCTTATTCCCCTCTCCTTTGCCAGGATTGGAGGGAAACTTATTTTTCTGCCCAGCCGTCCCTTTGTGAGCATTTAACATCCAGACCCAATGTGACTGCTCAACCTCACACATCACTCAGATGTTTCAGGAAGGCATAAAGAGAAGGTTCTTCTGCTGGTCTTGGGTGAGTTCACACATGCATTTGAGATCGGCTGGTTAACGCCGGCCTGTCTCCCATCTGGTGGCCAGCTGGCTGTCAACTGGGATGACCAGGTAACCAGACATGTGGCTCTCAGCACCCAGCAGGCTAGCCCCAGGATGTTCAGATCGTGATGGTCTCAAAGGGCAATCCCAATGTGTGAGCACTTTTCAAGTCTCTGCTTGCATCTCATTGGCCAAAGCAAACAGGGTCTCTATGGGAAGAGAACTACTAAAGGGTGTAGATGCAGGGCGGGGAAGAACTTGTAGCCACTTTTGCAATCTACCACAGTTCTTTTAGAAACTTACATTTTAACCAGCTATACCTGATATAACCTGTTTTGTTCCAAGAGATATTAATCATCAGTAATAAAATTCTCAATTTCAAATGATTTTGTTTATAACACATCCTCCTGCGTAAATATAGTTCATTCTGTTTACATAAGACATCCAGTAAGAGCAATGAGAGAGCTCTTAGGAGAAAACATGCCATTTTACCTACCTAAACATCAATTTTGGAAGAGTCAAGCAGATTCTATCATATGTCATTGGTAACAGAGTCCAGCAGTAGTTAGAAACAAGGTAAGATAATGGGTAATTGAAGCTGAAGGGATACAGACTGTGCAACAGGACTAGATACAAAAACTCAAAAATGGACAGCACAATAATACCTAATTGTAAAGTAATCATGTTAAAACACTGAATGAAGCTGCATCTGAGCTATAGGGTTTTTTTTTTTTTTACTATTATTACTACTTTTATTTCTTTTCTCTATATTAACATTTTATATCTTTTTCTGTTGTGTTGCTAGTTCCTCTAAACCGATGCAAATGTACTAAGAAACGATGATCGTGCATCTATGTGATGATGTTAAGAATTACTGAGTGCATATATAGAATGGTATGATTTCTAAATGTTGTGTTAATTTTTTTTTCTTTCCATTAATAAAAAAAAAAAGAAAGTATGTCCCTGTGATAGATACAAAAAGACATAAAATTCTAACCCTTTTGTGTATCGAGTGTGAAGTTCAAAAGAGGTAACATATTTAACTGCATACTTTGTAAAAATTCTAAGATTTTCTTTTAAAAAGCTCAGAACACACTCAATTCTTATAAACAGATAAATCTCTGTGTTGGCATAGATCATACATGATCACATGATTGCCAGAGAGGTCATGTAAAAATCACACCCAAAGGAGACTTGGGGAAGTATAAGCAGTCGCTTTTAATGGCTCAGTGGGGACTTTTGGGGCATCATGGACAATGCATATTATGATGGTGGCACAATATTGCAAATATAATTCATATTACTGAATCATACACTTGAAAGTGGTTAAAATGGGAAATTTTGAGTTATGTGTATATTATCATAATAAAAAGTTTAAGAAAAAAAGGAGCACTGAGATAAAATGGTCAACATTCCCTGAATTTTACAGTGTGGTTCAGGTGAGTCCTCAGGACCTCAAGTGACCTGCAAAGCCAGAAGAGTCAAACAGGTGTAGCCCTGCATTCCTTTTGTACCTTCCCTATCATGGTATTATTCAGTTCACGAATATATAATTGTCCTCTTCACACCCAGTCTCACCAGCCATTTCCCTGCTCCTTGAAACCACACTGGTCATTCTAGCCTTAGGGTTGTTCTCTAGCTGTCCTTCTGAATACTCTATTCTGAGTTTTCAACAATATACAGATGGTTACTTCCTTTTTATTCCAGAATCTCAAATAGAATTGTCCTCAGAAAAGCCTTCACTGAGCACCAACCAACATTGTCCTCCAATTGCTCCCTGATTTGTTTTCATCCCATTGTTTACCACTAGCTAATATTTTTTGTGGTTTGGTTAGTTACTTAACTGATTTGCTTCTCTAACTAGAAATGTAAGTCTCGGAAGAGCAGGGAAGCTCTAAGCTTCATACCCGAGCACCTAGCACCGGACTTGACACTTTATAGGTGCTCAATGAACATTTGTTCATTCAAAACACTACCTGAGGGTAGTGTGTTACTCAGGGTTCTTTAGAGAAACAGAACCAACAGGAGAGATCTGTGAATACAAGATTTATAAAGCTGTCTCATGCAACCATGGGAATGGAAGAGTCAAAAATCCACAAGGCAGGCTGTGAAACTGGCAGCTCCAGTGAAGGGTCTGGACAAACTCCACAGGAGAGGCTCACTGGCTGAAGAAGCAGTGAAAGAGTCTCTCCTCTTCCTTAAAAGCCTTCAACAGATTGGATTACCTCATTTGTGAGTGATGCACCTAGTTGATCACAGATGAAATCAGCCACAGATGTAATCAGCTAACTGATGATTTAATATAATACACTAGCTTTCCTGTTCACCAACAGTGATGAAACATCCTTGCAGCAATGGTCAGGCTTGCCTTGCCAGACAACTAGGCATAATCATTTGGCCGAGTTGACACCAGAACCTAACCATCACAGGTAATGAACTCTTAGAAGTCAAACACCACATCTTCATCATTTCGAGTCAAAAAGAAAGAGAAAATGAAAAATAATGGGTGACACCCTCAGCAGACTTCCACCTATGTCTCATTGGTCAGACTGCCTCATGTGTCCACTCTTGGATTCAAGGGAGGCTGGGGAAACTGAGTGTTTGTCATGGGGTGACTTCACCCTGAGCAGTCAGGGATCAGTTAGCAAAGACAATAAAGAGAACAATTGGCAAGAAGTCAACATTGTCCACCACAGTGGCTTTTCTGAACTGACAGAAAATTTCAACGATGAAAATGGTCTTGTGAGCTTTCTCTGTCCCCTGATGCCACCAAGAAAGAAAGTCCCACCTACTGCAGGACATACAGAGACGATGTGGTCAACACTTGCAAAATTAATGGTTGGCCATCAGTCCAGCTATGGTAGCAGAGAAAAAGCAGAGTGGAGGGTTGTGAAAGTATAGAAAAGAAAGGAAAAGGAAGAAAAAGCCTATTTGTCACCATTTCTACTCCCGAGTTCAACATCTCAAAAGCTCCCATTCTCTCTTCATGACCTTTAATATCCACCTCCTCCTCCTCCCCAGCCTATGACTACCCAAAGACCTATAGGAGAGCACTCCAGTCCTAAGGCCCTGCCCAGATAATTATACCACAAGCCTGCATCAGTTCATCTCTCAAAATCTGGGTAATTCCGTTTGGCAGGGGGTTGGGGTAGCGTGAGCAGCAACAGGCTCAGGCCCAGTCTACTTCTTTTCCAAGGTATATTCAGTAAGGATTCAAAAAAATTGTAGGGTTGTTCCCATATGAGCCATTGCTTTTCCCTTTATCCCATGCTCCCTTATCCCTGTTCTCAGATCCCCCAGTTGTCCAATATGCCCTATTCTGCATCCTCAAGGTTCCAATGCTTTATAACTTCTAACGCCACACAATAGTGTTCACCCTGCCCTGTCACAAAGCCAGGAGTCAAAGATAAGCTTGTGATCTACAGATGTTCGATGTGCAGCCTCTGCAAGCGAAATGATTAGAAGAATGAAGGTTAAGAATCAACCAAAAGTACTATTATATAAAAAGAATTGTGAGTCACCAAAGATGATCCAAAGTAACCAGAGGGACAGGACAATCAGCAAACGTAACATCTCCTGGGTCCAGGAAAACAGTTCCTTGCTACTCCACAAGATACAAACTCACCAGAGACAACAGAAATGCGAAAGGAGACAGAGCACTCTGACCTCCAGCAACCACACTGCCAACTGTGGACTCTTCCCCAAAGACCACCAGTTTTGTTGATCAAACCTACTGTAGTCAGGGAGAGCTTCACCTCAACAGAGTCTCAGAAGAATCTTAGAAGGAAGCAGTCAAGGGTTGGGTTCTGGGTTCAAATTTTTTAACATGGGTTTTTCAATGTGGGGCTCTGATCAGCACTGGGCAAAGTTCCTGATGCTTGGGATTGTTGAACATGGTGAGACAAAGATTTTGGAATGAATCTGGGTAAGGATTTAGTTGCTTGGTCATTTCTCTGTTTGCCCAGATGAGCAAACTACTTGCCTAAATAAATTGGTTTTCAGGAATCTCCCTATTCAAACAGTGAAGTTATTTATTGTTTGTAGTCTTATCTTCCTGGGCAAGAATTTCCTGGAACACATAATAAAGTCATGTTGACACAGTTGGTCTCACTTCTCCATCCAGAGAGTTGAGCTCAGTGTATGCAGATGGCCTCAATTCTCAATTCCAAACCAGAGCATAGCCCTCTGAAGAAGTTTCAAGGAGCCAATATGCGTCCAGAGAACCAAGACTACTCAAGCTTACCCTCACCAGGATTTGAACAAAGCAGGCCTAAGGCTATACAGAGAGCACAGCGAAGCATTCTCAGAGAGAACCCTCAACCAGTTGCGTGAGACAGAGATCTGGCATCCTGAAGACAAGTGTAGACCCTACAGTATCTCTGGCCTTGAGCTAGGACATAAAGAATACTTCCTTGGACACCTGTGAGGCAAAATGTGTTGAATTCTTTAAAGATACCTTCAGACACCATCAGGAGGTAAAGCCTGGCAACACCAAGAAATTGAACTTCTATAAAGAGGGACACCTGGCATCTAAGGGCTGTAGAGTCTTGGAATCTCCATTCAGTTTTTCTTTGTCTTTTGGGTCACCTCTGATTCCAGCTACTAAACAGTAATTCCGAAATAAAAATGTGTATCCCTGAATGTATACGGAAAACATATAATGAGTATACACAGTTTGTTAGTCAATAAGGTAACATATCATAATCCCATCATTTCTGTTTAAATCAGCTCTCCCTTCTTGATCTTATTATAATTTCCTCTTGCCTAATCCTCCCTTCCACTGTACAACAGATGGAAGTAGGATGAGCGGAGAAGAAAGGCCATGATTGTGTTCATCTTTATTGAGGAGAGGCTAAAGGGCTTTTGACACCTCAAACTCCGAATGCATTTCCCCCTCCAGAAATATTGTCAATAACAGCATTTGTAGGAAAGACCTATTTGAGTAATTGGATAAATTCAAATCTGGAGTATGAATTAATGTTTCTTTTCTTAGTTGCGAAAATGGTACTGTGGTTATGTAAGAGAATGTCCTTACTTCTAGGAGTTTTATGCTGATTTATTTATTGATTAATTCTCTTGATGTCTGCAACTTATGTTCTCTTGTTCCAATAGAACAAACACACAAAAGAGATGTTTATATACAAAGCAAATGCAGCAAAATAATATCAATTTACACTCCACACAATCCATCCTAAGTGTACAATCAATGGCTTCTCATATAATCATATGGTTGTGCCTTCACCACCACTGTCAATATAAGAACATTCTCACTTCTTCTGGAAAAAAAAACATCAAACCTCTTACATCCCCCTATTGACATTAGCTTTGGTATAGTTCCTTTGTTATAATTAATGGAAGAATATTACAATGTCAATGCTAATTCTAGACCTTAGTTTGCTTTAATTGTATTTTTCCCATACGCCACCCTATTATTAATACCTTGTAATAGTAACGTAGGCTTGTTCTAGTTCATGTAAGAACTTTCTTGTATTTGTACAAATAACCATCATCATTGTCCACTCTAGGTTTCACTAAGTTATACAGCCCCTGTTTTTATCCTCCAGCTTTCCTTCTGGTGACATACATGACCCTAGTGTCCTCTTTCCAGCATACTCACACTTAGCTTTGTTAATTATACTCAGTATTGTGCTACCATCACACAGTGTTGTGCTATCCATTTCTGAGCATTTGCAATATAAATATTCTGTATTCCTTAAGCATTGATTGCCCAATCCCTGCCCTCTTTCTATCTCCTGATAGCCTATGCTCTCAAATTTAGCTCTCAGAGTTTGATTATTATAATTGGTTCATATTATTGAAACCGTACAGTTGTCCTTTTGTTTCTGGCTTATTTCACTTTACATGATGCCCTCAAGGCTCACTCACCTCCTTGCATACATCACAACTTCACTCCTTCCTGAAGCTGCACAATATTCAGTCATAAGCATGCACCACAGTTCACCTTTCCACTCATCAGTCGACGAACCCTTGGGCCACCCCCATCCATTGCCAATTGTGAATAATGCTGCCATAAACATCAGTGTGTAAATGTCTAATCATGTCCCTGTTTTCAGTTCTTCCAAGTATTTACCTAGCAATGGGATTGCTGGATCATGGCAATTTTATACTTAGTTTTCTGAGGAACCGCCATACTGCCCTCCAAAGAGGCTGCATAATTCTACTTCTCCACCAACCATGAACAGATATACCTCTTTCTCCACATCTTCTACAGCATTTGTAGCTTTCTGTTTATTAAAAAAAAAAGCCCAAAAACTCATAAGTGGTTTTTGAACTATTCTTTCAACTTTTTCTGTGGGTTTGAAATTTTTCCAATAGAAAGTTGGAAAAACTAGTGATTGTGATTAGAAGCATTACAGCAAGAGGAAGGGGCTTAACTGTGAGTGATTCTTCTTCCGTTCTACCAAGAAGCTAGAAATTAAATTACACACTGAGAAATCATCCAGAAGGAATCAGAGAAGAGCTCTGCAAAAGTCACATTAAGTAAATAGTGTGGGTCTCAGCTCTAAGCAAGACTGGACTGAACATATTGACAAATCTAGAGGAAAAATAGGCTCAGCCATAGAAGTAGGGACAAGAGAGAAATAGAGAAGCAGATGTTTGTTGCTTCCTATTGAAACAGAGCCCAAAGGATATTAAGGAATGATGAGAAAGAAAGGAAGAAAAGAAAGACAGACACTGATGGGTTCAGGGGTTCTGAAGCTTAACTTTACATCAGACATCAGACAACTTTATTCTTATCCAGCTCCTGCTTAAATACTGCAGGGTGACAAAAGGCATGCATGCATTTCTTAAAAGAACAGAGAGCTTATTTTTCAGTGCTCTCTTCCTTCATACTTAACATAACCATTTGGGGTAAACATTCTCTTCCTCCCAGACTGCTCTACAGAACAATCTCCACAGTTTACTGCCGCCATCCTGAGGCCAGCTGCTCCCAACAAAACCTGCAGGTCTTGTTTTAACCCTTGGCTCCTACAGATGTTGACAGCAACCACACAAGCCCTGTCCAAAGTACAGGACACTTTGTCAAGCGGGCCTGTGATGTGATAGTCCCTCTGCAAGGGAGCCCCGTATTACAGAGAGGGACTCAGCAAGCTGTCAGACCACGAGGCCATTAAGCTTTCAAGGTCACATAATTAAAACCCTCTTTGCTTAGATTCCATGCTCAATAGGAGACCTCCTGATTATTATGTGGCTTCCCACAGAGCGTGCCTCCAGGGAGAGAATATGCTGCAGGAGGTCTTAAGTGTCCAATCACTCAATAGTGATATTTATCATGACAAATTTTAAAATTAGCATTCTGGTCTCACACACCAGACTCAGTTATCTGCTTGAGTCCTTTCCTGAGAGATGGAGCCATAGTTGGAGATCAAATAAATTACATTTCTGAGACTTCAAAACTGAATCTAGCTTTCAGAAGGTGGAGAGTACACCTTGAGATAGTTACCTGGACTTGTCTTAATGGAATTCAAATCTTATGGCTTACCTGTCTTAACCACCAATAGCAGTGAAGCTATATTATCATTCCCCATGCCACTTTAAAGGGGAAAAAAATCTGAATTCAAAATTTCTAGCTTGCAAGGGAACATTTGGCCACAATGCATGTGTAACTTAGAAGCTGCCTACGTCCTTTTTTTTTTTTCTTAAAGTAGCAGATTCCAGGTCAAGATGGCAGAGTGTACTCATGCGTGAAGCCCCCCTCTTGAAACACTTAGAAATATTACATAATATACATGGTTTTGCAAGATGTAAAATACATAGCCACATTGAAAAACAAGAAAGTGAAACACCAGGTGCCAGAAACATTGCAGTGAATAGAAGCTGAAACTGCAGCCTAGAAGTAATTACACTGGTATTACAGGGAGAGGTTTCAAAGCTGGGAATGGAAGCTGGAGTTGAGGCTCAGGCTCTGCATTTGTTACAGGAGCTGGAACTGACGTTCTCAACAGGAGGCAGGAATCAGGAGATGTCTTTCCTGTCCTTGAAGTATAATTTAGTAAAACTTCATCCACTGGCCCAAGCCCATGGACCTTCAGAAATAGAATCCCCAACCTGCTCTCCATGGAAGTATGAGCTCAGAATCCTTAAGCCGGCTACATGATGCAAATTGAGCCAAGGTGCAAATGTAAAAATCTGACCCTGAGACTTCCTTTGCAGCTGCAACAGAGTCAACTATGGGACTTCCCATATGAAAGCCTCTACAAACCAAGACGTGTGCCACCAGTGTAGAAAAATAGTTCATTCTGAAGACACGATCCAGACAACTCCTGATGAAATCTAATGTTCTAAGAGATCATCAACAAACACAATAAATGGCCATGCCCAAGGAAGAGAACAATATGAGTGGGACCTTAAAATAAGTTTATTTGAAGTGTACAGACATTAACAAAGAAAAAAAGAATAGATCTTATCAGGCATGAAAAAGACATAATGGAAACAGAAAAGGTCGATTTGAAAAGAAGCAAACATATATTATAGAAATTTTTAAAACACAGTGATTCAAAAAATATTACTCCATGAATAAGTTAAACAGGAAATTAAAGCTATTCAAAGTGAGAATTAGTGAAATGGGAGATAGAGGTGAGACAATCTCCCAAAATGAAGCAGAAAAAGATAAAAGTCAAAAAGAAGAATGGAAAAAAAATAAATAGAAGTTCCAAGATACATATAAGGGAATGAATGGGAAAAACTAAATAGATGTTTCAAGATCCACATTAATGGAGTGTTTTAGCTGCCTCATTGTGAAAGCAAATACAATGCAATGGGTTGGCTTAAAGAATAGGAATGTATTGGCTCACAGTTTTGAGGCTAGGAGAACTCCAAACCAAGGCGTCATCAGTGTGATGCTTTCTGAAGTCTGGCACTCTGGGGCTGACGGACAGTGATCCTTGGTTCTTGGCTCTTCTGTCACATAGCTGTCCCCACAGTGGCCTCTCCTGGTTCTCCCTTCTCTTCTGGGTTACTGGAAGATGAGAAATAAACCTCTAGGTCATTAGCAGAAAATACTGTAAAATAAATTTATAACCTACAGTTGGGAAGCATTTTTACACATTTTAACAAAGAGAAAAAATTCATGGATTGAATAGCAAAAATTGAAATGCCTTGAATAATAGAAGCTACCTTGGGCAAAATTAAAAGCAATAGAATGAGAGAAAATGTTTGTGGTCCACATAGCCAACAAAGATTAGTTAGTATCCAGAGCTTCTACAAATCATGAAGGAAAAGATTCTTCTTTGATTACATATACGAGCGAAGATAGAAAGAAGCAATTCACGAAAGAGGAATAATCCTGAAAGGCCAACAGACATATGAAGCACCCTCAGTCTCACAAGTGATCAGGGAAATGCAGATTAAAACAAGGAGCTGAAGCTGTACCAAAGCAAACATTGCTGAGAATGTGGTGAAATTTTTAAATGGAAAATTGAAATCCTGCCCACGGAGCTGCAATATAATACAGCCCTTTGGGAGAGGAATTTGGCAATGTCGAGCAACATTTAAACCTAATCATTTACTTCCAGGCTTATACTAGAGAAATTTTCTCATGGAGATATGCACAAGGGCTTTGAAAGCAGCCTTGTTAATAATGGCCTTATGTTAGAAAGACCCTAAATGCTCATCAAAAACAGAATGTCTAAATAAATTTAGTGTTTCCATATATTGTATGACTACTAAAAATGTAGAAATGAATTAACTAAATTGACAAAAATCAATATGGACAGCTGTCAAAACCCAAACCCATGGGCAAAAAAAAATGTGTTTCAGAAGTATATAATAAGCATTATGTGAATCATAACAGCATCAATGTAAATGTAAAAACACACAGGGCAATCTTATATATTCAGCTTACAGATAAACATGGAGTGGGAGGATACCCCCCAAATTGTCGCAATTTGCCTCGGGGAAAGAGGGAAATGATATTGTGGAGGGATATAGTTGGGACTTCATTTTTTTAATATCAAAACCTTTTTTTAGTATCAAAACAATTATGATAAAACTATTTTTTATTATGGGCAGTAGGCACATTGTTATTTGTTAAATTATTCACTGCATTTTCTTAATTCTTGATTTTTCTAAATTTAAGCATAGCGAGAGGGAATGTTTATAAAATGCATTTAGCTATTTTTAAATATATTTTTTAAAAGATTTGCTCTTTGAAGCTCACAAACACAGAATCAATACAAAGATGTCAAAGACGTGAATCCCTCCTAAACCTGTCAATTATCTGCTCAGCCATTTGTTCGAACACAATAAATCACATGGCTCAACTGTTCTTGTTGGGAATTCAGAGCATTGCTTAAGAAAACCCACCCCTCTTCTCCCCCAAAAAAGAGCAATTTCATAAGCAAAAGCTGGACGTATAAAAGGAGACAGAATGGGCCCGGGGAAATGACAAGCTAAGATGTTCTGATGAATTACAGCTTCATCCTCACTGAGCTCACTCGGCTCTTGTTTTTGCGTTAGAAAAGGATTTCCAATAAATTATTCAGGATAAAGCATCTCTCCTTTCCAAAAAGGCTGCCCGTTGGAACCAGTGCACACACTTAAGTCTTAGGCAAGTGGCATTAGAGTGAACATCTAATTGGTGCCTTGGCCAGGCCCAGGGCATAAAGCCTGTTTAAATGCAATCAATAGTCACAAGGGGGAAGACAAGGGTTGCACAGAGCAGAACTAGGCAAGGTATAGATTTCCACTTACAAGTGAGCAGGGAGGTAATAATTCACCCCAGATCGACCAGTGAGGGGTGAAGAGAGCACTGGACTCTTCCATCAGCCCCCCCACCTCCCCGAGAGAACCTTCAGTCCAACAACGCGTGTGTCCTCTCCTGCCTTGCACACACCCAAGGGGACCTGGTGCAAAGGAAATGCACCTGGAGAAGAGATTTACCCAGAGCTGGGGAATGTGGTCAATTAAGACAGATCAGGGAAGGAAAGATCCCATCAGTGTTGGAACCGAATAGAAAATCTGTTGTCATTTTTAATGCTCAGGATGATTTCTCTGTTCTTTGTCTACTGCAAATACACAGAAGCAATGTTTCCAAGCCCTCAGAATCTTAGGTAAGATTGGGATGACATGGCAAAGCCCTGTGCCATCTATAGCCTTGGATTCAGGACACCTGAGTCCCACCCCCAGGCTCTGCCACCAGTGAGAGAGGCCCCCAGCTTGGGACATCTCTCTGCAGCTCTTCTTGGGAATACAACCTACCCTGCTTCTCCAGCGTGTAGCTATTAAAAGCCACCACCTTCACCCTACCAAAATTTAAAGCCAACACAATGCAATGAGTATTTTTTTTAAAGTTAAATGCCATTTAAATTTGTTCTTCTTGCTTTAAAAGTCTGGAGGGTTGAAGCAAAAACAAAGACTCAGACATAAATGTACACCAAAAAATAATGTTTTTTTTTAATATAAACCACCTGACTAGCAAAGCCAAATATCCATGACCAGATGCCCTGATCAAGAAAGACATTAAGCTGACTTGGGAGGTTATGGTTTGCACGAACGCAAATAGAATCTTCCTGAGCCTGGATTTTGGCAAGTTGAGATCTTTATGGGACGACTAAAAAACTTCAAGCTGTCGCAACTGAGAACAGGCACAAAACATTGCCACCCATTCTAATCCAGGCACTAATGAACAGCATTGCTTAAGCAGGTCACTGGTTTGGACTGTTCTGAAGATGCTCCATAGATACTGGCCAAATCATACTTGAGGAATGCATACCGGTGCAGAGAATGGGAGAAAGGATGGCAAAGGATGTCAGAACCTGCAATAAACTGTGATTTTTTTTCCTGAAAAATCAATGTATATTTGAGGTCAGAAGGCTGGTTATAACACTATAGTCACAACTCAGGTCTCAGTCTTAAGCCAGTTGTGTTCTCCACCTCCAGCCTCCTCTGAGTCCATGTTTGGGATCCACTGGACACGGCGGAGAAGGTGCCTCTGCTCCCTGACCTGCTTTTCCTCCTGTCCACACCCTGGATGGGACGTGTTCCGCCCGTCCTGAAGCCAGGTCTCCTGGCCACACGCCTCCCGGATCCCGTCCCTGTCCTAAGGTCACACACATACATCCAGATGCAGTCAAGCCTTAGAAGAGACAACTACGGCCAATTCCCAGAAATGGACATGCCTAAAGGTAGGATCTCACCTTCTTCCGTGGGCACTCCGGGCCAGTGCTCCTGCCATTTGGACTTCTTTGGAAGACAGCGTTTCATGTTGACTCTGCGTGACTCTGTGTCCATCTGTTGGCCATCTCAGCCTGTTCTTTCTGGGACAGAGTGTAACGCTCAGGCCTCCCACAAGGTGCATGCACACACACACATGCACACACAGCTGCTCCAAGCAGAACCCTGAGGATAGAGGCCTGAGAGCAAAGGATGATGCAAAGACGCCTGTGGCCCCACGTGGCAGTGACATGGATCACGACACCAGTCGCAGCTGTGGTGAGGCCACTTAGAGAATCCCAAGGCCTGTTCCTGGTGTCTGAAAAATGGGGCTGAAGGGTCAAGCTACTACCCCCAAATGACCCAGAACCATTCGCAACATTTATTGAGCACCCATAGGTGCCAGTCATCTTGCAAGAAGCAAACCTAGTGTTTACTAATTATGCAGATACAAAAACTGGGATTTGCCTATTTTTTATTTGTGTCTGTTATTTTATATCTACCCTTTTTCTTGATAGTCTCTGTGCTGGTTTGAAACTATTATGTACTCCAGAAAAGTCATATTGAATCCTTATCCAGTCTTGTGGGAGTAACCATTTATTTTTATCCTAATTCAATATTGCGGGACAGAAACTTTGATTAAATTCTCTCCATGGAGAGGAGACATGCCCAGTTGTAGGTATGACTTTTTGATTAGATGGAGATGTAACCCTGCCCATTCAGGATGGGTCTTGATTAGTTTACAGGAGTCTTTTAAAAGAGGAAATGTTTTGGAGAAAGCTTAGAAATGATAGAGCTGACAGAAACTTCAATGCACAGCTGACATAGACAGTGGCATTTGGAGAACAGAGACACAGATGTTTGGAGATGCTTGAAGCCCAGCAAACATTGCCATGAGAGGTTAAGCATGTCAGAACCTGGAGAGAGCCAAGGGAAGCCAAGAGATGAAATCCAGCCCTGGAGAAGCAAAGTAAGGAACCCCCACTGGAACAGGGGTTGAAGCAACGGAGCCCAGGAACAAAGGACCAGACACATGACTACCCAGCTGACAGAGGTGTTTCTGATCCATCAACCTTCCTTGACTTAAGGTATCTTTTACTGGATGCCTTAGTTTGGACAATTTTATAGGCTCAGGCCTGTAAAGTTGTATTTTATTAAATTCCCCTTTTCAAAGGCCATTCCAGTTTCACTCTATCACATTCTGGCAGTTTGCAAATTAACACAGTCTCTAAGGCACCTTTAGAAGTATAAAAATAATGCCAAAGGAAAGAAAATAAGGAAAAATAATAAGTAAAAATGAGTGATGGGGATAGACGTAAGGTTGAAAATATCGAAACAAACCACACACTCACTGTGAGGAACCGGTGAATTACATAACTACTGTGAAAGGGGAAACCTCATCAGTTAGCAGTGTCCGTACAGAAAACCATTTACTCAGGTAAAGGGATACTTTTTCTTGACACTAAAGTGAAGCAGACACTGTGTAATGAAACTGTCTTGGTTTGCTGAAGTTGCCAAAATGCAATATAGCAGAAAGGGACTGGCTTCTAACAACGGGGATGTATTCACTTACACGTTTACAGTTCTGAGACTGTGAATATGTCCACATCAATACTTGTCCTCTGAAGACCAGCTGCCGGAAATCCTCAGCTCCTCGGCCGCACAGCCAGGCACATCATCTGTCTGCTGGACTCTGCCTTCTGTCCTGGGTTTCAGCTGCTTCCAGCTTCTGGCTTCAGTGGTTTCCTCTCTGTTTTCTGTGGTTTTCTTTCTCAGGTTCTTCATTCTCCCTCTAGTCCATGCTCTCCTAAAGGGCTCTGATAAGAGGATTAAGACCCACCGGGAGCACACCTCAACTGAAAAACCCTAATCAAAAGTCCCACCCTCAATAAGTCTACACCCGTAGGCACGCATTAGCTTAAAGAGCAGGATCTTTTCTGGGGTCCATAACAGCTTCAACCCATCACAGAAATACCACCTCAGTGGTTCTTTATGCTGGACACTCAAAGGGGCTTCATGGGGAACCTGGCCCTCCTGGGAGGTCATAAAACCCATGGGATCTCACCAGGAGTAAAGACAGTTCTTGGGGACAACACAGTGAGTGAGGAGCCAAAGCAGAAAGAGAATGAGTTTCTGGACTCCCAGGCCAGGGCTCTTCCAAGCTAGTAACAAGGCTAGGACGAGGTGAACAAATACAAAGGAATTATTTCTTCTTGGGCAATGATTTTCTCGCCGTAACCAGTTGAGGTCTGAGAAAGGGGGTAAGGTCAAAACTCAGCTCCAGTGTCAAAGCCATGATATTTAAGGGGAGACTCAAATTGTGTTCCAAACTAAAGGGAAGTAAAGAGACACGACTTTACAATGCAACACCTGATTCCACGCTGAATCTTTTGGCTAGGAAGGATATTATTGGACAGTTGGTGAAACTTAAATGGGACCTGAGGATATAATAGAGAAAATGTATTAGTGTCAACTTCTTGATTTTGATGCGTATATTGTGGGTTTTTTTGGAGAATGTCTTTAGAGTAATTACATCCAGGAGTGATAGAGCAGTAGGTCAACAACTTGCTTTTAATATCTTTCAGCTGGTTCAGGAAAAACAAAATACTATTTGTTTTTAATTCTACTTTCAACTCTTTCGTAGTTTAAGATTGTTTCAAAAAAATTTAATGAAAAAACTGAGCTTAAAAATATTCATGGGATGAATAAATTCAACCTTATACAGACGTGATCAAAAGACAGTGTCTTATAGGTGTTGGTGCTGCTGATGGAGAAGAAGCAGAAGTAAGTGTGGCTTACAGGGGGCCGGCTTCAATCATCTAGAGGTGAGTGAAGGCAAGAAGCCAGGGCTATAACCCATTTTGATAACAAGTTCCAAGTTTAACAGATATAACGTAGGTCAGTTACTGCAAGCAGAAGAGCATTTTATCCCCCAAGCCTCGTAGATAAAGTCAAGATTAATAATAGGCACTCTAGCCAAAAGTTACATGAACTGTTCCCAGGCCCAGCACTTTATGCCCAATTCTGAAGCTGGCCATGGCTCTCACTATAACTGTCTATCATCTAACATAGCTGACTTTGTCCCTCCTCCCCCACTTCTTCCTGCCTTGAATGCAGGTGATGGCTGGTGCTGTAGCAGCCACTCTGCATCTGGAGAGGAAAGCATAGAGAATGGCCCTGACCTCAGCCTTGATATGGATGAGCCACTGTGCCAGAAGCCTTTGCTCTGAACTTCTCACTTGTGAAAATGGTAAACTCTCTGTGCTGGTTTAAAACTGTTATGTACCTCAGAAAAGCCATGTTCTTTTATCCCAGTTTGTGGGGGCAGACCTACTATTGGGTGGGACTTTTGATTAGATTGTTTCCATAGAGATATGACCCCACCCATTCAAGGTAGGTCTTAATGCACTCACTGGAGTCCTATAAGAGAGCCAATACGGACAGCAGAGAAATGACAGATACTTGGAGACAGAAGGACCCACAGAAGGTGATAGGGCCATTTTTTAAAACAAATCAGGAGAGAAGGGCCAGCAGACAGTGCCATGTGCCTTCCCACGTGACAGAGAAACCTAACATGATTGGCCTTTCTTGAGTGAAGGTATCCTCTTGTTGATGCCTTAACTTGGACATTTTCACGGTCTTAAGCCTGTAAATTTGTACCTAATAAATCCCCTTTGTAAAAGCCAATCCATTTCTGGTATATTATGTTCCAGCAGCATTAGCAAACAGAAACACCCTCCGTGTTTGAGACACCATAGTTAGGTTTTCAATTTCTTGCAACTGAATACATTCCTGGAACAGAGGAGTATGCATACATAAATACTTTTGTAAAAATACTTTGCATTCCTTTCTGATTTCCAAGATCAAAAAACTAACCAAATCACCCACTTGCTTAAAAACCCTTCAGTGGTTCCCCTCACCTTAAAGAATGTGTCAAATGTTCCCATTGCTTGACCCTCCCCACTCAGGCACCTACACAAATCTCAGCCTTACCAAAGAATTTGTGTCTCCTAAATGGCCCAAATAAACCTTATTTTTCAGTCCTCCAAAACCTCTGCACACACAACCTTCTTTGCCTCTGGTGGCTTTCCCCCTTATAGAATTGAGAAATTCTTACAGGTCTCGAAGACTCAAACAGGGTATTACTTCCCCTCTGAGACCTTTTCTGAATTCCAAGGGACATATATCATCCTATACTTGGAGCTGACACAGAGTCTAACTTGGCCCATTGCTGCATTTGCCACATTGAGCTGCCTTATTTTATTTGCACACCTATCTCTCTCCCTGGTCTGAGAGTATCTTGAAGGCAGCCACTCTGTTTTATTTAATTCCAATGCTTTGTTCCAATGCACCTCTCAGAGGGTCAAGCAGTGGCTGCTTAGCGGCTGTTTGTTGAATGAATGAAAAATATCTAAATACACCAGACCCTGAATCCAAGTCACTAGACTGTTTCCTGTGGTAGATACCTAGAGACAGACCACAGTGGGAAAACAAACGCCTTTGGATACAAAGAAGGCAACAATTAATTGTCTGGAGTGATCAAAGCTGGTTTCCCGGAGAAGAGTATTTGGGGACACATTCTATTCTTCGCTCAATATTTTCTTAATGGAGATTTAATTCACAAACCATAAAATTCAAGATTTTAAAATATACAGTTCAGGGGTTTGTAGTATATTCACAAAATTGGCAACCATCCCCAATGAACATGTTCATCAAAAAGGAATCCTGTACACATTAGCAGCCACTCCCCATCCCCCATCCCCAGCCTCTGGTACACATTAATCTACTTTCTGTCTCTGTGGATTTGCCTATTCTGAACATTCAAATATATGGAATCACACAGTGTATTTGGTTTTGTGTCTGGCTTCTTTTGCTCAATGTAATATTTTCAAGGTTTGTCCATACTGTAGCATTTATCAGTACTTCATTCCTTCTGATGGATGAATAATATTTCGGTGTATGCTAAAATTTGTTTACCTTTGATCAATTGATGGACATTTAGTTTGTTTCCACTATTCAGCTATTATGAATAGTTCTTCTATGAACATTTGTGCATGAGTTTTTCTTCTCTCAATGTTTTGGTAGAGGCAGAATTTCAAATTGTCTCTAAAATGTAAAAGAAGGGGCCCAGCTTGACATCAGTTAGCATGGAGGCTTGGTGGAGTGGCCCCTCGAAGGGTGAGTTGAAGTGAGAAGCTTCCTGGGAAAGAACTGCAAACTCTGGTTCTAAGACATTGATCAGCTCAGAGAAGTAGAGAATCTGACCAGAGCTAGGCTTCTGTCACCAGCGGGGCCCTGGCCAGGCTCTCTTTGCCTCTTGCCTCTGTCCTAGCAAAGGACATGGCTGTCCAAAAGACAATTAACCCTGGCCAGTGTGGCATCATTCAGAATCACGCAAATCCATCTTCTCCTGACTACCTAATGCTATGCCCTTCACCTATATACCATTATTGACAAAACAAAGTCATTCCATCTCTCTTGAGCTGACATGTAAGACTTGCATAATTCTAGGTATTTCATGATTATTACTTTGGGTATGGGGTAGGGCACAAATATCAAATATGCAACAGCCAAGCTCAGTATCTTGTGTTCCAACTACTCATAAGACAAAGAAAGGAAAAGCCTTCCCAGGACAAGCCTGGGTTAAAAGTAGAGGTCTTAGGGGAATTAGATTAGTGGTTATGAAGAGCTAGGGAAGGATAGAAGGATTAAGAGGGATTGCTAAGGGGTATAGGGCTTTTCTTTTTGGAGTCATGCAAATTGATTCTAAAATTGACTGTGGTGATGAATGCACAACTCTGTGATTACACTAAAAGCCACTGACTGAACACTTTGGATGAATTATATAGTATGTGAATATCTCAAAACTCCTTTTAAAAAAAAAGTAGAGGGTCTCAGGGGCAGACAAATTCCTTCTCTCTTTCCTAATAACGTCTGATTACCTAACATAGGATGTGACTTGTCATAGGGTTGGTAAGGGGCTCCAGGAGGAAAGCAATTGCACACTGAGGAGAGAGTTTTCTCTTTCTTGCAGGGTCCCTGTTAGATGGGGGACCCTGCAAGAAAAGGTGGGATGCTCATGCCCCACCTTTCATCATGCTCAGCCTAGCTTTCTTTTTTTTTTTTTTTTATTAATCAAAAAAAAGAAAAGAAATTAACACAACATTTAGAAATCATTCCATTCTACACATGCACTCAGTAATTCTTAGTATCATCACATAGATGTATGATCATCATTTCTTAGTACATTTGCATCGATTTAGGAAAAGAACTAGCAAAACAGCAGAAAAAGATATAGAATGTTAATATAGAGAAGAAAATTAAAATAATAATACTAATAAAAAATATATATATAAAAAAAGGAAAAAGAAAAAAACAAAAACAAAAGATACAAACAAACAAACAAACAAACAAAAAACTATATTTCAGGTGCAGCTTCATTCAGTGTTCCAACATAGTTACATTACACTTAGGTATTATTGTGCTGTCCATTTTTGAGTTTTTGTATCTAGTCCTGTTGCACAGTCTGTATCCCTTCAGCTCCAATTACCCATTATCTTACCCTGTTTCTAACTCCTGCTGGTCTCTGTTACCAATGATATATTCCAAGCTGATTCTCAAATGTCGGTTCACATCAGTGGGACCATACAGTATTTGTCCTTTAGTTTTTGGCTAGACTCACTCAGCATAATGTTCTCTAGGTCCATCCATGTTATTACATGCTTTATAAGTTTAGTCTGTCTTAAAGCTGCATAATATTCCATCGTAGGTATACGCCATAGTTTGTTTAGCCACTCGTCTGTTGATGGACATTTTGGCTGTTTCCATCTCTTTGCAATTGTAGATAATGCTGCTATAAACACTGGTGTGCAAATTTTCGTCTGTGTCTTTGCCCTTGAGTCCTTTGAGTAGATATCTAGCAGTGGTATTGCTGGGTCGTAATCCATTCTGCCATTCTATGTCTTTTGATTGGGAAATTCAGTCCATTAACTTTTAGTGTTATTACTGTTTGGATATTATTTTCCTCTACCATTTTGGCTTTTGTATTATATATATCATAACTGATTTTCCTTCTTTCTACACTTTACTCCATACCTCTCTCTTCTGTCTTTTTGTATCTGACTCTAGTGCTCCCTTTAGTATTTCTTGCAGAGCTGGTCTCTTGGTCACAAATTCTCTCAGTGACTTTTTGTCTATAAATGTTTTAATTTCTCCTTCATTTTTGAGGACAATTTTGCTGGATATAGAAGTCTTGGTTGGCAGTTTTTCTCTTTTAATAATTTAAATATATCATCCCACTGTCTTCTAGCTTCCATGGTTTCTGCTGAGAAATCTACACATAGTCTTATTGGGTTTCCCTTGTATGTGACAGATTGTTTTTCTCTTGCTGCTTTCAAGATCCTCTCTTTCTCTTTGACCTCTGACATTCTAACTAGTAAGTGTCTTGGAGAACGCCTATTTGGGTCTAATCTCTTTGGGGTGCGCTGCACTTCTTGGATCTGTAATTTTAGGTCTTTCGTAAGAGTTGGGAAATTTTCACTGATAATTTCTTCCATTAGTTTTTCTCCTCCTTTTCCCTTCTCTTCTCCTTCTGGGACACCCACAACACGTATATTTGTGTGCTTCATATTGTCATTCAGTTCCCTGATCCCCTGCTCAAGTTTTTCCATTCTTTTCCCTATAGTTTCTGTTTCTTTTTGGGATTCAGATGTTCCATCGTCCAGTTCACTAATTGTAGCTTCTGTCTCTTCAAATCTACCATTGTAGGTATCCATTGTTTTTTCCATCTTTTCTTTGTCCTTCACTCCCATAAGTTCTGTGATTTGTTTTCTCAGATTTTCTATTTCTTCTTTTTGTTCAGCCCATGTCTTCTTCATGTCCTCCCTCAATTTATTGATTTGGTTTTTGAAGAGGTTTTCCATTTCTGTTCGTATATTCAGCATTAGTTGTCTCAGCTCCTGTATCTCATTTGAACTATTGGTTTGTTCCTTTGACTGGGCCATATCTTCAATTTTCCGAGCGTGATCCATTATTTTCTGCTGGTGTCTGGGCATTTGATCAGATTTCCCTGGGTGTGGGACCCGGCTGGTTGAAAGGTTTTTCTGTGAAATCTCTGGGCTCTGTTTTTCTTTTCCTGCCCAGTAGGTGGCGCTCGTGGCGCTCGTCTGTCTGCGGGGCCCACCAGTAAAAGATGCTGTGGCTCCTTTAATGTGCCAATCCGAATCTTGCAGTCAGCCCGGGAAACCGGGCGTGGAGGGGGGGTCGCCGGCCGCCGGGGCTTGGGGAAGTGCCGGTCCAAATTGCCCAGATGGCCCGAGACGCCAAGCGTGGCAGGAGGGCCCTGCTATCCAACGTTCCCAGTCAGACCGGGGAGCCACGTGCGTGGAGGGGACCCCAGTCGCCAGCTGCCCCAGCCGGGAAAACATGCGCCCCTCGGGTATCTCACCACAGCAGATTCTCCCTGCCCGTTCAGCCGTTCCAGAATGGGGTACGCTGTCTTTTTGGTTTCTGTTGTGGCTCCAGGAGCTGTTTCGTATTGTTTCTGTTTCTTTAGTTGCTTTTCTGGAGGAGGAACTAATACCCGCGCGTCTTACTAAGCCACCATCTTATCCAGAACACCTCAGCCTAGCTTTCTTAATTAGTAAAAATGTACTAATAATCTGTTAGCCAAAATGGTCTAGGCCTCCTGTGAAGTTCCCTCAAGTCAACAAAGAAGTATGGCTACCTAAAAACAAATCCTAGCATGGGCATTAAAAATGAAAGTGCTCTGTGGCCCTCTTTATGGAGGGCACTGTGGGTCAGTGTGGGGTGCCAGCAGCTTCCACAGGGAGAGTAGATGAACCCTCAGCACACGGAGAAAACCCGTAGCTCAGAAACTGGCACCCGGGCCAGGTCTTCAGTGGTGGTGTGTGCAATGTGCAAGGTCAGAGTCTGTGCACTAAGCCCATACCTGTTAAACTCACTGCTGGGCAGTAGCCAGAGCAGAGGAGACCTGAACCAGTGTCAGCCACATCCCTACCACCTTCGATAGCAGAAAACCCTGGAGACATCGCCACAGCTTGCTGAAGCCTGAAGAAGCAACCTGGCAGCTGGCAGGTGGTTCTTTGTGTGCACCAACCATGCCCTCCGAGGTTTCACACTTCTGCTTGGAAGCAACTTAAGAGTGGATAGGTTTCCTGCGAGGGGAGCGGGGATGGCAGAGAATGACTGTTTGGGATTATTGTTAGCACAACCTTCTTCATAACTCCAAGCTAACGTGGTTCAAGAAAGGACAGAGACCAATGAACACAAGCTATGGATTCTTTTGTCTGTTTGTTGCTTTTTAAATTCCTGGCAAGATCAACTCTAGGGTGGTTGGCCATCCACATGTCTCTAGTTCTCAGCCCTTCCTCCCTAAAATGAGCAGCTGGAAGGATGTTTTGGAACTTTAGATTTCACACTGCGCTGGAATTTCAGAATGTTTTTCAGAGTCCACATCCTATTGCCAACTCTTCCTATGGTCAACTGACAGGCAATGTCACCATCATCTCATGAAAATAAAGTCTTTTTGGCCATAAACTGTAGGAAAAACAACCTCTGAATAAGGGAGAGCCCTTCCCAAAGCAGAAGGCTTAGGAGAGCCGTTCCCAAAGGTCAGACACACAGATGTCGTAGTGAGACTTTATGGTGGAGGTGAAGCCCAAGGTACTTGCTGTTCAGGTCTGTAGGAGGCAGGTCCGGGAGCAGAACTGTGGGGACCAGCTTGGCGGGTAGGGCAGTCTGTCCTAGTGAAAGAGGTGCTAACAAATTTCTTTTGTTGATCAAGAAAAGCCCAATAACTCCCAGTCACCAAAGGGGATTCTCCCTGTGCCTTGCAAGTTGAACCACCTCCATCACCCCTCCTCCCTTCCTATCCCCCTTTCCACCTGCTCCCCACCCATCTTGGATACAGAGCCTCCTGGGGTAGCGAGGTCAGTTGCAGGACAGCCAACCACTTATCTCCCCAGGGAAGAGGTATGCCATAGGCCCATTTATTAAGGTCTAAAATAGTTCCCTATGTGCCAGGAAGGCACAGAGCTGGAAAAGAGGACAAGGCTCGGTCACGACAGGCGATCCCCGAGCCCAGGACCAGCTTGGACCGTGGGAGGTAGGGGCGTAGGTGAGCAGATACAGAACTGCTGCCAACAAGCAGCACTCCATCACATGGCGCAGCAAACAAAACAGGAAACTCAGCCCAGAGCCACATTCCCAAGTACAACTGAGGCATGATACACCCTTAATTTTTTTGCCCCGGCTACTGTTGAAGTCACAGACTGGAGCCCAAGGCCCATATTCCAGGAATGGAGTGAGTCACAGCAATGAACCCCAAGATGAGAACATGGAGAAGCAAAGAGAAGACTCTATACGTGCATCATGTAATATATGCTAAATATGATAATCACATACAAAATTGTGTGTAACAAGTATTAAATTATAATGTGTATGTTCTAGTTTGCTAGCTGCCAGAATGCAACACACCAGAGATGGATTGACTTTTAATAAAAGGGGATTTATTTCATTAGTTCTTCAGAGGAAAGGCAGTTAACTTTCAACTGAGGTTCTTTCTTACATGCGAAGGCTCAGGGTGATCTCTGCTGGCCTTCTGTCCAGGTCTCTGGGTTCCAACAACTTTCCCCGGGGTGTTTTCTTTCTGCATCTTCTAAGGCCTGGGCTGAGCTGCAAGTGCTGAGATGAGGTATGTTGAGTTGCTTGGGCTGTGCTACGTTGTGCTCTCTCATTTAAGCACCAGCCAATTAAGTCAAATATCATTCATTGCAGCAGGCACACCTCTTAGCCAACTGCAGATGTAATCAGCAACAGATGAGGTTCACATACCATTGGCACATGTCCACAGCAATAGATTTATGCACCTTCACCTGACCAAGTTGATAACAATCTAACTACCACAGTATATATTTCATTTTACTATGGACTAGTTTTAAAAAAAAAAAGGAAATACCCAACTGTGAGCATTAAGGAGCAATTGAACTAATACCACACAGCAATGCACCAAGTCCCTCACTTGGCAAGATCAAGGTTGTGGGTGTTTAAGCCTGGGTATCTGCCTGTGCAGAGTCACTGCCTCTCATCGAGGTACTTTGTGCCATCAAAAGGAACATCTGCCATCCATCCAACCAGAGGCTGAAGCCGGATGCTTGCACCATTTCTGCCAAAGCCCCCTGCCAACCTCACTTGCCTCTCCTCCCATCCCTCATAGGAGAATTGATAGAGGCAATTCAGGGTCCCTCGGCTCTTGGCTGAGCTGCTCCCAAAACATCTCCAGGTCAAAAATTTAGTTGGTTAGAGGGCACAGCCTTGACTGCCACCCCAGGACCTATATGGCGACCCCACCAACAAGGCAGCCACGCCCTGATGTCACTGCCCAGCAGGTGCAGGTGTGGACAGCAAAGGTCCCGCCTCTCCCAACCAGCCACCTCCCCGAGTCTCTCTGCCTTTCGTCTATCCTTTGCACTTCTCTGCTTATAAGCAAATTGGGTGGCTTTTCATCAATATGAGGCAACACCCAAGCTCAAAACCCTTTACAATCTGACTCCAACTGCTCACCTCCCATCTCCCATCCCTCTGTGCCATGTCCCTTAGTCCAGTCATATAAAATAAATCTCTGTTTCCCCAAACACTCCCACTCTCTCAGGTCTCTTGGCCTTCACGCATGCTGTTCCTTCTGCCTAAAACGCCCTTCCCTTTGGCCAATGTCTGTTCAATCTACAAGATCAAACCCATATAGCACTTCCTCTGTGTAGGCCTCCCCTCTTCGTTCCCAATGAGCATCACTCATGCCTCTGTCACAGCATCAATTGCACTGGGTTACATAATTCACTTTCATGTCAGTTCCTGGGCTTCTCAATGACAGGACTGGGCCCTGTGTTTCTAGATTGAGCCTGGCACAAAGTCAAGTACAAATCCAGTCAATGAATACTTTTGCATGAACTGGAATTCCAGGGTAAATTATGGCTTACAGAGGACTTCCCTATCCAGCCTGTCACATCGCTGAGATGATGGGCAGATGGCACTTATCCTGTGTTCTGTCCTGAAACTGCCACTTGCAGAGTTCTGAAAGGGAAAGTGAATTTAGATTGCCCGAATCATCCCACTGATCAATAAATGCCTTACCTGCTTTACCTTGCCTTGTGCTTTGCACTGAGCTAGGTAGTGTGAGGAGTTCAAAAGCAAGAACTTACTTTGAAAGATTTACATTCTAGGACTCACACAAGCAAAACAGTCACAGAGAAATACTTGGCAAATCCCTAAACTTTTCTGAAGTTAAGAAAGGTAGGAGCAGGGCAGTGCAATGGTGACTCAGTGGCAGAATTCTTGCCTGCCATGCTGGAAATCCAGGTTCAATTCCTGGAGCCTGCCCATGTGTGCTGGTTTGAAAGGAAGCATGCCCCCTAAGAAAAGCCATGTTTTAATATAAATCCCATTTCATAAAGGTAGAATAATCCCTATTCAATACTGTATGTTCGAAACTGTAATCAGATCATCTCCCTGGATGGTGTGATTTAGTCAAGAGTGGTTGTTAAATGGGATTAGGTGATGACATGTCTCCACCCATTTGGGTGGGTCTTGATTGGTTTACTGGAGTCCTATAAAAGAGGAAATATTTTGGAGAATGAGAGACTCAGAGAGAGCAGAGAATGCTGCAGCACCACGAAGCAGAGGGTCCACCAGCCAGTGACCTTTGAAGATGAAGAAGGAAAGCGCCTCCTGGGGAGCTTCATGAAACCAGAAGCCAGGAGAGAAAGTTAGCAGATGATGCCGTGTTCTCCATGTGTCCTTCCAGCTGAGAGAGAAGCCCTGACTGTATTTGCCATGTGCCTTCTCACTTGAGAGAGAAACCCTGAACTTCATTGGCCTTCTTGAACCAAGGTATCTTTCCCTGGCTGGATGCCTTAAATTGGACATTTCTATAGACTTGTTTTAACTGGGCCATTTTCTCGGCCTTACAACTGTCAACTAACAACTCATTAAATTCCCCTTGTTAAAAGCCATTCCATTTCTGGTATATTGCATTCCAGCAGCTAGCAAACTAGAACACCATGCCAAAAAAAAAGTAGGAGCAACTCTTTGCAAATTTCAAGTCCTGATACAATACTGGAATTTTGGAATTAATTGGGAGAGTCATGACAACAATTTTTTAATGAAATGGGAGGGAATGAGATGGGCTGGGATGAAACACAACAGAGCATAGGCAGTATCAGATCTACCACAACAGAGGAGGTAGGTATTGTGTGAGTCTTTGGGGTCTTTATGTGCTAAGTGCTTTTTACCATAGGGTCACGGTAAAAAAAAACTTTGAAAGCCACTGTCTTAGAATTTGGAAATCAGCTAGGCAATAAGGTAATAGGAAACCTGGCCAAATGCCTAATTTAAGAAATCTCCAGAGGGGATGGAGAAGAGGGGAAAAAGAGAGCAAAATGGAGAGGGACAAATGTCAATGGTTAAAAAAAAGTTCCCTTTTGTCTGATAGGTTATCAAAAGACACTTTAAGAATGAGATGCCTAATGTTCAATTAGAAATTGTTTTGTAGAAACAAAAAAAAGTCTTTTGAAGTCTACTAACAACATTTTTGGCCCATCCTTGACCAAAACTACATATAAACCCACTCTGCAAGCAACAGGTAATCTATGTGTTTAAGCAACATTTCTATTGATTCAGGTGACTTATTTGTAGAACAGAGACAGCAAGACAGCCTACAAGAAAATCCAACCACTATATGAAGGAAAGAAGAGCTCACAGCCAAAGGAAAGTATAATAATACAAGCCCTTTAGGAATTTGCGAAAATCTTAGCAAGGATTTTGTACAATCACAGGGAGCAGATGGGAGTCTGAGCCAATCTGGTCTAGATCTCAATGGACTGGTGAGTGCCACCGTTAGTTTACAAGGACAAAAATCTGAGTGACATGTCACCCAATCCAGCCAGTCATCCCTCTGTCACCTCCCCTAAAGTCATCCAGACATCACCATTTACATCTGCAGAGATGGAGGTGACTCTGTGCCCTGCAGCTGCCATCTCCTCATCAGTTAGAGCCCCGAGGCCACACAGAACAAGTCAGATATGATGCCCCTCTGTCTTAGTTTACCAGCGCTGCTAGGACAAGTAGTACACACTGGTTGGCTCAAATAAAAGGAAATTATTGGCTCACAGTTTTGAAGGCTAGAAATTCAAAAGCAAGTTATCACCAAGTCATGCTTTCTCCAAAGTCTGTAGCATTCAGGTGCTGGATATCCCATAATCCTTGGCATTCCTTAGCTTTAGATGCATCTTTGCCTCCATCGATAATCTCTCTCTCTCTCTCTCTCTCTCTCTCTCTCTCTGGTTTCTTCTACTTTTGGCTTCTCCTTATGCATCAGATTTCATTTGCTTACAAGAACTTTGGCTGCATTGAACTAAGGCCCATCCTCATCCAGTTTGGCCACATCTTACCTAATAACAGCGTCTTGGAAGGTTCTATTACTAATGGGTTCTCACTACAGGGTTAAGACTTAAATTGGTCTTTTGTGGGTGACATGATCCAGTCTCCAACATCCTCCAAATCCTGTGTGCTCACTTTCTGCTCTCTGCCCTGAGTCTTCTCTTCCCCCCCAACTAACAACCCAACACCCCTGAGCTCTTCTTGGAGAACACGGTTTTTATTCTCATTCATCAGCTGGATCACCCTCACCTAAACACACACCACTTCACCCATGGTTGCCTTGGATGCCCTGAATTGAACAGAGCCCTCCAGTTATGGGGGGCTGTGCATAGGAAACAGGAACCTCAGCCACCCCGGCTTTAGTTGCTGTATTAGGGCAACCCGAGATCTTAGGGACCGCTGTGGCTATCAGCACGCATTGTGTTTGTCTAATTAAACCTGTAGGAATGGAGAGGTATATGCACGTCTTGTCCAGCTGCCCATTGCTTTCAAAGCATGAGACCCTCTTGCTAATTCAATATAAACAGCCTGTGTTTCCTCTACAGATCTTAACAAAAGAAATGTGATTTCCTGTAGCTTATACATTATAACAAAGTTCCCCTTCAACAAAACAATTCAATGTTCCTGTGGTTATAATCGTGTTTTTGCTATTTTCACTCAATAACCAATCTCATGAAACTTGCTCCCTAGGCTGGGTTTTTGAGATTGTTATATTGATTGGTATTCAGCTGTGTGTAACAGAAAGAGAATGGGGCATGGGTCAGGCTGCTGGCTTCAAAGCCTGGCTCCAGCATTTATCAGCTCTGTGATGTTTTGCAAGGTACTTGAACTTGACCTTTGGTTACCTTTGCTTATTCACCTGTAACAAAAGGACATTAAAATTGCTTATTGGGTGCTGTAAGGTTTGAACACAATGGTGCCTAGAGTGTGTTCAGCACAGGGCCGGCCCCTGGTGAGTGGCCCATAAGCAGGGTGACCATTTAATCTACTGCCCAAGTTGGGATAATTGTGGGAGTGAAAAGTAGCATAAACTAAGATGTATGGCTTCCCTACCAACATAACTCACCTGTGATGATGATGATGATGATGATGATGATGAAGAAAAAGAAAAAGATGACATTCTAGTTATCTGAGTTTTCATTTCCAAGTTATTAAAAGAAGATAATAATATCTACATTATTGGGTTATTGAGAGGATTCTAGGCAATCTACATAAATTGCCTCATGAAGAGTTGTCAATCAATAAACAGCAGGATTTTTTAATATTTTCTTTATGACTTCCAGCCCGAAGTTCATTTCTTCCATGGTGCACCCTTCTGACATCATAAATGGAATGAAGTGTGGGTGGGGGATCCTGGTTCCCTGCAGCTCTACATCCACATGTAACCAGTTAATAACTGAAAAGGAAGGAAGAGCCAAGCAGGGAGAGTCCATTTGAGTCCCTTCTTAGCTCCAGCTGATGAATATAAATGATTTGAAAATTAAAAAGCCATTAGGCTATTAAAAGTAGCTTCTAAGAGCAGTCTCTCAATAAATTATTTCCATGCTTAAAAACCCAACTGGAAAGAATATAAATGGTAATACAGGCCATCTGAAAAGTCAATAACCAGATATAACGGTCAATTTCTCTGATATTATTGTCTCATTAAGCAATTTTGCTTTCATTGAAATTGCATTTAACTAAGTCAGTATCATCCAAAAGTGATGTCAAGCCAATTTCTTTTGAGCTAAGGAGGAAAAAAAATAAAACTTTAGTCCAAGGAAGAAGAGATTCTGATTTATGATTTGTGTCCACCTTGTGGAATTTCCCCAGCACAATTTTGAGAACTACAAGGAAGCGCATCAAATGAGCCAGGTGCTCACTGCACAGAGGTGCAGACACTCAGCTTTCAGGGAGGTGGCAGCCCTCTGCAGGTTGCTGTCCCTGAGAGAAGGGCATTGCTCTAACTCACGGGAGTCCTGCCCAAGGAAGCAAAACCAGGAGTCCGAGTGATCCTCTTTCAGTGATTCTCAGGCTTTCGAGATCTTTGAAAACTCCTGATGTCCAGGCACCACTCCCCGGACTCATCCATTCAGAACCACTGGGAATGGGACACAAGCTTCGACAGCTTTCAAAGCTCCCTAGGAGGTCCCAACGTTCCAATCATCTATGGAATTGACATTCATCCTACCTTGCACCTCTCCGGGGGCATGGCATCCCAAACTCACCATATCCAAACTTAACTTTCAATTCTGTCTTTCCAGCAGACCAACAGCGTTAGCAGCCCCCACCCCCACTCCCTCACTAGTGGAGTTCTGATTTTATTTGATTGTCTACCCTTCCCTCAAGTGACTTGGGAACAAATCCTGATGAGGTCATCACATTCCTCTCGATAGTGATTGACTTAGAAAGAGGCTCATGACCCAATCCTAGCCAACAAGCTATGAGAGGCAGCTTACAAGAGGCTTTCTTGGAAAGGGATCCTCACTGGTCAACAGAGATGCCCAGGAAGAAATGACCACTCTACTATCATAATACTGTGTATTATGTTTGCCAGTGAGGTTTGAAAGGTTAGCATTCATTTTAATAGGGTGACCATATAACTTATGATCCAAATAGGGACACAATAGAGAAGGAGGAGCCACTGTTTACGTTCCAGTTGGGGTTAACAGGTATAAACCAAGACTGCCCATGCAGCCAGGACAACTGGGGACCCTCATCTTATAGCCAGGAGGAAACCTAGCCTGAGGATGGCAGAGCAAAAAGCCAAGAGAAACTGGAGTTCTGGATAATGTTGAAATGCTGAATTAGCCAAATCTGGGGCTAATTTAAGTGAAGGATTAATTTATTAAGTGAAGGAACAAATTACTGTTTAAATCAAATTGCATTGGAGCCTTGTTACTTGCAGTCCTCCAAGCTTCCTCCTCTCCTAGGTTGTCCAATCTCAATAGGTGGCTGCACCCCCTATCCAGCTCTCCAAGCTCACCTTCCATAGCAACTAATCCCATCAGCTCTACCTGTTCAAGGTGTCTTGAATGCACCCATTTTTATGCATTTCCTCAGTCATAGCCTATCTATGTTGGCCAGAGCTGCTATGACAAATATCACACACTAGTTAGCCTTAACAATGGGAATTTATTGAGTCACAGCTTTGGAAGCTGAAAGTCCAAAGTCAAAGGGTTGATAAGGCTGTGTTTTCTCCTGGAAGTCTATAATGCTGGCTTGCTTCAATCCTTGGAGTTTCTTGTCTTGCATCACTGCCTTCCATGACATGGTGACCTCCCTCTCCTTGTGTGTGCTCTTCCAATTTCCGCTGGCTTCTGGCCTCTTACTTTAGCCTTTCCTGACTCACTGCTTCAAAATTTCCTCTACTTATAAAGGACTCCAGTGATAAATCCCAACCTGGTTCCATTGAACAACCCCTAAATAGGACCTTAGAAAACCCTATTCACAAATGAGTCCACACTTTAGCTGATAATAGGTCCTCAAAGAGCCCTATTTGCAAATGGGTTCTTGCCCACAGGAACAAGGACTAAGATGAAGGGCATGTCTTTGGGGGTCCATGATTCAATCCACCACACTACCTTCCTTCAAACCACAGGAACGTCTTACTCAGTCTTCTCCGTAGTTTCCTGACTCATCTCCCTGCTTCCATCCTTGTGTGACTCTCACTCTTTTCCATACAACAGCCAAAAGAATCTGTTCTAGAGTAGAAGTTATATCTAAGGTTCCCAAACTTTCTCATGTCACTCTATCAGGTCACTCTTCGTGTCCTAGTAATTTTTTTACAGCACCCCTAAGCCAAAAGAAATACCTAGTGGTTCCTTCTTTAAGTAGTTAAGTCTCAAACAACAGAACAAGTATTTGTGTTCTAACATTTCAGTAGCACTTTGAAAAATCATACACAAAAATGGAAAAAGAAAATTAATATATTTGCATCATTCTTAAATAACTACCCTTACTTGCTAATGGAATGTGGGCACATGGTAGGTGCAGCACAACAACTCAGACCTCAGAGAAGACTGAACCCCACCACCCTCATTTCCTACTCAATGTTGAGTTTTGCTTTTTATCCCAGGAACTGCCAACCCTAATGACAGGCTTGCACTTATTTCCCTTGGGTCTAATCACACTGCTCAATTCTGCAGTGAATACTATTTACATAATCATAGTATTGTAAATGCTGTCTGTTAGGTCTCAGTTTTGTAATCAACCTTAGCCAAAGCCTAGAAGACTTATTTTTGGTTTCAGAAGAGAATGCAAGTATTATAAGCCTACACATGCAAAAAAACTATGTGGGGAGAGGAGATGAAAAGGCACAACATTAACTGTCAAAATTTTTTTATTCAAAAAATAGTTGCATAGTATTTCATTCAGGAGTATGATAGCATTCTAGTTTGTAAGTGCTGGAATGTGATATACCAGAATGGAGCAGCTTTTAAAAAGGGGAATTTATTAAGTTGCAAGTTTATAGTTCTAAGGCCATGAAAACGTCCAAATTAAGGTAAGTCTATAAAAATCTCCAAATTTTGGGATCCAGGGAAAGACACTTTGATTCCAGATGGCTGATGATGAATGGGATTTCTCTCTTAGCTGGAAAGGCACATGGAGACATCTGCTAGCTTTCTCTCCAGGCTTGTTCAATGGCTTCCCCAGGGCATTTTCCTTCTTCATCTCCAGTCATCGCTGGCTGTGTGGGCTCTGAAGACATTCGTGGCTCTAAAGCTTTTTCCAAAATGGTGCCCTCTTAAAGGGCTCTAGTAAGCAACCCCACCTTGAATGGGTGGAGACACATCTCCATGGGAATCTAACCAAAAGTTGCCACCCATAATTGGGTGGGTTACATCTCCATGGAAATGATAAAATAGATCCCACCCAGCAGTATTGAATGAGGATTAAAGAGCATGGCTTTTCTGGGGTACATAGTAGCTTCAAACCTGCACATTCTACCTTTTGGACTCCAAAAAGACATGTTCTTTCAAAATACAAAATATATTCATTCCATCAAAATATCACAAAGCCTTAAACCATTTCAGTAAAAATACAAAAACAGTACAAAGTTAAAAACAGTACAAAATCTCATCAAAGTCAGCTATAAACATGGTCTGTCTTAAGGCAGAATTTTCCTCTGGTTCTGGGCCTATAAAATTCAGAACAAGTTTTCTGCTGCCAATATACAGAAGAGGAACAGTCGTAGGACACATATTTCCATTTCCATAGGGAGAAATTGGAAGGAACACAGGGGTCACCAGACCCAAACAGTTCTGGAAGCATCATTAGATTTCAGAGTCTGAGAGTCATTTATTCTTGGGGCTTTGGAAAGTGGCAGTCCCACCCTTTCCAAGGGTTTATGCAGTTGCCCAGCCCTATCCAAATGCAACCTTGGGTGATGCTGGGAAGACCACCTTTTGCTCAGCTCCACCCTCTCCAAATATCAGAGCCACACCCAGGGCTCTCTGCCGTATCTGCGGCACACATTCAGAACAACGTGTGCAGCCAGAACAACAGGTTGGCAGCCAGGATCTCCCCAATCCCCCAACAAATGTTCTCCAGCCCTGGCTTCAGGGCAAACTCACCCTTTCCAAGTGCATGGATGGGTCTGTTTCTCCGCCTGAGATTTCTTGACTTCAGACCTTAGCTTCCATGGTTCTGCCTCTGAAGTTATTTTCCTCCCAGTTTGTCGTTTTTCTGTCCCTTTTAGTCCAGACTGGCAGTGGTTGCATTCAAACAGATCCCACAACACTCTTGTTGGTTTTCTATGTAATACACTGGGATCATGCCCATCGGTCAAAAGGACTTTCCACAAATCCTTCCTGGATAACTCCGTCTTTAATCCTGGCTTTTTCTGAAATGGCTGATTGGTTCCATGTTTGGTTAAATCTTCATGTGGGGCACTATTCTCTGGGGTGTCCCTTTCTGGAAGCCCAGAATTTTACAGACCTTTGATATCTGTTTCTTTGTACCCAAGAATTCAGTTCTCAGTTTATCTCTTTCTTGCTGTATTTTACTATAAGCTGCAAGGAAAAGCCAGGCTGTCTTTTCCACATTCAGTTTGGAAGTTGCTCAGCTAAGTATCCTGGGTCATTGCCTTTGAATTCCAACTTCCATCCAACAGCAGTACTCAATTGGCCCAAATTTGCCATTTTAAAACAAGGGTCACAGGTGCATGGGTGGTTCAGTGGCATAATGCTCACCTTACACACAGGAGACCCGAGTTCGATTCCCGGACCATACACTCAAAAAACAAAAAAAAAAACAAGGGTCACCTTCCTTCCAGTTTGCAATGGCACAGTCATTTCTGTCTAAAGCATCACAGAGCCTACATTTCTACCAACAGTCTCTTCAAAGCATTCTAGGACTTCTCTATCAAGCTCCTCACAATTCTTCAGAATTTTCCCCTTAACAAGCTGTTCCAATATGTTTGGTATTTGCAAACCACAGCAGCACCCCACTCCGCCATGTACCAAAATCTGTTCTAGTTTGTAAGCTGCCGGAATGTGATATACCATAAACAGAATGGCTTTAGAAAGGGGAATTTATTAAGTTGCAAATTTACAGTTCTAAGGCCATGAAAATGTCCAAATTAAGGCAGATCTATAAAAATGCCCAAATTAAGGTATCTAGGGAAAAATGTCAACAAAGACATGCCCTTCATCTTTGATGAAGGTTCTTGGTTCAAGAAGGCCAGTAATACCTGGGTTTTTTCCCTCAACTGGAAAGGTACATGGCAAAATGTCCTAGCTTTCTTTGTAGGACTCTTCAATGGCTCTCCCAGGGCATTTTCTTTCTGCATCTCCAGTGGTCTCTGACTGTGTGGACTCTGTTGGTTCTATTAGCTCTAAAGTTTTTTCCAAGATGGTTCCTTCTTAAAGCACTCCAGTAAACAACCCCACCTTGAATGAGTGGAGACCCATCTCCATGGAAACCATCTAATCAAAGTTTGTCACCCACAGTTGGGTGGGTCATAGCTCCATGAAAACAATAAAAAAAGATCCCACCCAGCAATACTGAATGAAGATTAAAAGACATGATTTTCTGGGTTACATAATAACTTCAAACTGGCACAGGTAGTAGCCAATAGAAGAATTAAAAGCTGAAGGCCAGATGAATCCAGGGTAGGAGACCAAGGATGGAAATGGGGGGAAACTTCCACTTTTCATTTCAAATGTACTCTCTACATTTCATCCTTCAGAATGATTTTTTTAAACACATGTTTAACAAATGTTTAAACAAATGTTACTTTTATAGGGAAAACAAAAGTACATTTTTTCCTTCCAGGTGGCTTGTAATACCTGCCTCCCTCACTCTTCCATGAACCTGCCTTCCTTCCATCCCTCCTCTGACAACATAGTTTGTGACTTTTTACTTTTGTGCCAGGTGTGGCGTTCAATTGCAAGTTCCCTCTGAAGATCCATATCACATGGCTTGTCCTTGGCTGGTGCCATTTCTCATAAGCTTCCTTTATGCTGGCCTCTGAAAATGTGACTTCTAACTCCTCTATCAAACTCTTTGGTTTCTGGAAGACAGAGACCATGTTTTAAGTCATATTTATACATGTACTCCCCCTCTGTAAGTTTGCAGATTAAGGCCATTCCTAGAAGATACTCCATAAATATTTGTTGTCTGGCTCCAAGTCCATTTAGCTAACAACAGAGAAGCTGAATATTAGCGTCAAGGAAAGACAGATTTATTTGTCTTCTCCCCTGAAATGTCTTCTCCTTAAGGGGCAATGCTTAAATGTTATACATTCTTAAGTCATTAGAGACCCACTACATGCTAACAGACAAAAACCACTCAATAACTGTGCTTAGAATGAACAAGTGAATTCAGCCAGTTGGACAGAGAGCCATGTAGAACCAAAACTCCTTGTTCCTGTAGAAATTACTCACTGAACCATGTTAGCTGCATGTATCAGATATTCAAAATCTATAGTACTTAAGGGAGACCTTTGCTAGAGACTACTACCACAAATTTACGAAAAGCCTGCATTTAGATTTAAATTGTCAGAAAAAGAAAAACAACAACGATGAGATAGAGATCTGGACTTCTTTTGTTTTGTTTTCTGTTTGCTTTGGTAACAATACCCACAATTTCAGGAGTAGCCAGGATGGCTCTCTCTTTCTCTCTCTCCTTCTGTGCCTCCTTCTTCCCCTCTCCCTTATGTCTCTCTTTCTCTGAGACACACACAAATACATACACACAAAACACACACTTCATATCCATAACCAAAGTATCACTCAGCATCTTGAATCCCCTTGAAAGCCTTGAGGATCCCTGAGGCTTTATTAAAGACTTCCTTTTTGTGGCACAATTATGAGATCTTCTCTGAGATGACCCCAAACCCTTGAAATACTTCACGCTAAAAGCTATTACCTGTTGAGTGCGATACTGTCTACCTCTTAAATGCCTTTTGACTTTCCAAGAAAGAGTATTCTCCACTGCCTCTGGAGCTGAAACTCCTAACTACTTATAGACTCTATTAGACTATGACCGTTAATATACACACATCAGCTTTTACCATATTATCCCAAATATATTTCTTCCGCCATCCCCAGGGCTTGCTGCACAGCCCATCCTCATCTGTCAGACATCATTCCTTCATAGCCTCAGTAAAAGGGCTCGTAGGAAGGTCACTGGCAGTCACCATTTACTGAATGTGTACCCTGTGTCAGGAATACACCTGCTGGCCCTGGTGAACCTTGCCTCTGGAACCAAGCTCAGCTTTTGGGGTGTAAGCCTTAGTGACACCCAATGCACAGGTAAGCCTGGGAGTGTCAAAGGAGACACTTATTACTCACAGTATCAAAACACCATAGGCATGGGCCTCCAGGCTTGCTGGAGAGGCTGTCCTGGGAGGTTATGACTACAGTGTGGAAGTGAAGCAAGTCTCTACTAGAAATTCCAAGCAAGTGAAACCCTTGGATGCTGATGGCTTCCCGGTCTGCCTCATCTAGAATATAATCTCCTCTCATATGCTGCTGGGTTGCCTCTACTCATCCCTCAGAATGAGCTCAATCTAGTCTTGCAGATAAGAGTGTGAGCTCTGACACCATGCCACTTTCTCTCAAGCCTATTTCCTTCCCTATAAAATGGAGACAAAAATAGTATCAACCTCAGAGCTGTCCTGAGGATTAAGTGACTTAATAGTGTTATAGGCTTAGAATATATGGGGCTGGCTGTAACAGTTTAATAAATGTCAGCTCTTACTATGAACCTACTGCTTTCCAGGCAAAGTTACATCAAACACAGTCTTTGACTTGGAGTAGCCCAAGGGCTGGTGGTGACTCCATCAGACGCACAGCCCTGGGGAAGGACCATGTAACCAGTGACCCAGTGACCACCCCCAGCAGCCATGGATGGACTCTGGCCCTCAGCCTTGTCCAGAGCTGATTAGACTCTGGTGGGGGCCCACCTCCCACTGGTTATGATGATGGGAAAGCAGAGAAAACCAATCAACAAAGAGCAAGAAGAAGAAAACAGAAACACAGAAAGCAGCAAGACACAGAGAAAACCAATCCTGACTGCTGTTTTGATTCCCTCTTTGGGGTCTTCTTGGGGGCTGACTGAATTCCTGCTATGAACTCTGAGAGCAGCTATATGTCTTTAAAATTAAATTTCCTTTAGGTCTTAATCTTACTCAAGTGGGTTCCTACTGCTTGCATCCAAAGACGCCTAAAAAAAGTACAGAAAAAAAATACAATGACCATGTGGTTTAGCGTTATTGATACTATCTCCAAGACATGGTAAAGCGTGAGTCCCATGGATGGACAAAGGATGGGACTTCCCTCCACTTGGTAGGAGAAGGAGGCTTTCCCCTAATGTGATCATCCTCCTGGGCTTAGCAGGATACCAAGGAGTAGTTAGTTCAGCTGAGAACATGTTCCAGGAGCAAGGCCCATGTTTCAGATTCTTTTGTCTCAGCAAGATAAGATTGAGCTTGTCTTAGTGTCATCAAGGTTTTTATCATTCTTGGGCTAAAAAAGCAATCTGCCTGGAAACAGAACCAATGCCCAGTTGCCATGTAAAAATTAGGCCAAGAATGTAGAGGTTGAGATGTCACATTTGCAAAAGGAATCCTGTAGTTCTCTGCCAATTACAACCACATTTATTGATCCCAAAACAAATTGACTCCCCTGGCCTATGAATCGTAATTCAGGCACAGATATTGAAAGACACTACTTTCTAATCATGAGAATAGTATTTTGATCTGCACAAATATTTGCCTCGTTCTTCCACACTTTACCAATTAATTCGAAGTATGGAGGAAAACTGCAATGCAGCAGGTTGAATGAACAAAATGTTATATCTAGTGGGAACCTCCAAGTGACACCTGGAATTGGGAGGTGCATCTTAAAGCCTACAAATAGGGTGCTTCCCTTTCATCCCAGCATAGAATAATGATAGATGTTTCTTTAAAGTCAAAATATATCATGATCCAATTGACCACTGATGCAGTGTCGCATAAATAAGCATCATTTCCTCAGCCCGGCCCATTGTGCCCTGCTCTTAAGTTCTTTTTCTTTCTCATTTCCTCTGTTTCACATTCTTCTTTCTCTGCTTTTGCTTTTATTTTGCCCTGACTCAGCTGAAGGTCTAGTGGGAAAGCAACTACCTGCCAGCAAAAGAGGGAAAAGAAAACAATGAAAGCATCCTTCATCTGCGAGTGACGTCAGAGGAAGAAAGGGTAAAAAATAATAATAATACGATTTAATTCCATCCCAGGTTTCAGTCTTGCTGCTGACCATCCTCCTGGCTGGGGCAGGGAGTCCTTGCCCTTACTGTACCAAGCCCTGCATCTTCCCCATGCTGAACCAGACACAGTTATGAGAATAAGAGTCCAGCCTGGAACAGCTGCCCAGGTCGGGTCAGCAGCTTTCATTAGTATCATCTGCAGGAAGATGAGTCCATCCATCTACATATGCAACCAGAAATCTCAATATAGCCTATCCAGGGCAGAACACACCATGCCACAGTGGAGCTGGGTTGGAAAATGCCTGGGAATGAAGTAGATGGGAAAGGAGAGGAGGGATTCCAGGCTGAAGGAACCACCTGAGAAAAGTAGGGTAGCATGACTATGACAGGCTGTGCTGGGGAAAGCGAAAAGATCAGGGATTCTCACCTGACTTAGTGAGTCTGAAATACACTGGCCCAGGAAAGCATGGGGCCAGACCCTGTGTCCTTACAACACTTCATTCCTGAAGTGTTTAAAAATTAAGTACATTTGATCATGAATTTTTGTGTGTTTTCGGGGGTATAAAATATATAGAACATAAAAATTCTCATTTTAACCACTTTCAAGTATACAAGTCTTTGGTGTTTGTTACATTCACAATATTGTGTCACCATCAATACCATCTGTTAAGAGAACTTTTCCATCACCCCAAATAGAAACTCTGCACCATTAAGCATTATGACCGTGGATTTTTGTTACTTCGGCCTTATGAAAGGAGCAGGGCATAAGCACAGAATAAGACATGGTTCCTGCCCGCATGAAGGTCACTATCTAGTAGAGGAGACCCAGAGCTCATACAAAGATACCAAATGGCAATTGAGATCCCAAGGTGTGTGCAAGATGGATGTTTGAGACTGACATTGCTCCAGAGGTTCAGGACCAGGAGAAAACTCTAAAGTCCAGGATGTCATTGACTGTTTCCAAGAGAGGTTCCATTTTGAAGGGAGCCTAAAGTCATGGAAGGGAAAGCCACAGGTGGAGGGGCAGCGAGAGTAAAGATGCAGAGCTGGGAATGAGCAAAGGGGTTAGTAACAAGACAAATCTGGCTTCGTGTACCCATCTATGATGTTTGGACTTGAAAAGGTAAAGGTGGTTTAAGGGAGAGGCCTCAGGCCAGAGCTGAATGAGGTTGGCTCCCATCTCTAACCCTGCAGGCAGGTTTCAGGTGCTTTAGGTATACAGCCAAGTCAGCCTAGGAGGCCCTCCCACCTGAAGGATTTCTGAAGGAGATGTCCATAGAGATGGCAGTCAGACCCTCCCAGAACTCTGAGAGTTCAGTTAATAAAATCCAGATGTGGTGAACAGGACTGGACACATGCAAAGGGTCACCTCAGGAGACAAATGTTGCTGAGGCTGAAGGTAGGAAAAGATGGCCCATCTGAAGCCCAGTCAATGACATACGCATATCCTAAGATGGAATGTCTCAACAAAAGGCGGCGGCAGCATGGAACCATGATGACCTCACTCACCCACCGGTACACTTGGAGGACATCCCAGAGCCAAGGATGTCATTAGGAATGATGAAATGGTCTGCGGGACCTTCTTTCCAGGGGCAGAGCTGTGTGCACCAGAGTGTCTATTCTGACACCGGTTAGCCATAGAGATGGTCTGACAAAATCCCTCCTCAGGAGATGTCTTCCTGTGTGGATGAGTTGGGAGTCTTTTGTGCCCTGTGACAGAGAACTCAGCCCAAACTGGCTGTAAGAACAAATGGAAACCTGTTTGGCCCAAGGACTGAGAAGTCCAGGGCAGGACTGGCCTCAGACAAGGCCAGATGCAAGTCCTCAGAACCTGGCCCAGGGCAAGCCAATGGCTATGCTGGGGACAGGGAAAATAGGAGGGATTAAAACAAGCACAATCTCAGCCCTACCAGAGCCTGATTCTTGCACGTTACCTTTCCCAGGGTGCACTCTCTGTGCTGAGCTCAGCCAGGAGGTTGGGGTCCTTCTTTACACAGTGCTTCCACTGATTGGGCTTGGCTCATGGGATAAACCAAGTTGTCACTCTTCCCCAGAAGCATAGTGTTCATAATTAGAGCCAACACTTATTTCAGTCTCACGGTGTGTTCTAGGTCTTTAGTGACTAGGGTAGATTGAATCATGTACCCCAGTTTAGACATATTTTTACTCTAAATCTGCATTCGTGTGAGTGGGAACCTATTTACAGTGGTTCCCACCAATAACATCAGTGACATCTTGAAGATTGTTATTTTCATTTGAGGTATGACTCAACTGAATGAGTGTGGTCTGAATTTAGATTAATGAAGGTCTTATAAAGAGGACCCAGAATCAGGAATGGAGGAGACATTGCCACATGACACGAGGCGGGGATTCAAGCCAAGGAATCCCAAGGATTGCAGCCAGCCAGCATCAGAACAGCACCCACTGTTCTGATGGGAGGAAGCAAGCCTTCTAGCCTCCCAAACCATGCAATAATGCATTCCCTTTGTGACAGTTTGAAAGGATTTACATACCCTAGAAGCTATGTGTTAATCCTGATCCAATTGTGTGGAAACAACCACACAATTCTTTTCATCCCTATTCAATAATACAGTTTGGCAACTTGATTAGCTTATCTCCACAAAGACGTAACTCTCCCAATTATGGGTATTAACCTTTCATTAGAGGGAGATATGACTCCACCCATTCCCAGATGGGTCTTGATTAATTTATTGGAATCCTTTAAAAGAAGAAACGCTTTGGAGAAAGCTTCAGAATGACGAGAGAGCAACAAGACAGAGTCAGGAGAACCAGGAGAGCCTTTGGAGATGAAGAAGGAAAGTGCCCCTGAGGGAGCTTCATGAAACAAGAAGCCTGGAGAGAAAGCTAGCAGACATCGCCATGATCATCATGCGCCTTTCCAGTTGAGAGAGAAACCCTGAACTTTATTGGCCTTTCTTGAATGAAGGTAACCTCTTGTTGGTGCCTTAATTTGCACATTTTATAGGCTTGCTTTAATTGAGACATTTTCATGGCCTTAGAACTGTAACTTTGTAACTTATTAAATTCCCCTTTCTAAAAAGCCGTTTCATTTCTGGTATATCACATTCCGGCAGCCAGCAAACTAGAACACCTATTGTTTGGAGTTTGTCAGAGCAGCCTTGCACTCATTTAATCTTCACAATAGCCCCCAGGAAATAGGTACTCCATCACTAACACCATTTTACAAATGAGGGAATGGAGACAAGTTTACAACAACTATCAGATTGCTGAGTTTGAATTCAAACCCAAGCTGGCTGGCTCGAGGTCTCTGTTAACCTGTGGGGTCTCACTTAGGGAAACAGTCAAAGCCCCTGCTGAATTCTCATTCTACCCTCAAAGCAGCAACGAAAGATGGAACACAATAACAAGATTTTAGAGGAAATTTTAGCATTTTCTAAAGTGCTTTAGCTTTTTATCCAAACTCAAAGAGATGAGCTAGAATTAAATTATAATTGGACAATATGGCTTTTTGACTTATAATTGTTGTAATTAATTTACCATTGATATAATGCAAGGAGTTAAAAATAATGGACTGAAAATGGTTGAAAACCCATTGAAATGTAATGTGTACAAGTGAAATAGTCGTATTACATATAAAGTACTTAACCAAATATGACATACTCTAATAAATCTCTCTCATACATTACGGATTACATATATTACAGGCCACAGTTGAGCTGATCAGTCAAGCATGAAAGCTGGCACAATTGCTCTTAAGTTCCTCTCAGGATCCCTTTTCAGTATTAGAATAAATTTCACAACAACCTATTCATTTTAAGGCTTGGATGCCCATTTTCTGGGGTGGTTTCTGCTCGGTGCTGGTGCAGGGAACATTGAAGGCTCTGGAAACATCAACTGCACAGAGAAATGATAAGGAATGGGTGTAGTTAAGACCCCTATTCTGATATCATGTAGAGATGGGTTCCCATCTCAGCATGACCACCTACAGCTGAATCACTTCTGATCTCTCTAAACCTTAGTTTCCTGATTTAAACAAAAAATAGATGTGTATTACCTACGCAAATGTTGTGAGAGTTTAAAGAATTAATTACAGGTAAATCATTAGCATGGTGCTAGGCACAAGGAAACACTGTTATTCATTTAATATGCTCAGATAAGTAGGTAAGTAGGTAGATAAATTGAGAGCTAGATGGATGGATGGATGGATGGATGGATGGATGGATGGATGGATGGATCGATGGATGGATGGATGGATGGATCGATGGATCGATGGATGGATCGATGTATCGATGGATGGATAGATGGACAAATAGATAGATACATAGATAGTATTTCAGTTTGCTAATGCTTCCAGAATGCAATATGACAGAAGTGGATTCATTTTTATAAAGGGGATTTATTGAGTTACCAGTTCTAAGGCCATGGAAATGTCCAAATTAAGGCATCAACAAGAAGATACCTTCACTCAAAAAAGACCCATTTCCATCCAGGATTTCTCTGTCACATGGAAAGGCACATGGCAATGTCTGCTGGCCCTTTGCTCCCAGGGTTTGTTACTTTCAGTTCTTGGTTCCAGTGGCCTCCTCTTTGAGCCTCTGTCTATCTCCACGCATCTCCAATCATCTATGTCTAGGCATTTGCTCTCCGTGTCAACTCTTTTAAGGACTTCAATAAACTAATTAAGACCCACCTTGAATGGGCACATCTCCATCTAATCAAAAGGTACCTCCCACAACTGGGTGGGTTGCATCTCCATGGAAACAACCCAATCAAGAGGTCCCATCCTATAGTAAGTCTTCCCACAAAATGTTGACTTATGATTAAAAGAACACAGTTTTTCTGGGGTTTCAAACCAAGATGAATGGATGAACAGATGTCAGATAGATAGACAGACAGACAGATAGATAGATAGACAGACAGACAGATAGAGGCAGCTGAAGATTTACAGATACAGGTAGAGATAGAGATAGATATGGTAGATTGAATCACACACACCAACAAAATAAATGTTCTTAATCTTAATCCATGATCTTGTGGGTGAGAACCCATTTGTAAACTGGAGCTTTGAAGATGTTTTTGTTAGTTAAGGTGTGGCCAAATCAAATCAGGGTGGGTCTTAATCTGCATTACTGGAGACCTTATAAAGAGAGGACATTTGAACGCAATCATTCAGAGAAAGCCACAGGAGACCAAAGACATCGCCATGGGTCAGACAACTACAGCACCAGAACCTCACCAACTCCAGGACAATGTGGGGTCAGGGGATATCTGGATATAGGACTTCCAGCATCTCAGACAGTGAATCAATTCATTCCTTCCATTAAGCTCACCCTGGGTAGTATTTGTCACAGCAGCCCTGGCAAACTAAGACAATATATTATAATCCACATAGAAATATACTAGAACAAAACTGCAAAAGCTTTGTGCATTTTTTTAGGAGTTCCTGCTGGGAAACTCTGAGCCATTTCCTTCACCCTAAGCACTCTTTTGCCCCCACACCCTCTCCCCCCACTCCTCACGATGTCCTATTCCAGACATTCCAGTCTAGCTGAACCTCGGGAGAAAGTTGGACTGATGGGTAGAAGGAGCAAGGCAACACTTCAGAGAAGTCATCATTCAAGTTGGCTTCGGGGAGGGGCCCCTAGGGAAATGGGAGCAGAACAGAGCACTGGACGGACGGCCTAGACCCTGGGCAAACTCAAACCAACATTTGGTGGGGAAAAGGAGAGTCAGGGCTGAATGGGAAAGCCATTCCTGATTCCCCAAGCACTCCAAATACAAAGCTGATGGCTGCCAAACTAACTGCAGGCCCCATCTGCTGAGACTCATCTATCGCCTGCTGAGGGCCCAAAATGGAGGCCGCAGCAAGAGATGCTTTCTGCTGCCGATGGCCCAAAATAAACCCATCTCCCCCAGGTGGGAACTGCAGAAAGGGAAGCCCAGTCCCACACTCTGTCCTTAGGGAAAAAAAAGGAGGGGAGGGAGGGAAAGAGGAGGGAGGGAAGGAAGGACCAAGCATAAATTCAAGGCTATTTCAAGGGCCTGTGAGGACCATATTACCCTGAGAGCTTTGCAGTTAAGAGCTGCTGGAGGCTGTTATTTTTTATTTAGGATTTGCCACCAGCCAAGGAGATGCTGCTTTGCTCTGAATAAATCCGCATTAAGATGAGAGAGACATCTAGACACATTTAATCCAGAGAAATCCCTCTTTCTAAGAGGAAATCACTCTCTGCTTGGTAGGGAGATCAAGAGGCAGTTGTAAGATGACATGAAAAGTTAGATTTCAGCATCAGACAGATCTATGTTCAAAACCCCATTCTAGCACTGCCTGGTTAGCTTTGTTCTGGGCAAGTCAGAATCTCTCTGAGCCAGGTGTTCTTATTATCAAGGGCATAATCGTACTGATCTCATGTGATTACTGTTTGAATTATAATTATCATTCACTACTCATTGAGATCTTCTGGGTGCCAGGAACATGCTGGAGACTCACACAAAGTAGTGAAAAAGATGAAGTTCTTGACTTCAAAGTGTTCATGGTCTGGCGTGTGATAGACAACTGGAAGTGTGCAAGTGCTGCAGTGAGATGTGTCAGTCTTGTGTAGTAGTGTCTACATGTACAAAACAGAGGCAATAACACAGGTGATAATAACTGTATTTACAAAAGACAAGAAAGAGCTCATGGTGGAAAAGGCATTCGGCTGGTCTTAAAAGATGACTTGGAGCTTTCCAGGTAGACCAGATGCCACAAGCATTCCAGGCAGAGGGACCTGCCGGGTCAAAGTGATGCACATGGACCAGAAACATGGAATGGCCAAAAGAATAGGTGGTGGCCACCCAGTGGAAGGATAGCCATAGGCCCAGCTGTGGAAGGTCACACACATGGAACTAAGTGGAATGCACTTTCCCTTACCAAAGCCGCGCTTTCCCTTTATCCTGCTTGCTCAAAAAAGCTTCAGGGTTGCTAAGTGTGAAATCCATTTGCAGGCCATTGGAGGGTTTAACTTAGGGAAGAAACATGATTAGTCAAAGCATTTATTCAAGTGTCTGAAATTAGTAAAGTGCTCAAGACATCTGGGTTTCCTTCTATGCACTGATATGGGAATCATTTCATTTTCCAGGTGTTTCCATCTTCTGAAACTGTATCTAGGGTTTTAATGCCCCATTGTTATCTGTGGGCATCAAGGATAGAGAGAGGGAATGGGTCAGATCAAAGACGACCATCGGGTTTTGAGCTTGAATGAAGCCAAAGCCAAAGGCAGGGAGGAATGAAGGGAACGGGCCAAGCGAGCAGCTCTACAAAGAACAAGGTTGCCACTGTGGCTTCAACAAGATAGAAGCTCATTTCTCTCTTGTGTAACAGTCCGGGAGGGGTAGGCTGTATCTGGGCACTGGAGTCCAGCAGGGTCCCAGGTCATCCTCTTTGTTCTCAGGTTTGAAGATGGTACCTCCCCACCTCTGCATTCGAGCCACAGGACAGGGAAATAGAGAAAGTTCTGGGAAAATTGTTTTAAGTTGGAGTTACTTCCCCTCTCATCCTACTGAACTTAGTCACATAACCACACCTATGTTGACTCTGAAATGGGTCACCTTTCTGAGTCGGGCCAAAAGAGAACTGGAAATGTGGGGCTTGAGCTCAAGAGCTTGCAAGGAGAGAGGCGTGGATTTCTCTCGAACTTATCGAGCCTGATATACTCGAGCCTGACTACTAGCCTCCAGGTGGGGCTTCAGGCCCCATGTGAGTCCCAGTTATGAAGAGCCCTGGGTTGCTCACACAATGCCCTCCTGGCAAGTAGAGGCAGTGGTGGCAATTACTAATGGCAAAAGGCAGCCTTGGGTTGCAACCTCTGCTTGGGTGCTTTCTACTTACAAGACTTTGGATAAGTTACTCATTTATCCTCTCTGAGACTTTGTCCCCATATATATAAAAAAAATAGGTTGTGATGATGACAGAGACACAAATAAAATAAAATATGTGAAGCACTTGGCTCATGGTGAGTCTAATGAACGTTGCCTTCCCTTCCTTGTGACTGGAGGTGATCAAACTGGGGTTCCTGAGTGAGACTAGTCTAGAGGCCATAGAAAAGGCTTTGGGAGCAGATACCAGGGAGAATTACACCGCAGCTAAAAGTTAAAATAGAAGGTCAAATTCACAAGCAGTCAGAAGTCACAAAAGTGAGCAAGACCCTTTTTCTTTCAACCAACATCACAGCCACCAGCAGTGCCAGACCTGGGCTTGGCCCAGGAGACTTGCGTGGCCTGGAGGACAAAGTGCCAGCTTTGCAGGGAGAACCTTTGGATTAGGTTCTAATTCTGCCACCCAGTGGTTGGATGAGAGTCACTGGAGCTCTCCGAACTTCAGTTTCTTCTTTTAGTAAAATGAAAATAATGATGCTTCCCTTGCTAAGATATTATGCAGGTTGCTAAAAAAAAAGATAAGAAAGGTTCCTAAGTCTGAGCTGGCACATAGTAGGTGCTCAGTGTACAGTAACGGTTATCATCATCGTTATTATTTGTGCCATGTAATCCCTGCCCTCAGGGGCTCACAGTCAGGTAAGGGAAACAGATCCATAAAACAATGTCGGGGATGTAGTACCAGAGGAATGGCCAGGAACTTCAGAAGCCCAGAGGGTTGCAGAAATAAGGGGGTTCCTCCCCTGAGAATAAAACTGGACTTGCACTTAGAGTCACTTCGACTCTTCAGCTGCCCCAGGCACTGCAGCATGGTCTCCCCAGAGCCAGGAGCCCCAGGCAGGCAGTGGGAAGAGAGGAACACACGTTGTTCCTCCCGGCCTCACGATGAGCTGAGCTCAATGCGGCACACACAGGAGACAGGGAATTGGCTGCTCCGAGTTGTGGTACACAGTGGTGGCACCCTCCTTAGTGCACAAGCTGTCCTCCTTGCCAGTGCCAGAAGCGTCGCTGTCGTAGCGTTGCGCGGGAACGCGTTTGCTTCCTCTCTCCTCCTCCCTCGCTCTGCCTGGCAAAAAGTTAACCGAGCTTTATTTCATTTCTCGTCCATATGTCGCCTCAATTTCTGATCAGAGGTAGTACAAATTACAGGCTGTCTCTACAGACCATTAAAGCAGACTCATTTCTCCTTCTGTGTCAACACATTAGTTTCAATTGTTTGAGAGAATGTGCTAGGTTGTGTTCTCTTCGTTCGAAAATAATTTCTTTTCTCATCTCGCCAATGACAGCATCCTCGCTTAGCACATACCCGCCTCCCCTCCCCCTACCTCATTGCCCTCCCTGCGTGATTTAATCCGCCCCGGGGCAGGCGGGTTATTTTGTAACCAATGTTCGCAATCTAACAATTGGAAGAGAGATTAATTAAGGAAGAAAGGATGTATCTTTTTTTCTCTTGTTGGTTCAAAGACTTCTTTAATAAGAGGAATCGGTGGAAATCAAAATAAGGGCTCTAGAACTAGGTCCTTGCGGCACCTCCAACCCCAGCACCCCAGGTCTCTGCAATCAAGCCTCGCTGCACGTGGGCTGTGGGCAGCCTCTCCTCCAGAAATCAATCACCGCGCCCCGGGAGGGAAGAGAAGGACAGGAAGAAGTTTAAACGGGATTTTTATAAATTTCATCAATACCGGCACAAAACAGAAGCAGGACAGCTTTATTGATTTAAACATTAAAATAACATGTGCTTTCTTTGCATTTTCCCAGAGGTGATAATGTTTCTTATTTTTAATCTAGATTGAAATCTCAGAGACTTTCCGCAAGCCTCCCGTGGTGATTACCAAAGATTAGTAATAACATGTCTAATTAGTGTAGAAAGACATAAAAATCAATGACAGTGGGAAATGTTAGACTGACTGACAGCACTCAGGGAAGAACCGGGGGTCTCCCGAGAGCAGGCAGCTGCCTGGGGGTCCCACTCTCCCGCTCAGCGCTGCCCCCAGCCCACCCATCCCAGGTCAGCTGATGCCCACCCACCCAGAAGGAAGCCAGGGGATTCTGAGAGGCTTTCCAAGTGCCCTGCTACCCTCTCTGATGTCTTTGCTGGAGGAAATAATAAGAAGGCGAGAGCAGCATTCTTTGGCTGGAGGGAGCCAAGCCAGCCAACGCCCCGTTTCTCAATTTCGCCTTCAGTTCAGGTCAGCAGGCGTTTATTCAGCACCACCCAGAATGCCCAGCTCTGGAGGGGACGGAGGAGGCACCTGGCCCCTGGCCTCCGAGAAGGTCAAGTTGACGGTGGCATCCCTGGGGCCCCCCTGCACTCAGGAGGAAACTCGCCACTGCTGGTTTGGTTCTGGCAACTGGGAGGTGAGAGGCCCCCTCCATGCTCCACTCCTCACTCCCAGCGAAGTTTCCAGGGCCTGACCCTGTCCAGGCCCACTGAGGGTGGAGGGGGAGGTCCGAGGAGCTCCCACACTCAAGACAGCACATCCACTGAGACCCTTTTCCCCCCACTGTCATGGCCTCCCTCCTACCCCCCACCCCCACCCCTTCCCCAAAGCCCATGGTGACCTAGTCCAGAGGACAGAAAACCAGCCCTGCAAATTTTTCCAGGAGAACCTTCCTCCCACACCCAAGAAGGCATTTTCTTAGAGCGTCTGTTTCTGCTTCCCTCTGTGGGGTGGAGAGGATGGTCCTGGGGGCAGGAGTGAGAGAGGCAAAAGGAGGGAGAGACTCAAGGACAACAAAAGGGAACCAGAGAACCGTGTCGCATGTTGGCCAAAAGCTGAACACCTTGTCCTAAGAGGGTAAGGAAGTGCTCTTAGGAGCACAGATAAGGGAAGGATTCATTCATTCTAGGAAGCAGGATATGAAAAGGAGGTGAGCCCAGAGCTAGGCCCCAAAGGATGGAGGTGGAACTCATGCAGAGGCACAGAAGCGAGGTGTGGGGACTTTCAGAAGAGTGGGGCGTCCGTGGGGTCAGAACAGGGCTGTCTCTCCTCTCCCCCAGCTTCCTACCTCACCCCACTGTGATCTCCCCTCCAGCATCACCTCCCCAACCCCAGCACTGCTTCTGAGAATATCATCACCAGTGGACAGTGTCCAGTCTTCATCCGATTTGACCTTGCCTTTGACCCTGATGGCCACTGTTTCCTCCTGGAAACTTCTTCTTCCTTGACTTTTTTGACTCCGCAATTCCTTGGTTTCCCCTCCTTCTCTTATTCTCCTCTCTGGGACTTTCTTCCTCTCCCCTTACAGGTGACCTCGCTGGCTCCACTCACTCCCCATTCTCCCTTTGGAAGATGCCACTAAGACCCATTGCTTTGCTTCCATTTTTACTCCATTAAGTCCCAAATCTTCACCAGCCCATGCGTCCCTATCTCCAGACCTATGTGCCCAATGCCCTGCCAGGCATCTCTTCCAGGATGTCCCACAGACAGGCACACCCACTTGAAGTGTCCAAAGCCCTCCTCCATCTCTCATATCTCCCCCAAATAAACCCCTCCTCTGCTCAGCCTTCCTTCAGTGAATGACAGCACCATCCAGCCACCCAACCCAGCCAGATCCCGCTGGAGCCCTGTATCATCACAGCACCCTGCAAATGCTCCCTCCATGGGACCTGTCACCAGTGGGTCCTTCTCTTCACCCCACCCACAGCCTTGGGCCAGGACCTCCTTATTCTCTGCCCAAACCATGGCAAGAACCTCCAGGTCTGGCTGCGTCTCTTATTGGGGCTCTTCCCATAACACAGATCTGATTGTGCTGCTCCTCTGTTCCATGTATTTTGAGATCCCCATTGCTTTCAAGATAAAGTCGAAGCTCCACAGCTTAGCACAGAAGGTTCTCCCAGGCCCACCTTCTGCTAGCCTGGACAGCCTCAGCCACTGCCACTTCCCTAGGCATATTCCAGCCAGGTGGCTCCACCATTTATTTTGCCGCAGTGCAATACAATATTAACCTGTTTCATTAATTCATATTTTTTTGGTAACAGAGAATCTACTTTGTCTTGGACACTGGAAATCTAATCAATATTGCAGATGAGTTCTTTGCCACCCTGTGCTCACAAACCAGTGTGGAGATGCAGATTTAAAAAAAAAAAAAAAAAAGGAAAATAAAATATAATGAGGTAAAACTCTCCAGAGGAGGTGCACGGGTGGTTCAGTGGTAGAATGCTCACCTTCCAAGCGGGAGACCCAGGTTCAATTCCCAGAACATGTACCTAAAAAAAAATTTTTTTTTAACTCTTCAGAGGTATGGCAGGACCTTAATGGAAGCACTTTAGAGAGTCGCGATTCAGACGTTGGGGCTAAATAAATAAATTTATTTTTTGCAATCAAGAACTGTGACTTTCTTCTTTATTGTTCCCTAGAACCTAGCACCGAGGCCAGCACAGAGCAAGCCCTTGATAAATATTTGCTGGAAAAGTGAATAAATGAAGTGACACAGGACACTTTTTTTTCTCTCTTGCCTAATGAAGAGAGGGGCCAGGAAATCATATTGGACTTGCTGCCCCCTCCCAAGAAGGCAGGTACAGACACCACGGGATGATTCCTTTAGAGGACTTCACAGCCCATCCTTCTCCCGGGAAAGAGGCACGGGGCGCCCGGCTGCCCCGGGGACAGCGGGGGGGGCGCGCCAACCGCGAGAGCCTGCACCGACCGGACCCAGAGCTTCCAAGGCGAGCTGGGCCCTGTGGAGGCTGCGGGTGTGACCTGAAGAAGCCGAGGCCTGAGAACTACGACCGCAGGGAACCAAAGCTGGGGCGCCTCTTGCCTAACCGGGGACTGGACAGGGGGTCCGGCATCCCCAGGGGTTCTCGCCGGCATCCGGACCAGCCTAGCCCGAAGATGATGAAAGACCGAGCGCCAACAGCGACACCCTGTGGCCACGAGAAGCAACCGCGGGATCTGCTCCCCTGCGAGGGCGGGAGGAAAGGAAAACAACTCCATTCATTTGGACGGTGGTTCTTCAAACAGTTAAGAGAGGGACAGGCTTCAGGAGGGAGATACTGATTTCCTGCGAATGAAGCATATTGGCTGTTGGGTAAAGAGGACATGGGCCTGTATTCGCACTTGAGGTTTTGGGAACTAGCCTACCAGTTAGCGGAAGGACAGCTTAGGACACGTGGACATGGAGCTCAGAGAGGTGGTGAACCTGGAAAGGCAGACTCGGGTCAGCTGGCAAAGGGCAGTGAAAAATCACTCTATAGATTTTAACTTTTAATTTGCATTTTTTGAAGCTTTAACTCTAAATTAAAGTCAATCTTATTGAAAAGCTGCAACAATTACAAACAATTCCCATATGCCCTTATCCATCCTCCCCAAATGTTACCATCCCACACAACCCCAGTACAATGGGCGTCCAATCAGGACATCCAGATCATACAATCCTACGCATTAATCCACAGCCCTTATGCAAACATCCGCCATCGCTCCCCTAACGCTCTGCTTTTCCAGAATTCAGTCCAGGTTCTTGCATTTCGCTTAGTGGTCCTCTCCCTGAGTCTCCTCCAACCTTCCACACTTCCTCCATCTTTCTCCATCTTTTGTGACCTTGATGTTTTTGAAGGGGGTTCACCAACTACTTTGTAGAATGTCCCCCAACTTGAATTTGTCTGAGGTTCGCACAGGTCTAAATTCAGGTTATCAAATTTGGGGCGAGAATGCCCTAGAAGTTATGTTGCTCCCATCTCAGAGTTTCACACTAAACCACGTGTCAATGTCACTATGTCTCATGCTGGAGAACTTAACATTGATCACGTGATAAAACCCATGTCTGCCAGTTTTCCCCATCGTAACATCACTATTTGCCCATTTGTAGTTAATACATCCTGTGGGGAGAGTGGAGGAGACAAGAAACTGAGACTGTGTAAATATCATGCTTGTCAACATGCGTTTGCCCACTAATTTTAGCGTCCATTGATGATTTTTGCCTGAAACAGCTATTACTGTGGTGTTCGCTTTGTTTCCATCATCCCTTCTATTTTTAATCATTAGAATTCTACCATTAAGAACGCTTCCTTTGCTTCCTCTGTTCATTTATTTAATTATTTACTAATTTACAAGTGTGGACGCACAGATTTTTCTTTTTATTCTATGTACCATAATCCTTTTTTTTTCTTTTTTTAAATATGGAACACTTCGCAAATTTGCATGTCAGCCTTGAGCAGGGGCCATGCTAATCTTCTCTATATCATTCCAATTTTAGTATATGTGCTGCCAAAGCGAGCACTGTAATCCATTATTATCACAATTTATTGTTTTGTTCAATTTGTTCCAGATTTGGTCACTGGGAGCTCCTTCAATGGGGTCCTTTTGACATGCCTCCCTCACTTTTATGGTAAGTACTTTCTTGCTATTTGGCATGTCCAGATATTCTAGGCTCATCTTGTACTTTCCTTACCCCAGCTCTGGACTTAGTCATTCAGCTAGCACATTTCCATCCAGTAACCCAGACATCATAAGGAGTGTAGAAGCACTCCGAAAGCACACTCTGGTTTGTATGTTTATAATTGCCATATCTACACTAGCCCAGTGCTCAGCATTTGGTAAGTGCTCAATACATTGCTGGTTGTTTGATGAAAGAGCATTTGTGGCATTTACTTTTTGACTTGTATTCACTGGTTCGGTAAGAATCAGCTCTTAGCACATGCTAAGCTCTGGGCCAGCTGCTGAAGAGTCGACAAGCCTGAGTCTCCTCTCCAAGAGCTCAGAAGAAAGTGGAAAACAGGAAAATCAGCATGATCAGACCACCGCAGGGTGCTGGAAAGAAGGAAGATGCCAAAGACCATGGCTTTCGCATTCCAAAGGAGACCTAGACCCCAGGCAGAATTCACGGAAAAGCTGTCTTAAAAATTCCTTAAGCGACTCCTGAACTTCCCGTCCATACTGAGGGTCAGAGTTAGTTAACAGGACTTCGGAGAATACCGAAAATGGGTAGTGATTTGAAGCTGTACATACCCCAGAAAAACATTCTCTTAAATTTAATCCATTCCTGCGGGTGTAAACCCATTGCAAGTAGAACCTTTTGATGAGACCACTTCAGTTGAGGTATGTCCTACCTCAATCAGAATGGATCTTAATCGTGCTACTTTATAAGAGAATAAAATTCAGACAGACTGAGAGAAAGCCACAGAAAGAGGGACTGGACAGCGATGGGACCCAAAAGAGAAGAGAGAGAACAGGAAACGCCCACGTTGCCTGCCATGTGACAGAGAAGCCAAGGCTTTCCGGCAGCCAGCCCTGGAATGCCAGTCTTTGGGGAGAAAACATCGCCTTGATTTGGCTCTTTCCCAGCCTCAAACCGTGAGCGAATAAATTCCCATTTTTCAACCAGACCCGTTTCATGGTATTTGTTTGAGCAGCCCAGGACACAGTGCATTTTTGCGTATACAAGACATAAAGGGCTGATGTGTGTTTCCTGCCTGAGAAATGAAAAGGGTGAGAGATGGGTTAGCAGCTTCTGATGGAGAAACTAGAGGCAAGGCGGTTTTAGGAGAGTTTGTGGGAACAAAGCACACCTGGGTGGCTCCCGGGTGGTTTTCAGATCCTACCCAAGAAGGCCACGTGACAGAGCAAATGGACCTCTGCAGAGAAATGCCAGAGGGACCCCCGGGTGCGTAGGGGCCAAGAATGAGCCATGAGCCCAAGGAAAGGACATCAGCTGCATGGAGAGGGTGGGAGAGGTCTTCAGAAGTGGGGTGAGGGTCTCGAAAGAATCACAGACCCCACCAAAGCATCCCCAAGAGAAAGCGCCCTTTAGACCCCATCAGGGCAGAGATTGGGACACCACTGCCCAAGTCCTTAGAATGTGACTGTCCCCCTCGCCTCCTCTCCCCCTCAGGCCTCAAATCCCTGGGGTCAGAAACTCTAGATGGTAACCTCAGGGAGAGGGCAAGAAGGGACAAGGAAAGAGAGAGGACGACCACCCCCTCTCCTGTGAATCTCCTGCCTGGAAGCAGGGGCTCCATCAACATGACACAATTTGACTGTGACCGGGCACCGAGGTTCTGGGTCATAACTTAAAGGGACCCTGGGAGTTTGTCCTCCCCACAAGCTGCCAGAGAGCACAGAGCTTCCCCAGTGTCCATCTGCCATCCGGGAAAGAGCAGATCGAAGGGCGCAGGGAGAGACGAAAATAAAGTTGCTTTATGGACACCACCTATTACTGTTGTTACACAAAGGCTGCCATGGAGATGCGAACGAAAGCTCCAACTGTGAGAGCCCAAAGAAGCGGACTTTAAAGAAGTCCCTTGTTTCCTGATGCCTCGGTGTCCTCATCTGAAAGCAGAAAGGAAGAAGGATCCTGTTCCTTTTAAGAAGATAACAAGGGAGAAGTGATCCCTGTACTAAGCTCCGGGCCCTCTAGGTCTCTGACCTATGTCAGCCTATTTACTGTTTAGCTAAAAACAGAGAAGTGTGGTTAAGTGCCAGATAAAGCCAGATGAAAGAAAACCATTTGTCTCAGCAGATACCTCCAGACCAGAAAATCTTCATTTGTTGCTCAACTGATAGAGAAGGAAAAACAAAAGGCACAGAACTCCTGGATTCAATCTGCTTTCATATATATATATATATATATATTCCCGCCCCCGGCGCAGGAGCATTTTTTTTTCCCCCTGCAGGAGCATTTTTTGCCACCTGGCACTATTTCTCCTTTCAAACTAAGATTTGTGCTTTTAAAGCTTTATGAAATGTGTGGCTCAGGCTTCATTTTCTTGGCAGGAAGGCTATTCCCAGGGCCCCCCATCCCCCCCTGCAGCAGTTCTCACCGGCTGGAGGCAGCGCCGTGGCTCGCCCAGAGGACATTCCCTGCAAACCCAGCCAGCGAAAGGCTCCCGAGGAGCAGATGTTTCTGTTTAAGGCCGATAGGAACTGCAGGGACCATTTTTCTCTCCATCAGTTTTCAAGTGCAAGAGGCAGCTGTTTGCCAGGAACACAGACTTGGCTTCTAATGAGGTTCTCGGCTGAACTTGGCTTCAGAGACGGGGTGGGGGGTGGGGCCTGACCAACACCAGGATGAGGTTATTAACATCCCCTCCCCTCCCCGAAAAAGCTGGGGATGGGCAGTTCTAAACTAGTCTAGAGAACCGTCTTGCTTTCTAGAGCAGAGTTTGGTGTTTTAAAAAAGTATAATGAATGAGAATTGCCACTTTATTCTGATTTCTGCTGGGGATGGGTGGTGCTCAGTGGAAAGGATGGGCTGCCAACTTTTCAGTGTGTTGGCACACGGTACCATCCGCCGCTTCCATTCCAGGATGCCAACCCATGCTCGTGGCAAGGTTGAATGGCGGATGGATGCTAAGCAGGCAACCCAGAGCCCCAGGCAATAACCACTCCCTCAGGTGGGCAGTTGCTACATTCTGTTAGAGAACTTCTTTGGGAAAACCAGGGACCCTTGTGCCTCCACCTGTAAACTCCACCTTGTCTGGACGTTGCCCAGTTCCCCCTGGTGAAGCGTTTTGCAAATACGTTCTATCAGCAGCGCTCGGAAGCAAGAGTACACTGATATATTCCAATAGCCAAATATGGCTTTGTACTATCAGATTCCAATTCCTACAAGTTCCTACTATGATCATTCTGGTATCAGGAGACAGATGTTTTAGAAAAAGGTTCTGATGTGGTTTGGGAGTGGGAAAATTAAAATTGAGAAAATGCCTAACTGTTGACTTCAATTCTTCTAGAAATTGGAAAAAGGCTGCAATTTTTCTTTACACAGAAAGTTATAGAAGCAGACCTCTCATTTTTATAAGGAAAACCCCACAGACTTAAAATAAAATCTATCTGTGATAAAAGACACATTAAATCCCCTGTTCAGTGTAACAGCTTAATGTTAGAGCCTTTCCTATGAGCACGTTTTGATATGGGAGAGAGAGCAAACCAAAGAAAATAAAGAGCATGGTGTTTATTAGGCGACTAACACAGAACGGTGCTTTCACACACCCTTCTAAAAGGAGGGTTTTATCATGCAAATCTCACAGATGTGAAAACTGAGTATCAGCTAACTTAAGACCGTTAATAAATAGTTGAGTTCAGGTCCTTTTGCTTTTTAATTAGATGGGTTTTTCTAAATGTGCTTACATAAGTAATACCTATCTCTGAAAAATATTGAATGCACAGAGAAAAAAAAAAATAACATTACCCGCACTACTCAAAAATAACCACCTTGTTTCAGTCCCAACCTCATGTGATGTTGCTGTCCCCACATCTCTTAGCTGTAACCACCAGTCTTGGGCTTCGGAATCATTTCTACCTTGACTTCTGACGAGGCAGGAATTACTCAAGCAGTCTGCTCCTCCCTGAGGTCTTTTGCCCTATGAGCTTTCTCCTGGGAAAAGCAATGCCCCTCCCCCCCCCAAGACTCCAGTTGTGAACAATGCCAACCTGTCCTGAAATCAAAGTTCGTCACTTTGGTCCCAGCCAAATCTGGAATCTGGATTCCTACATCCAGACCCTTGCAAGCTGAAGACTTGTTCCCAGGTCACCCCATAGGGTTCAATTTCCAGATTTCTTCTTTGGTTCTTGTACAGGCGCCATTAGTTGAATGAACCACCCCCACCTCCACCCCCACCCAAGATTTCTGGCCTTTTTCTAAGTCACCTTCCTTTGGTGGATCTCAGGGTGAGCATCTGACCCAATTCTGGTCAATGAGGTGGAAGCCAATGGGTAAGGTTCCAGTAAAACTTATCTAAAAGATCTGACTTAACTAGGATGCCCCTATTACTCTTTGAGACATCCCCTTCTTCCTACATGGAACATGGATATGATGGCGGGGCTGCAGCAGCCCTCTTGTGATTATAAGGCAAAAAAGAATAAGTGCAAAAGAAGGACAGCCTAGATTCCTAATATCATTGCTGAACAACTATAATAGCCCTGGGCCAACTATCCTAAACTTCCATGTGAGAAAACCATGTCCCTATTTATTTATATTATTTTTTAATACTATTTCTGGGTTTTTTTTGGTGCAGAAACCCATTCCTGATATGATCCTCATTCTGAGTTCTCATTCCGTAACATGGCTGGTTTCTCCATGTATATGGCCACCTCCAAGGGCAGACTGGGGTATGGCCTCTTTTTTTTTTTAATTAAAGTAAAATTCACCTAACAAAACATTGACCATTAACCATTCTAGAGTGTTCAATTCAGTGGCATTTAGTAAATTCACAATGTTGTGCAACCATCACCTCTATATAGTTCCAAGACATTTTCATCGCCTCAAAAAGAAACCTGATATCCATTAAACAACAATTCTCCATTCTTTCCTCTTCCCTCCCCCAGCCCCTGGAAGCCATTCACCTGCTTTCGGTCTCTATGGATTTACCTATTCTGGAAGTTTCATATAAATAGAATCATACAATATGTGGCCTTTTGTGTCTGGCATCTTTTAACAGAATGTTTGTGAGATTCATCCATGTTACAGCAGGTATTAGAAGGTCATTCCTTTCCAAGACTGAATACTAGTCCACTCTATGGATAGATTGCAAGTTATTTATCCATTCATCTATTGGTGGACCTTTGGGTTGTTCTCACATTTTGGCTGTTGTGAATAATGCTGCTGTGAACACTTGTGTGAGTGTTCATTCAACACCTCTTTTCAATTCTTTGGGGTACATATCTAGGGTTGGGATTACTGGGTCATGTCATAATTCTTTGTTTAACATCTTGAGGAAACATGGCCTAGCTTTAGCAGCGCCTTTCCTTGAAATCCTGGGGCATGCCCCCTGAATGCCAAGCATGGGACTAGGGCTCTGCTTCCCAGGTCCAGTCCCCCCGGGGACTTCTGTATGCTCTCCGGTTGGAGATATGCCCCCATCACCGTGCTCTCTCTCCAAGCGGTTCACCAGCACCTCACCTGCAAGTCACACTTGAAGACCTGACAAAGGTCACGCTTCTGAGCATTGGTCCCTGTTCCTCTGGAACCCAGTGTCCTTGGACTAAACTGTCTCTCCTATTCCCCAGGACACTGGAGAGAACACCTGGAGCACAAGAGAAAAGCCAGAAGGGGGAAGAGTGAGTATAGTGCTTCCAGCCCACCTCGGGAAGGAGACACGGGTGGAGGTTTTAGGAGTTGGACTGAAGGCCAGAAAGGAGAGGACCGGCAGAATGTGGAGCCAAGGGAGGTGAAATGCCAGGTCTAGGACAAAGCTGAGACGATGACCTAAGAATGTGCAGCTTCTGTGCCAACACTCTCAGCTGGGCAGAGAGGCAGAAACCAAAGGAGAGGCAGAGGGGAGCACGTGGAGATGCCAGAACTATAAACAGGAGCGTCGGTGATGGGACGTACATATCAGTAACTGAACAGACTCCCCAAGGTGCCAGGACCTTGCAGTGTATCTGAGATTCCCCAGAGACGGGTGTGCCGTCAGACAGCATGCTTTCTCATGGCCAAAAATGTGAGGCTGGGCCTTGAAAGATCTCTTCAGTTCTGCTCCTACTCTTTACCGAATTGTGTTAGAGACTCTAAGCAAGTCCAAATCCCAGCCCATCTTTTAAACGAAAAGTGCACCTAAAAGCCGTAATATGTTTCTGCTGTGAGTCGATACACCGGTGCATTTTTCGTATCGTAGATACGAGAGTTTCGGGCATAGATCTCTGCTTTATGTAATCCATAAGTGCTAGGAAAGAGTGTCACAATTTAGAAAAGGCTACACACATCTATGTATTAACTCAAAGTGGTAAAAAAACGAAAAACTCAGAGTTTCATCTTCTCTTTGTTTCCAAGGAGACTAGCAGTTTTGTATCACAGTATTCTATTACTCTTTGAGTAAGAGAAACAGACACACACCTCCTCCTCCTAACCCATAAAGAAATATAGCTCATCACTCATAGGGAAGCAGATTCGGGGCTGTTTTCCATTTCGCAGGATGACAGAATCACAGAGGAGAAGGCCCTGGGGAGCCAGCTGGCCCAGTCCCCCTATTCCGAAAACTGGGGAGCTGGCCCCCAGAAGCTTAAGTTATGTGGAAGTTGGCGGTTGAACAAGATCAGACCTTTTCCCACCACGCCACGCTGCCTCCCTTCTCCCAGCTCACACTGAGATCCCAGAGATAGGGATTGGTCATTGTGCATCAACAAAACCAGAGGCTTCTACTTTCACCTTTGCTCATGGGACAACTACCAAAATTGTCCCCCAGCTCCCCGTCCAATGTCCGTGCTCTCGTCTCATCTTCCCATAATGGTTCTGGTCTGGTCCTTCTCAGCGCCACTCACCATCATATACGAGGAAGCCGGACACTAGGCGATCGTGAGGGTGGGGACAGCTGAAGCCATGGGGGTGAGACTGTAACTAAAAGAGAACCAGTGAAAGTCAATATTTAGAGAGCACTGCTCTGGCACCTGGCACGTTATGCGAGGTTGTAAGTCCTCCCCAGGCGCCCAGCGGCAGGTACGATGCTCACCCCCGCTGGTCATTAGATAAAATCGAGGCACAGAGGTGGAAATGCTTCCCAGAGTTTACTGCCCCCGGAACCCCTGTCATCAGCCACTACAGCGCCCCAGACCCCGCCCCGGGCAGGAACGAGCAGCTCTGGGTCAAGGGAGTGGGGGGTGGTGCAGCTATTGACCGGCTGTGACTACTTTCCACCACCACGTGTTCTCCACTACAGGAGAGCCACTCCGCTGAGCCCAGGTGCTCCCCCACAAGGACCCTTTAACTTAGGACTTTTTAAAGATGAGAGAAAGATTGGCTGAGAATGGATGAACTTGCAATGTGAGATGAGAACTCCACGCAACGTTAAATTAAAGACATGCCCGTGGGACTCTGGGGTGAGCTTCCCCTCTCTTCTAGCTCTCAAGGGCCTGGTTAAGGGCAGCAACCAAGAGTCAGGCCAACGTGCATTCAAATCCAGCCCAGTGTCCAGTTATGAAAACAAGAATAGGCTAAGGGTGATGGGGAGTGGAGAGTGGGATTTGGCCGCTAACTTCCCATTCATTTCTGGAAACCCTCAGCTAACCAGGGATGGGAGGGTGGTCTCCTCTCTTCCTGCCTCTTTTCATTGCATTTCCCATGTCTGTGCCTCCTTGACGAGGGGTCCCAGGCTCGGTCCAAGCCACCCCAGGTGTCGAGTTCTTTCTTGTATTAAGAATTTGAAAACTGGGCGGGCCACGGTGGCTCAGCAGGCAAGGACGCTTGCCTGCCATGCCAGAGGACCCGGGTTTGATTCCCGGTGCCTACCCATGAAAAAAAATGAAAAAAGAATTTGGAAAGTCTTACCTAAAGGGACTGATCGGTGGTTCTCTCCCTGCCTACTGACTCTTTATCCTCGATGTTACTAAGGAACTGCCCCAGCCCAAGGTTCTCTGCGTATGTCTTCTGCCAGCCCCTGCTGCAGCAGGAGTGACTCTTCCCTGGGTGTGGAACACTGCACTTGCTCCCCATTTCCCCACCCCGGGAGGGCCATTTCCACCCCGTATGCTGATGGAAGGTACACATAAAGCCCTGCCCTGGTTAGAAAGGAGGACGTGGTCATGTTTAACATTAGCGCCATCCTCACTCCCCTTCTATCAGCTCTGGAGCTGTGAATAGTGAATTACGCTGTACCCAACACTCTGAGGACTTCCCAACACATGCTCTCATATGCACTTGCCTTCAGCAAGACCATCAGCTGCTCTGGCCGAGCACTCATCAAAGCCAAGCCCCCATCTGAAGCATGTTTGCAGAGACAACTCTCTAGGCTTAAGATAAGCATCGTCTTTAAGCACCGTATAAATTTTCCAAGGAAGACACAATGATCTAGTGGTAAATCATAAATGAATGGCTTGGGGCATGGTCCCTCCATAGGCTGAGGGTAATCAGTAAGATATCCGGCCTGATGCCCTGTCAATAAAGTAGAGGGATCATCAGTGTGATTCTTGTTTGTATCTGTCCCATTTGCATTGAAGTATTAACGAGGTACACAGATCCCCTTTCCTTCTAGGAGGACAGGTATTCGCCATCCTTTCCCTTCCAGCCACCTCCCCCTCCCCATATCACTCCTATCTTCCTCTCTCAGGCTCTTTCTCTTCTGACGTATTAGCATGCTCCCAACTCTCTCACCTTAAAAAATAAATAATTCCTTCCTTAATCTTAAGTAACTGTTAAGCTCAATAAACATTGAGCAAGAGCAGAAATCAACTTCATACATTCTTCCCTTGTCTGTTCAAACCCAACTTCATATATTCCCCCCGTGTACCCTCAAAATTCAGAGCCATGCTATCCAGTAGACCTTTCTGTGATGACAGGAACGTTCCATCGCTGTGCGGAAGCCGCACGCCAAGTGCTCGATAGTCATAGGTCACTTGCGGCCACCATATTGGTCCTGCCACCCCCAGTTGTCACTTCAGTCCTGTCCCCTCATCTCACATGCCGCTTTCAGTGACGAGAAGCCTCATCATGGTCATGAAGCCTTGTCTGCTCTCATAATCACACCATAGAGCTTGCGTAGACAAGCTCCCACTGGGCTACTGCGGCAAGAACTTAGTCCCGGTGCCCGTGGATGTGGAGCAGTTGTCGGCTCCTTCTCTTCTGGCATATTTGAACCCCCTCTTGTGGTCCCCACCTCGGGTGGGCCACCGAGCCTGCTCCAGGCCTCTCAGCCCTGGGTTGCCCCTCACGCCGGCCTCAGAGCCTTTTGCTTCATGGCTCTAGGTCCACAGCTGGTCCTCAGAGGCCCATTCCTTGGCAGAAATGCAGCTTGGTTGCCACGTCTCCCAGGTTCCACTCTTGTCCCCTTTCAGTCTAGCAAACACAGGATGCCAATCAAACATTAAGGGAGGTCACATCACTCCCCTCCAAATGCACCAGTCTTGCCCACAGTAAAACCAGAAGTCTCTACAATGGCTCCAAACACTGGTTCTCACTTGGCTGCAGAGTGGACCCTCCTCAGAAATCTTTAACACGCTGATTCCTGGATTCCACGCCCCAGAGATTCTGATTTCATTAATCCCCAGGTGAGGCCTGAGCGCCAGGACTTTTAAAGCTCCCCAGGTGATTTTAATGTGCAGCTGAGGTTAAGAACCACTGGCCTAGCAGTCTACATCCACCACACCCTCCCTCCTCCCTGGCCTAACAGTCTACATCCACCACGCTCTCCCTCCTCCCTGGCCTAGCAATCTACATCCACCACACTCTCCCTCCTCCCTGGCCTAACAGTCTACATCCACCACACTCTCCCTCCTCCCTGGCCTAACAGTCTACATCCACCACGCTCTCCCTCCTCCCTGGCCTAACAGTCTACATCCACCACACCTTCCCTCCTCCCTGGCCTAACAGTCTACATCCACCACGCTCTCCCTCCTCCCTGGCCTAGCAGTCTACATCCACCACACTCTCCCTCCTCCCTGGCCTAACAGTCTACATCCACCACACTCTCCCTCCTCCCTGGCCTAACAGTCTACATCCACCACACTCTCCCTCCTCCCTGGCCTAACAGTCTACATCCACCACACTCTCCCTCCTCCCTGGCCTAGCAGTCTACATCCACCACACTCTCCCTCCTCCCTGGCCTAGCAGTCTACATCCACCACACTCTCCCTCCTCCCTGGCCTAGCAGTCTACATCCACCACACTCTCCCTCCTCCCTGGCCTAACAGTCTACATCCACCACACTCTCCCTCCTCCCTGGCCTAACAGTCTACATCCACCACGCTCTCCCTCCTCCCTGGCCTAAAAGTCTACATCCACCACACCTTCCCTCCTCCCTGGCCTAACAGTCTACATCCACCACGCTCTCCCTCCTCCCTGGCCTAAAAGTCTACATCCACCACACCTTCCCTCCTCCCTGGCCTAACAGTCTACATCCACCACACCTTCCCTCCTCCCTGGCCTAGCAGTCTACATCCACCACGCTCTCCCTCCTCCCTGGCCTAAAAGTCTACATCCACCACACCTTCCCTCCTCCCTGGCCTAACAGTCTACATCCACCACACTCTCCCTCCTCCCTGGCCTAGCAGTCTACATCCACCACACCCTCCCTCCTCCCTGGTCTAACAGTCTACATCCACCACGCTCTCCCTCCTCCCTGCCCTCTTATCCCCCTGTGTCCCCTGGTCCCACTCGGTTCCAGCCCCATTGCCTCCTTTCTCTGCCCAGACACTCCAGGCTTACTTCAGTCAGGGCCTTTGAACCTGCCGTTCACTCTGCCTGCAATGCTGCTCCCTCCATTCCTGCAGGTCCTTGCTGACATTTCCCCTTCTCATGACACCGTATTTAAAACCGAGCCCCCACCCCCACTCTCTGGCACCTCCCCTTCTCTGCTTTATTCTTCTCTACTGTAATCAATACAATTTAACCCACAATATAGTTTGCTTTTTAGTTGGTTTTCTGCTTCCCTCCACTAGAACTCTGCATCCTCTGTACCTAGAACAGTATCATTACATGAAGTAGATGCTCGGTAGATCTTTGTCACACAAATGAAGAAATAAAAGAATGAATTTTTTCCAGCACAGAGAATGTCATATTCAGGACTGCATCCCCAGCACCCATAGTGGACAGATGAATGAATGAATGAATGAATGAATGGGTGAGGTATGGGCTGAGCCTAGGGTTGCTAGGGACTGCCTTGGGCAAAGAGATGATGGAGGGAAAAAGTGGTCCTACTGTGAGCCTCTGGAGAGTCCTCATGGGTTCCAATACCAGCCCATCACCCACCCAACAAACAAGCGCTCGCCAGCAGGCCATTGGCTGTCCTAAAGCTGAAGAGTCTTATTAAGTACCAGCTATGACCCACACCAGTGTCCTCTCATTTCCCTGTGAGACATTGTGGCCGCCCTCTCATTGCTTCCATATGTACAACTTCATTCTCATGATGAATCCACTTCCCAGATAAAAAAAATGGTGGGGAGGCCAGTGACTGCCAGATGATATGGACAGGAAGTAGGAGAACCAGGATTTGACTGGTTCTTTCCAGAACACTGTGCTGCTTACCTGTGTTCCAGCAGCTTAGGGATCCACCTTTCTCACTGCCACTCCCAGCTCAGTTCACAGCTCCTACTGCTAGAAAAGGGGGCAATGCCATCATTATTCACCACACCTGGCCCTTTGGAATCTGTTGGTATCGAAGCAATATAGATCTTCCTGCCTCCGTGGTTCCCTAACACCGTGATTCAATGCTGGTGTCATCATGACTCATGATGCCATTGCCTCTGAGAGTCCCCTGTGAAGATGGGCTTCCCGTCACCCTCCCAGAGACATACCTGTGCTTTGCTGAAGATGACCACAAATGCAAGTCTTACCCAGAGTAGGAAGGAAAAATGTGAGCAACGGTCCATTTTCTGGACACGTGAAATCTGCTGCTCTGAGTTTTACCACGTAAAAGTAGAGCAACACAATTTCTGACCACATCTTCTCTCAAATTCCTGAGGCTGTCATAGCTGAATGTACTGACACAGGTTGGCTGCAACCCTCCCTACCATGTACCACCACCAGCAAAGACAATAGGTGAGAGCCCATGGTGGATGGAGAAGAACAGTGTTGTTCATGCAAACAATACCTATCCCTCATTCAGCAAGGATAAAACCCAACCCAGGAGATCCTGACATTCCAACATCAATTAAGGTCAAGAGAGGACTTCGATTGGAAGACCCCTTGGTGTCTGGAGCAATGGGCTTGAAAAGCCCTCTGATAATGTAGCTGCACCACCCTGGAGGAGCATCCAATCAAAGGTGCAGAGACCTGGGCACCATGGCAGGAGGACCCAGGTAAACATTGCTTGCTTCCATCCCACCACCCTTGGTTGTGAAGATTAGAGGTGGCACCATGGTCAGAACTCCAATGCATGGGCACATGCCCACACATGTGGCTCAGGCCAGCCGTGGGTAGTGGACCCTGAACTTGTCCTGTGTCAGCTCCAGGGTCACCCCACATCAGCATGTCAACACCAATCTGTCAATCCAATCTTGTGCAGCCGCATGAAAGAAATACCTCACCAGCCAGTGGGGCTGAACTGGTCACTGGGCTATCCTCTTGGAATGAAGGCCTGGCAATGGGGTCCTGAGATGAGCTCACAGGCTTAAGCCCTGGAACTCCTCTGGTATCTGGTCAACCTCACATATGATATAGAGGATAAAATCACCCCAAAGGGAAGAAGCAGGGTCTGAGAACCACACAAGACCAAGTCTGACCCCAGATGTCCCTTCTAGTTCCCTGGAAGTCAAGGAATTCATTGTATGATGAATGATTTAATGTCTATTCCTTCCCCTAGAGTTCAAGGACTCTCATTTACTGCTGTATGTTCAACGTCTAATATTGTGCTGTTTACTTAGTAAGTGCTCAGTAAATATTCACAGAGTGAATGAATGAATTCAAAGGTAAATGGGAGAGAAGCTTTGCCACACCTAAGCATTCCAGAGCTAAAGGGGCTGATTATCCCAGCTCTGAGAGTTTAAAACCTACAACCAAGAGAACATAAAAAAGAAAAGAAAAAGAAACTCAAGAGAATGAAACATGAAGACCCCTGTCCTACAGACAGACTCGACTCAGCTACTGAGTTCTAGGGCCTAAGGGCTGAGACCTCAGGACCTAACACTGTCCTCCAGTTGGGAACCCGTGAGAGCCTGGGGTTGTCAGAGGAGTCCCTGCCTAGGTAGGTGGAATCATGGAGCAAGAGTGCTGAGCCAAACCAAGCCAAGGACCTATTAAAATGTCTAAAGGGACATGGCTCATAAGAAATGGACCTTTATCCTCTTTAATTGTCCTGCTGCTTTTCCATACAGATAGTGCACTTTCTGAGGCTTCGAATAAGCCTTCCGTAGGGTAAAAATCTAATAACCTGTTATTTTCTTCAGAAAATATCATCGCCAGAGGCAACAGTGTCCATTCAATAAGGTTTTTATGAGACAGAGTTGAAAACCAGAAAGTCAATGTCAGATCAGTCTCATCCATGGAGCCCAGAGATATTGCTGTGTATTTTGCCAATTAGCGAGCAAGTAGCAGATTTAAGATGTGAATACGCAGCGATTCGTGTCCTTGCTAAACCACAGCAGCATCGGCTCATTTGAGCGGCACTGCCTTCTGCTGGGCCTGCAGGCCAGCCACACGCTTCCCCTTTATTTCCACCAAGGCATTCGGTTCCCCTGTCCCATTGCAAGGGCTTCCTGCACCGCTGCCAACAGTCACAACCCCGTTCCTTGTTGTGGCCTGATGACAGTGAGTGCTGTCCTTTGCTTTTAGTCATATCGCCTCGGCTTCTTCTAAAGAAAAGCACAGTAAGTCATTGCCAGGCCCCATAATAAGGAATTATGACCCAGCAGAAATGAAACACTCATTGTTGTCTTGGACCTGCTCTGAGCTTGGTCCTGGGGGGGGTCACAAAGATCAACCAAGTTGTCCCCCGAGTTTGGAGACAGACAAGCTCACATAATTTGTAGGGCAGCTTGAAAAGAGATAGCATAACGATTTTTACATAGTGTTGTGGGAAGGCAGGAGAATTAGCAATTGTGCCTTGGGGAAGGCTGATAAGTCTCCCCGGAGGAGGGGACATTTGAGCAGTGCCTTCCCGCAGGGACAAGGGCAGAAAAGGGTGTTCCAGGAAGAGGAGAGGGTTGAGTGGTACAGGCATAGGGTATAACTGCATGAACTTCCTCGAAGAGATACAAGTGGTGTCTCTGTCGAGGGAATGGAAAAGGACAGGTGTAGATCCTCAAGGGCTGGGCATGTTAGATGGCTGAGGGACTCCATTGGTTACATAAGCAGAATCACCATCTTTGCCTGCCCATCAGACTAGCCATGACTCTGATTTGTATTAGAGCCATGCCCCTATAAATTCACAGCATTTGTAGAACAGAGAGAGTCTTCCGAGATCATCAGAACAGCCCATGCATTTTACAGTTCAGGGAACGTAGGAACAGAAAGGGAGAGTGACTTGCCAAGAGGTAACACAGAAATTTAGGTTGGAACCACCTACCTTGATATTATGATTACTTACTTGGGGTAAGGACTCAGGAGAGATCACCAATTATAGCAAATTGTTGGGCATGAAAGCTATGCTCCAAATATAAACCATCATATCTCCAGGTGGTATGATTATGGGTGATTCTTATTACATTTTCATTGTTTTCTGTATTTTCAAAAGTAGTATAAATCAAGTTGAAAAATATCCGTTTCCAGCAAAAATTTGACATCAGCCAGAGGAAATAATTGCTTCTTCTAGATTTGCTTCCAGCTGCTTGACCATGCATCTTTTACATAGGTATGAACATCCAGTGGGGAGTTGTTTGGAGCCTCTTTTTCTAACTTCCCATGAGCATTTTCCCCATGCTGTCATCGGTTCTGTGCAACACTACTTCAAATGCTTCCTCAAAATCTCATGACCCGATGCTCCATAGCTTTCTTAAATATTCCCCACTGTTGGCCATATAGGTTGTATTAAAATAAGTGTGCTCATTTCCTAGAGCCGCCACAGCAAATAACCGACAAACTGGGTGGCCTAAAAACAGCAGAAATGTCTTCTCTCATGGTTCCGGGGGACAGAAGTCCAAAATCAAAGTGTCGGCAGCACCACGCTCCATCAGAAACCTGTACGGGAGGCTCCTTCCTTGCCTCTTCCAGCTCCTGAGGTTTGCCAGCAATCCTTGAGTTTCCTTGGCTGCATTTTCCCCATCCCTGCTTCCATCGTCCTGTGGCCTTCTTCCCTGAATATCTGTCTCTGTGTATCTGCTCCTTTTCTCAGAAGGACACCAGTCATTGGATTTAGGGCCCACTCTAACCCAAAATGTCCTCATCTTGACTACATTTGCAAAGACCCTATTTCCAAAGCAAGCCGCGTTCAGGGATTCCAAGGGTTAGGACTTGAATGCATCGTTTTGACGGACACAATTCATCCCGCTGCAATAAAGCTTCCCTGAACCTCTTTTTACTTGTACTTATTTCCTTGAACTCCATTGCAAGAAGCAAGAATCTACGCCTTGGGTGGGTGGAATTATTCCCAAAGGACCTAAAAACATGGACAGTTTTAAGGCTCTTCCTACAGATTGTGCAGGTGTGTTTCAATTTATGCTTGCTAAGGAATATAATGTTTAACTGTTGCTCTTTTTCATGACAGCTGGTCTGGATTTTGTTCCGGATTTGTTGATTTGGGGAAAGTCTCCCTTCTCTGGTTCTCGATTTCCCCACCCAAGGGAGAGGAGGAGAGACGTTGTCCAGCTAAAATGTTTGACTCCATTCTCTGTGACAGATAAATGTGGAAGTCAAAGAGTCTATACTATTATTTCGAGCTATTACACTTGAAAATAGAGTTTGTTTTCAGCTGCCTCTTCTTTGACACCATTTTTTCAAGGTGAAGCCAGGCATGAGAGGAAATCTCTACAGCATTTCTCCCACACACCCACACACAAATCTCATTTTCTGCCAGATTTAAAATGCAGCTGTTATGGAGAGATGCCTATTATTCGAGACAACATAGTGCCCTTACCCAGAAGCCTGGTCACCAATATATATAATTTATGAATGCAACCCAGAAACAAGGCAAAGAGAAGATGAACGAACTGTCAACGTGTCTGTGGTAATGAAATCACTTTTCGGTTCCATGTCCCTAAGAGTTCATGCTCATTTTCATTCCTCGGTTTCTTCCCAAATCTGTTACCCCAGTGGCAGATACTCCAATTATCATTTCCTTTCCCCACTTGGTCCCATGTTATCCAATAAATGCCAGGGACTTCCGTGGCGCTGTGCACTTATTTTCCAATTACTGTGGGTAAACAGGGATGAGCAAGCAATTGAATTGGCGCTTTTAAATCATTTGATTTGGTTCCGAGCAAAATTTCAGAGATTGAGACATAAACATCAAAGCTATCGTCTGTGGAAGCTCCCAGCGTTGGCAGGAACCACTGGATAATCCCCCTTTTGCAAAGAGCAGTTTCTCTCTGGGACACCTTTGTGCCCAAATTACTTCATGCTCCAAAAAGACACGTTTCCAAATCTGTCAGAGCAAACCCCCTCATTTGTTTTAACTCTGAGCTAGTGCCCATCATCCTCTTTCAATCTCCATTAACAGGTTGGAAATTTATTTAGAAAGCCGACAGGTACTATTTGGGGGATTAATGACCACTGATTTATGAATATTGAGTAGCATTTCAATAATCGGAGGTGGAGTAATCACTTGTGGCCGCTGCCAGTTCTCCCTGCCATTACCGTCTCTAGCAATCACTCAAAGCCAGTTAAATGGTTCTGATTTATGACCTCCCCTTCAGGGTCCACTCCAGTTGCTCTCTTGGTGTGTAAATTCAAAAAATGCAATTCCCTCCACCTCCAGAGAGCCAATTTAAGTCAACATTATGCATGAGCCGAGAATGCGGGAATTCTCAGATCTCTTATTTCACTCATTAAATTTGCACTGAACATCTTGCAATTAAAATTTCATATAGATTTCTTCTTATGATTGGCATTTGGCCTTGACGAAATGAGTTCAAATTTGTTCTCTCGGAAGATTTAGAAGGAGAGAAATCAGTCTGGACATTGTTTCGAGAAAGATGATGATGGGGCACTAATACTTTGATTAGCATTTTGAAAAGACTCGTTGGTGAAGGGCTGTCTCCACTGCACAGATAGAAACATTGGGGAAGCCAAGCCAAGAATGAGAAGCAATTCCAATCTGCTTTGAAAACTCTGCTCATGGAGTTTGGCAATCATGGAGCAAGAGATTCCCAAACTCCTAGAGAAGAAGAAGCTCCACAGATCACATAGCTCACAGTCTCCACGTCTCCAACACAGACCCTGGTATCCAACGGGAAAAGGACGTTCCCAGTGTGGCAAAGATACCGGTACTCATGAATCTTTTCTTCCTTGGGCCTCCCTTGCATGTGGCCCTTGGACCAAACTCTGGCAACAGAGTATTAAAGAAAGTGATGATCTGCCATCTCCACGCTGACCATAAATCCTTCCACACCCAACCCTCACACTTGACTGCTCTATGAGTGGAGCACAAACACGTGGAGTGAAGCCTGGGGTTGCTTTGGCACTTAGACTCCCCTAACCCCACCCCCAGGGTGCACCGTGCATCAGGAAGGCTACCTTTGACTAAACTGACTAATATACCCAAAGGTACACAGTAGACTACAGACTTCGCTGGAGGGAAATGGGAGTGGGTTGGAGGCCTGGTATTCCGTGGGTGCGGGAGAGGACATAGCATAGTTTGGATATGAATGTTGAACTATCATCCTCTTTATGCACAAGATGTGCAACTTGAGCCATTTGGGGTACACAAGAAAAGCAATGCTGACGTTCAGAACAAGAAGTTTTTCCCAACGTAGAAGCCACTATATCTACCAGATAATTTGAAGAGGGAAAAAGAAAACAAAAACTCAAGAACAAAAATTGCACAAAGCACATTGCCTGGTAGAAAGTGCACTGAAATTTAAGTGAGAATGTCAATTCTGATCTCAGTCTAACCACTTCCACTCTCAAATTTAGTTCTTCAACAGTAAAATAGGAATTAGAAAGCCCATTTCACGGGCTTCCCAAAAGAGTTCAATGAGGTAGGACACAGGAAAGCATCTCCTACACTAGGTCAGCTCACCGTCACTCAGAGACGGTGAGTTGGCCTGATACTGTATCAGAACAATGTCTCTCATCTGGGGTAAAGACATCACCTAATCTCAGAGTCAAGTTGGAGGCAAAACAGCATTTGACTTCCCCCCTTTCCCCCTCACTGGCTCAGGGGACACCCAAGCCCAAACCCTCCTTTAGACAGCACTCAGTAAGTAGTTAAGCCAACTGGCTTCACTGATTCATGGCCAACTGTTGTTTACTGTGCAGATTCCAAATGCTGGGCAGAACTGTGCTGAGAACACAGGCAGAATTTCAATAGAGAAGGACCCATCAGGCAGACAAACCTGTTAGGAAGACTGTCCAGCATTGGCAGGTGGAGCCCTGCTCCCTGGGAAGAGGGGAAGGCTCTGCTTTCACGGGGCAAGCACATCTGCCTGAAACAGGAAAGTAAAGGTCATTCAGCCAGTAGCAAAGCCAACACTGGGAGAGTCTGGGAAGGAAGTAGTGCATTCCATGGAGAGTTTCTTGTCAATGTTCATTGCCTCTCTATAATCATCACCCATTTTTGGCCTCACCAGACAAAATGGAACATCATAATGGGATAGAAGAGGAGGTTGATATATATAAAACAGGGCATACTGCTCAGCATACATCATTCATCCATTTCATTCATTTGCTTGCTATGTGCCAGGCACACTGCTAATCACAAGGACACAGGATATTTAAGGCAAGTCCCTGCCCTCTGGTAGCTCAGTTTAGGAGGGGCAGAGGGCAGGAAGATAGACCTGGAAGCAGAACAGAATAAGAAGATATTAAAGACGACAACCAGCTGTAAGGACAGGGCCAAGTGGTCAACCCCACCTCATAGGGGAAACTCAAGAAGGGCTGCCTAAGAAACCTGTCTCTCAAGCTGATTGGGAATTAATGCAATCATGAAGAAAGGGTGCTTTGGGCAGAGGGAATAGTGTAAGTATAGGCACAGATATATGGAACAGTGTGGCCAGTTTGGGGAGCCACAGATAAAAATTCAGTAGGCAGGAGCGTTGAAGGTGAAAGGACATTCCATGATGAAGCCAGAGAGGTGGGCAGAAGGCAGGTTAAGGCTAGCCTCACTTTGACCCTAGCTGGCAGCTAAACCTACATTCCCCTGATGAGCACAGCCAAAGAAAAGCATTGTCATGGTCAGGTTCATGTGTCAACTTGGCCAGGTAGTGGTACCCAGCTGTCTGATGGGGCAAGTGCTGTCCTGTCTGTTGCTAGGAGGACATTTCATGGACTTGAACCATGACTATGTTGGCTGTATTCACAGCTGATGCAATCAGATAAGGGGAGTGTCTTTTGCAATGAGTGTTGCTTAACCTCATCACCAGAAGGCTTTTAAGGAGGATTCAGAAGAGACAATCACTCTTCCTGCTCCAGCCAGCCAGCCTCTCCTGAGAGTTCACTGAGGACCTTCACTGGAGCTGCCAGCTCGTGACCTGCCCTACAGAGCTTGGACTCTTACATCCCCATGGTTATGGGAGACACTTTTATAAATTTTTATATTTACTTATATTTACAGCTATCTCCTGGTGATTCTATTTCTCTAGAGAAACCTAGCTAATACAAGCGTGTATCATGGTTCTGGAAACAGGAGTGTGGGCAGAGGGGAACATGTGTCACTTGGTTATGGGGTTTGCAAAGATGCTGGTCCTTGTGGATTCTCCATACCTTTGTAGGGAGAAAAGCACAAACATATCACAGAGCCCCAGATGATATTAACCCTGACCATGGCACAGTCCGGGAATATGATGGGAAGGTTGAATCTGGGTCCAGCCCCTGGGAAGCCCCAAAGGGAAGCACTGGTTATTTCCTTCTCACAGCCCATCAGCTCCATCAGCATGGTCTTCCAAAGCCACATTGTCTACAACGTCAGCCACCTTGCGATTCATCCACCCTGCAATTTACCCCACCTGGAGACACTGAGTGATGCTTTAAGAATGCTGCCTTTGCATTGTGTGATTGCCATGCTTTGCAGAGCCACCCCATGCCACCTTCCCAATGGCACTCGTGGGCTAGGGTGCACAGGAACTAAATTAGCGGTCCTAGCACCCTGCACTCTGTAGCACCAGAGGCTCTGGCTATTTGATGGGTATCCCCTCACCTGGTTAGGACACACCTAAGTAAGATTTCTTGCAGGGAGGACCGTGAGGGCTCCCCCTGGCCTACCTCTCTTTCTGCTGCTGATTCAAATCCTGGTCCCATATTCCTGTGGCTGCGAGCCTAGAAAAAAAGGGGGGGGGGCTCTAAAGATGCTGTTATTGTTGAGCATGGACTCGTCTGCAAATAGGATCTTCAAAGATTCTAGTTAAATGAGGCCAAGTTGAGCCAGGTGGGCCTTCACCCACTTGGCTGAAGTCCTTATAAAAAGAGGAAATCTAGGCAGACATGCAGACGACTGAGCAGGAGGAGAAGCCAGAGGGAGAGGCACCACAGGACAGAGGATAGCAACCACCAAACACTATGGATTTTGGGGAAAGCGTGGCCTCGCCCACACTTTGATTTCAGACTCCTAACCTCCGAAACCATGAGCCCACGAATTCCTGTCACCTAAGCAGCCTGGCTGACTGAGACGCTGTGCACTCCCGAGCTGTTTCTTCGTCGCATTATTTATTGCTTGGTATTGCCATCCGACAGGTGGGTACGACTCTGATAACAACTGCCACCACACATACAATATTCAGTCGTGATAGGTGCTGTGCAGTGAGCTGAGCATTATCACCATTCCCATTTTACAGAACAGGAAACTGAGGCTGAGAGAAGTGGTTCACCCGAAACTTGCAGCCAGCAAGCGTTAGATCTGAGACTCAACCCCGGCTTGCCGAACCCCTTCTCCCAGTAAGTCAGCAGTGAAGTAAGTCAACTTATGTGATCACTGCTGAATCCCTCATCGCTGACCCTGGATGGAAGGAGGACAGAGCAGCCTCCCCCACGATGTCGACACGAGCTCCAGTAAGTGCCAGGAGAACCCGTGGGCCATGAACTTCCCAACTGAGCTGGGCCCAGGCCACCAGGTGTTAGGGCAGGGAGTGACACAATCCTTTCCAAAGTGTGGTCGCTTCCCTAACTGGATCTTTGTGGGGTGTGTGTATGTGTGTGTGTGTGTGTGTGTGTGTGTGTGTGTTAAAGAGAGATTGGAAAGAGAATGCAAGTGAGAGTGAGTGAAAGAGAGAGGACTTCCATTACTTCCATTCGAAAGTAATGGTTGGGGCCAGTTTTTTTCAAGTTGCAGCATGATTCCTTCAGTTAGGGGGGACATACTGAGCTCTGAGCTACAAAATATTGGGGTCTCTCAGAAACTTCTGTGATTTGGCTCCCCATCGTGGGGTTCCACCCTCCACCCCTCATAGTGCCTTTAACCCTGTTAGAGCCCTCATTTTATTCTAGCTAATATCATGTCACATCATATGTAAATACATATTTGTGCGTATATATATATATACATGTGTAATACAGATACGTGCATATATATAAAATATCAGGTAGATTAATTATACATATATTCCAAAAGAGGAGGGGTTCTAGCTGTGCTTCGCTCTGCCCCCAAGGCCCAGCAGAGTGCCAAGTGAACAGCAATTCCTCTCCAAATATTTGTCAACCTCCAAGCTCGCTTTCCAGAGGGGAAAGCTGGCCTGCAAACAAATACTTGTGATGTGGCCCCGTCCCTGCTGTGAAAGAAGCACCAACAATGCACAAGAATGGGCCACAGTGGAGAAGAAACTGTCCACCTCCAGAACATCTGGGAGGGCTCCTAGGAGGAGGTGACAAGGGACTGTGACTGCCAAAGCATTTGCCTGAGCAAAGGGGACAGGGAGGGCCATTCCAGGAAAGAGGCGCACATGGAAAGGGTTTCCCCTTCCCAAATTCTTGGTAGAACTGAATAAGATACGTATAACCTGTGATGCCCTAAGTAGTACTTTACACCCCTCAGAGGGTTCCCCAGGTTCCACCACGGAGTCTCCTCCCAGCCGTCCCCTCCCACTCAGAACCCTCAAGCCTCAGCTCAGCTCCCTCCTCCATGAAGCCTTCCTGACTTGCCATTCACGGGGTCAACTCTCTCTGCTCTGAATTCTGCAGCTCTCTGAGCGCTTCCACACATCCTCAGAACATAATTACACACTGCTCTGTGAAACTTCCTCATCAATTCTGAGGTTTACCAACCCCTGGAATTGCTTCTGTGAGCATTTCCACGGTCAAATGATTCGTGGAAATGTAGCCAACAAGAGTCCCACTCAAAAACCTCAACACACACCAGCTTACTAAGGGCTCTGGGGAGGTCTTCTCTCCTTTGGTTTGCCCATTGTGCCTTCCAAAATGGCTTGCCCACATGACTGTCATTTCTACTAATACCAGTTCACATCCTGCTCTACTCATCATACTCATTAGGACCTACGAAGGGAAATTTCGGCCTGAACAGTTCACAAAGCAGAAGGTATCTGCCCAAGAAGAATGTAGGCTCGTGGAGGGTAGGGTCTGCATTTGCAGTGTCTTTTATCCTGTCCCTTCTCAGGGCGAAGGGCTGTACCTGACCGCGCAGCCTCACGAATCCTGTTGCCTTGACGACCAGCTCGAAGATGCTATTTCCAGACTTTTTCTCCATCTTTGGAGCCCCGGGAAAGCAGCAAATGCCATAAGGCATTAGTCTGAATGTGCAGCATTTTCAGCAAACTGATGCTAATAACGTTCAGCACATCTCATCAGCCAGGGCTCCCCGAGACAGGCGAGACACAGATGCTGCCAGTGACACATCTCAGAAGCCATCTCCTCTAGAGCCTGCTGCTCACAGAAATGCTCAATTCTCTTTTATTTTTCCAGCTAATTTGGTAGGTGGGGAGTGGCAATGCACTGTTTAAGGCTTGGTTCTTAGAGGGAGTACAACCTCTCCTTGAGTGCCTCCCATCCCCGTAGCACCATCTGTTTTGTCATCGTGAACAGCTCCGCTGGGCTCGTGGAGCACTTTACAAAGACGCTGGAGCCCACAGGTGTTGTGCGTGCCGCTAATTATCAGGAGAGCTCAATTTCCACCTGGGCCCAGGGAAGGGCGTCCTCCTCCCTCCTCAGCTACATGCCAGTGGCAGCTCTCTCTATCTGGAGCTTCAACTGTCTCCTCTCTGTTCTGCAGCAAGCCCAAGGGCCCTGCCTGGGGTTGAGAGAGGCCTAAATCTCTTCCCTAATAGCACCGGCCTGCCAATAGTTCTAAACGAAATAGAGCCGGTGAAGGAGGAATCTAGAGGCACGTTGACTAGAAATGGCCTTAGGACAGAAGGCCAATGTTTGTCATGGGTCACGTTTATTTCTTCAGTGATTTGCCCCGGGAACTAGCACGCTGTTGGCACCATGATGTGTGCCTAATGCAATTTGTGTTGCTTTGTAACAAAGTATCCCAAGACTTGGTAGCTTAAATAACAATCATTAACTTTGCTCCCAAATCTTCAAAATCTTCAAAATTCTGGCGGGACTCGGAGGGGCAGCTCATTTCTGCTCCATGAGACATGTGATGGAGCAGCTCCCCTGGGACAAAAGACTCCACTTCCAAGATGGCATCCGCACATGACCGGCAAGTTGGTGCTGGCTCTTGGTTGGTAGCTCAGATGGGGCGTCCAACTGAGAGCCCTGGTTCCTCCCCACATGGGCCCCTCCAGAGAGCTGCTAGGTCCTTCTCACAGCACGGTGGTCCAAAGCACTGAGCATTCCAAGAGCAAGGAATGGAAGCTGCCAGTCTCTTTAGACCTGGACCCAGAAACTGGCACAGCATCTCTACATTTTACTGCTCAAACCATCAAAGAGCCTCTCCAAACACAAGAAGATGTGCCATTGACTACATGCCTCCATGGAAAGAGTTTCAAAGAATGTGCGTCATCTTTAACCAGCTACATTGCCCAAACACTCAGGTGATTTGAAAAATCTTTACTTTTGCCCACAAAAGTTCAAGCAAGTAAAAGCTGTATTGCCAGTACTTAGCATAAATCCTCCCCCCTCTCAGAAGCAGGGAAGGAAGAACTATTATTTATGAAGAACCAACTGTGGGTCTTGCCCAATGATTGGTTCTTTCAAAACATCATCCATTTACTTATCTCAAAAGGATCCTGGGCAGGAGGGATTTGCTCCCTTATTTTACAGATGAATTCAGAAAAGTTAAGAAATTTCCAAGGTAGATTTGAACACAGCCTACCTGGTTTCCAAAGCTCTGTCCATCCTACCTTGTCAGGGGTGTCATGTCCCACCTGAGTCAGAGCTTCGATTGGTTTCGGTAGGAGCTCTCTACCCAGGACCCCTGATTGGCTCTTCTGAGAGATGGCCTTGTCTACACTGGAGGTGTGAGGGCTGCTCTTGGGCTCCTTCCCTGTCCTTACCCCTCCTCTTCATTGCTCTGGAGATATCTGTGGCTGATTTCCTGTGGGCAAGGTAGATGCCACCAGTTCACTGCTGGCCTCCTGGCATCCAGCAAGCCTGCAGCAGGGCTTCCACGCACTTAGATCCTCCCTGAGGCCTGGTATATGGGTCTGGTTTCTGCTTAAGGGTCCTCACTTGCCACTGCAGTTCTAGTTCTCAGACTGGACCCCTTCCCTGAATGCTAGTCTTCCTGTCCAGAACCCCGAGATGCCTCCCGGCTCTCCCCAGCATCCTTCTGGGTGAGGTCACTGATGCATGTTGCCCATTGTCTCGGCACCCGGCTAAGGACCTTCTACAAATGGACACCATCCTGCAGTGTTGCCTGGAGACCTGGCATGCCACCTGCTGATGGAAACCACCACCCTCCCCGCCCGCCATTTAGACTCTCCGCCAGGTGAAGGCCTTCCTCAGTGAGCTCTGCCCTTGCCCAGTCACACCTACTCCCTCTGCCATCCTCTCTGCTTCAGCCTTGTCTGCCCAGCCTCTTCTTCAAAGGCTGGGGCTACAGCCTGGTTAGTGTGCCAGCCCCTGCCCGGTCAGCCTAGACTCAGGATGCCTCAAGGGACTGGGAAAGGGAGGTGGGGGAGGGGGACAACAGCACATAAGAATGGCCAAAGCATTTCTGAGCTGCAGATGCACAACCCCCAATCCCCACCCCACCCGCTCGATGACTTCTTCACAGAAATTCTCATAGCCCCCTCATTCCGTGGGTTGCTTCTTCCTCTCCTGGGTTTTCACCGCCTGCCTCTTAATGGTTCATCTGACTTACTTTATAAGCATCCTTAAGTGTTTCTCAGCTTCCAGGCCTTTCCCCTCAATCCTTCAGAGCCAAAATTTCTGAAAGCATTATCTATGCTTAATGTCCCCAGTTCCCAACCTTCTATTGACCCCTCAGCCCACTACAGGCTGAGCCCTCCACTACACTGAAGTCACTACCCTCCCATCACCAATGGCAGCTCACTGCTGCATCCAATGGAGGTATCTCCATCCTCTTCTTTCTGGAGCCCACATACAGTGATGATGGTCCCTCCTTCACTAATGCCCTCCACCTTTGGCTTCTGGGACATGATACTCCCACCTCACATCCCCCTCTCCAACACTCTTCCTTTACCCTACCCTAAATGCTCTCTTCCCAGGACCCAGGCCCCATCCTTGCTCTCTGCACTCCCCCCTATCCAAGCCCTGAACCCAATAACATCACTCTACAATCCCCATCCCTAATTGCTCGACTGAGCTCCCAACACGGATACCCATATTGCCAAGTGCCCTCATAGTCATCGAGCTTAAAACACAACACGCCAGCTTTTCTTAATGCTCCTCCCTGGGGGAGATACGCCACAATCTAGCCGAGTCCCTGATTCCTCCCCCTCGCTCACACCTGCATCCTATAGGGCACCCAGCTTAGCCCACCCTACTGCCTCTGTCTGGAATCTGACCTCCAGATTCCATCTTCACAGCCGCAGCCCTTCTTCTCAAGCCTTGTCATCTTTGGGGCCTGGATCTTCGTAAAAATGAGTTTCTAACTCACTGGGTTCTTTCCCTCATCCTCATTTTAAAAGGTGACCTGGGAGTAGGCAACCGTAGCTCAGTGGCAGAGTTTTCACCTGCCGTGTTGGAGACCCGGGTTCAGTTCCTGGTGCCTGTCCACGTTAAAAAAAAAAAAAAAAAAAAGGTGAACTTGGATTGTACTGCTCCCAGCCGAATTCCATCTATGGTTCCAGGATGGACCTTTGGAAAATGTCTCATTCTTCATGACCTGGACCCTGAACTCCTATTCCAGTCTCATCTTTGCCCCCCAATTGCTTTTTCCTAGTTCATAGACCCCTTCTTCACCACTGCTATGGCTTCTGCCTTCACCTGGTTTGTCCTTACTCCTGTTCTCAGACTTGTTCCAATCTAGTAGCTGCCATATGCCTAGATAGCCATCTCCCCCAGGAGACCCAGATCCACTGAGGCAGAAACAACCCCACGGCCCAGCCCTGCACTTGTTTGCATGTTGCAGATGGTGACCAAGGGTTAGACGTGTGAGTGGACGGCTTCCCCAGCACAGGGAATCGCATGCAAATCCTAGAGTACGTCGAGAAACTTGCCCTGCAGATCCAGCAGCAGCTAGAAGAGAAGTTGATAGTCTCTCCCCCAACTCCAGCCACCTGATGCTGACTCCTTTTATTTCGCTTTTGTCCAACTGTCATTTTTCCTGGTGCTAACAGTGGGCTGGGAAGGGATGGAGAGGAAGATGTAGCTGATGGGTTGCTATCCCTTTCCTCTAGGGATGTCTGCTGAAGAATGGCCTCGTCATTCCATCTGAGTTTGTTTTCTCTAGTCCAGCAGATCTGGGGGCAGCAACCCTGTGGGGGGTTGAGAGGCAGGTAAGGTAAGGACAAGACCTTCTTCCTGGTATGGGGAAGGTCGGCTCTGAGCGGGAGCCTCCCTCTCAACCTTTCTCCTTCTTTCTCTTTCTCTCTCCTTCCATCTATCCCCGGCTCTGTTGGAGGCAAGAAGTCCATATTAATTGTGAGCTTCCATGGACAGGCCCCAGGCTGGCCACTGTCCATAAAATGAATCTTTCATCTTCACGGGATTCTTACAAAGCAGGCACCCTTCATTCCATTTTATCATTGAGCTGAGTTTCAAAGAAGTTCTATAACTTCTTCCAAGTCACAGAGCTAATAAGTGGGAGGGAGGGCCAGGAACTAAGGTCATTTTGTTTCTAGACCCCATATTCTTTCCACTTCCTTCTCAGGTGCAATTCCCACCACCTCCCCAAGCCTCAGTTGCCTCCTCTGTGAGATGGTTGGCTGTAGGTACAGTAATTGTACCTCCTTCCAGGGACAACTTAAAGACTAAAAATCGCGCTTTCGAAAGAACAGAATAGGTATTAAGAATAGTTAATACCTATTAATATTAATATATTAACAGGAACTCTTACATTATTTTTAATGTTTTACATTAGTATTAATATTATTGTTTCTATGAAATGACAGGAAAGTAGACAGAGAGGTTCAGATTTTCTTCTAGTTTTTTACGAAAGAAAGCAGTCAACCCAGCAACAAGTTGGGTATCAAGCCATCCCCACAGTGTCCTGAGAGCAACCACTGGCATTTAGAATGGCATTTTTTAGAGGCATGAGATTGGCTCCCACATTTCTTAGGATGTGTGAACACGGTGAGCTGCCGGCACCCCTCATTTCCCTGAAATCTGAGGCCCAAACGTAGCTATAAATTACTGGCTCCACAGTTGCACTCTGGGCCCTTCTCCATCTGTGGTGAGAACCTCCAGATCCCACGGCCACCTGCCTTCCTCTTCTCTCTTAGGCAACTGATAGCTGCAGCTGGCCGTTCTGCTTTGGAACCTTCTACTGATCACCCTTCTTTGCTCGTGTCCATCACCCCCACCCCCCATCACCACCAGTATCCCCATTCTCCAAGCATCAGATGCCTCTGAGGAACCTGAAAAATGAAGATGCCCCTGTCACCCCAAATACTGACTGAATCCATCTCACAGGATGGATCCTGGGGTCTGTTCTGAACAAGGTCCCTATGGCATCATTTGGGCCCCTAAGTGGCCCAAAGCTTAGGGGCCACTTCTCTAAACCCTGTCCAGCTAAAATCTTACCTCCTCCAGGAAGTCCTCCCTGATTGCCAGAGCGATTAGTCCTTTTTCTGCATCAGAGAATAAGCAGTCTTAGTTGGCAACAGAGAAATGATCAATTACTCATGTCTGCCATGAGAGAAGAAATGGGGAAAAACACCATCCATGCCACACGTATTTTATCTCCTGGCCAGCAATTGCTACTGATCTTTCAGGCCTAACATTCTAGGACTTTGGAGGGGCTGTGAGTTGAGCGTGTCTGTGCGTGTGTGTATGTGCGTGCGTGCGTGTGTGTTTTTGTGTGTGTGTGTGTGTGTACAACCACTGCTTTATCTCCCCTATGAAGATACAGCGTGAACTTGCCGCAAAATATCAATGCCTTTGACCATCTCTCTGTCACTGAAGCATTATTTCTTCCTGTTTTAGAAAGTTCTGGTCTTTTTGAATCTTACACAACAACACAAAAATTCCCCCAAGGTGTCATACTTTAATTCTTCCCCAGTTAACGCTAGAGACAGCTAGTTAAGTGAGAGGCTCGACTCGTTAGCAAATAAGCAAAATGGTTTTTATTTTTCCTCATTAGTGCTACAACCGCTCTGTCAGGCCTTCCTTTTCCTCCTGGGCTCTAGGCTGTTCTTTTAACAACGTGTAATTCAATTCCATCATTTTTGATTCGGCTCTACTTAATATAACAATCTCGCTGCTGTTCTCAAGGCGGTCCTATTCATTATGCAGCTTTAACCTTGTATTTGATGCTAAGCGCCTCGCTTTCGCTCCCTCCTCAGTGCTAGCTGGGGCTGGAGACTCAAGGAATATGGGGTGGGAAGGAGCTGTCTCCGATGGGCCACCACCCAGCCTCTCGCTCCTGGGGTCCCCTTGCCAGTGGGTGGTATCAGCACGAGGGCTGAAGGGTGGGTGTCCACTCACCCATGGGGAACGGCCAGGCCAACAGCCCCCCACCCCAGGGGCTCCCTCTCCCCTCCTCCATTTCTCTGCTTCCTCTCTCCCTCCCAGTCCAGGCAGCTCCACCCTTCAGGGCAAGCAGGGAGACCAGTTCCAGCCTCTGTCTTAATGCTTGGGGTGGGGAGGTCATTTAGGCGTCCTTAACCAAACAACAGGTGCGAAGAAGGCAAGAAAATTCCCAAGACACATACCCACGGGGAAATGAGTGCTCCTTCCCCTGAAACTCTAAGCCCTCCTGGAAGGTCCCTTCCTCATGGCTGCCGTTCAAGGTCCCCAGTGCCTGGAAGTTGGGGGGAGTCTGCAGACCTCGGCTCTGCTCGCACGGGAATTCTCAGCCAAATCTGAGTTGGACAACTGGCTCCGTCTCTTCTGTATTCTGAATTCAGAATGCTTTTGTACTCATCTGTGGCTTTAGTTCCAGGAAACAAGACCCCACCCCTCACCCCTCCCACCACAGAACATCCCTTTGCACCTGGTCATAGGTTCCCTCCCAGAAGACATCACCTGGGAAGCCGTGGGAAGGCCAGGAAGGCACCTTGGAGGAGGCTGGGACTGCAGCCGAAGGTGGCTCCTGAGGGTGGTTCAGGTTGGTTTGGCCGAACACCGGCTGGTTGCTACCGCAGAGGTATTTCGCAGACGGCATTGGCATCTGTGATCAGGTGATTTTAAGGCGATGATCCTCAGCGAGGTGGGTGGGCGGCATCCGGGCACTGGAGGGCTGGAGAGTGAGGACGGGGTGGGGGGTTTCAAAGGGCAGAAGGAATTCTGCCTCCACATTGCACCTCCCTCCCTCGTCCCCCGCTGCCTCCTCTACAGTCTCAGAATCGAGCGCCCTTCTCCCAGGACTTCCAGACCCCCATATGCCCTGTGAAATTCAGAATTGCCGGCCCCCATGGTCGTTTGAGCCAATTCCTTACAACAGATCTCTTTGTGTGTGTGTGTGTGTGTAGTTTTGTGCATACACATATCCTGTGGTTTCTGACACAGAACCAACTGATAAACCCTGTCGGTATCACAGCTGACCACAGCCTGGGCCCAGGGACATCTTGGGGTTCCTAATTTGAGGGGGCGTCCAGCAGGGAACCGCAGATGTGAAGATGAAGCCCACATTCCTACCCGCCACGACGCGGCTGCTTCTGCGTCTCCGCCCAGTGGCCGCTCATAAAATGGACATGCAGGAATAAAAAGCAGGCAGCCCCAAAACCCGAGCCTGGCTTGCCTAGGAGAGTCACCTTCACCCTCTCAGTGGCCCTCAGGAGCAGGCTGGGTTTCCCGGATCTCAAACCTGAAAAGCAGGTAGGCCCCAAACTGGTGGGAAGGGCCAAGAGGGCGCAGATGGCAGGAAGGCTGGAGCGGGCAGCTTCCCCAGGAGCAGGCTGAGGGCCTCGCTCCAGCCCGGCAGTGAAGGCAGCGGCTGGTACCACCTCTGTCCCCCACCCCACCTGGTCCGTACGGCCAGCAGTGTTCCTGAAAGGGACTGAAATTGTCTAGGACACTCTGCCATCCTGTTGTGATAAATGCAGAGAGAATAATAACCTCTCTCTTTCTTAATGGTCATAAGTCGTCATGAAGCAAAATCCCAGACACAACTCCCCAAAGTTTATCTAAAATTAGTAGGAATCCTATATCCCAAGTGCAATGAACTCCTCTCTAGTCCCTCAAGTGTCCGGAAGTGGTAGTTTCATCAGGATAAATGAACAAAAATAAATACATTTTCTTTATTTTCACAATATTACTTTAACAATAGCGTCGAAGCTATAAAGTACTTATGAATACATTTATGAAGAGAGGAACAGGACATATATGAGGACAACTATAAATATTTATGAAATACATAAAACAAATTCTGAACAAATAGAAAGATATGATATGTTCTTGGATGACAAGGTTTTATAGCATTAAATGCCAATGGTCCCAAAATTTAGTGTGTAATTTTAATTCAGTTCTACATGGAGTCCCAACAAGGGTCTTTTGTTTGATCATTTTAGTTTTTGAAATTGAATACACGTTTTAAAGTATAATCAATTGATTTTCGGTCAAGGAATGAATAATCAATGGAACACCATAAGGAATTCAGAATTAGATCCCTGTGTATATGAGACGTTAATTTATGACAAGAATGTCAGTTTAATTCAAGGGAAATGAATGGATTATTTATAAATCATGCTGACAAACTCATCAAGCTGGAAAAAAAAAGTTAAAATAGACACCCCGTATTACCTCTTGTGCAAAAATACCTTCTGTAAGTATTAAAACTTAAATATAAAAAGCAAAACCAAAAATCTTCCGGCAAAATCTAGGTTTTCACGTGCTCAGTCTGGGAGTCAAAGTAAACTTCCAAACCAAGTCTGGAAACCCAAAAGCTATAAAATAAGTACATATATATTTAACTGTATGAAATTAAAACCTTGAATGTGTGAGAAGAACCTTAAACAAAGTTGAAAGATGAATGATAGATCTGGAAAAAGTATTTGTGGTGCAAATGCTAGACAAAGAGTTACTAGCTATAATATATAAAGAGCTCTTGGGACTTGATAAGAAAAGATAAAGAGCACAATATAAAAATGGAGTCAGCGATATACTCACATAACGGCGAACCCACTTGGCTGGCCAATGTATGAAAAGACGCTCACCTTGGCTGAGCGTCCGAAAAATGCAAATTAAAGTCACTAGGACATTAATATTTCACGCCCATTAGAGCGGGGCGTGAAAAACAACAGCATCTATCACTAGTAGTGAAGGTGTCTCCTCTGAAGTAAGGTGTTTCCAATTTTGGGAAAAGTAATCCGGTGCTATCTATCACAAAATGTAAAATCCTATATCCCTTGGCCAAGATGTCCCCTCTGAGAAGGAAAGTCACAGAAAGCACCAGGCAGCTAATTGCGACTTTCTTCATAACTGCCAAAAACAGGACTGCAAACAAGATGGACTTCCGTAAATAGAGAAGCTGAACTCACGACGGTCCGTCCACACCAAAGAACCATTAAGAAGAGATCAGAATTATCTCACATGGTTTGGAGCAGTGTTTCTGTTTCCTCATGATTGCTGCTGCCCCCTCGCCCCCAAGGAGTCTTTTAGGCATTTTTTTCCCACCAAATGTGAATGCCACAGAAATGCCGTAAATCTGCTCATGCTGTCGAGTAGGACTGAGCTTTGGAGGGCCACAGACCAAATTTTCACTTCCCAAAAACACACTTTTGCTTTCTTCTTTGGATGCACTATGCACGCCCTGTTAAGAACAGGTCATTTAGAGGAATTTCCACAAGGAACTGTAGAGTGGCACAGAGAAGCATTTATAAAAAGATCCCATTATTTGTAAAATAAGCAATGACCAAAGAATGTCTACCTACAGTGAGATAAATACAAAAATAGGGGAGAAGACACACGGGTTAGGAGCATGGGGGGGGGGAGGGGGGGGAGCAGGAATTGGCAGCATTGGGCAGGAGGGAAGGAGTGAGATAAGCAAGAAGGGGAGAGGGGAAACGAGCAGAGAAGATTTTTTAAGCATATGTACAATTACAGCTGTGTATTTTGCGATCATGTGGATATACAAACAAAGACTGTAAATCAAAAAGGTCGCATTTATTTTTAAAATTGTAATGACTCATTTAAACGCCTTGAGCATTTCTTTAGAGAAATCTCACACGTGGCTAACCTCAAGTCACCCACAGAGGCTTATCCTTTCTGAACTCCATGTCTTTGTGCAGCCTGTTTCCTGTGCCTTTTATCTGGAAGGCAAACTCCTATGCATCCTACAAGATCGATATAAAATTTCATATCCTCAGCAAAGACTTCTCAAATTAATCCCCTCTCCTCCTCTGGGTGCCAATGATATTTTTTGCATGCCCACGCTATAGTTGATGCATCTGGTTTAAATGATTGATTTTCTACTAGACTTTGAACTCTCTTGAAGTCGTGGGCCATGTCCAATTTACATTTTCATCCTCTATAGACTTGCTTACCACAGAGTAAGTGCTTAGTAAATATTTCTTAATTGGATGGCAAGAAAATCCAAAATAAAGGCTTCAGCTCTATAGCCCCAAAGCAGAAAGATACAACCGTGAGAGCGGCAGTAACCCTTTGGGTTTTGCGAGGCCCTTCGATTCTGACAAATTGGCTCAATAATGAAAATGTCTTTAAAGGGGGCAATATGGCAAAAAGTAATTAACTCCCTAATTGAAATCTAGAACTATAAAAGTAATTAATAAGTGGGCCAAATGGTCCTTCACCGCAAACCTGCTGGAGGCAAGCAGCCAAGGAGGCACGACTGGAGACTTAACTCGCCGGAGAGGGGCCCCGGGAAGCTGCCACCTGAACAAACAGCGTGGGAAGCACAGAGCGTCAACTTGGCACGATGGGTGTTCTCCTGAATCAACGTGGAAATGCCAGCAACCTGGGCTGGCAGGTGCTGCTTTGTCCTGCAAGGAGGAGCACTTTTTCTTTTTTTTTAACAAACAAACCTTTCCATTTTGCACTCGTGTTCAGCACTGGGCTGAAGGAGGAGACAGTCCTTACTGAGTAAATGAGCGTTGTGAAAGTGCCGGGCTATGCAAAAATCACAGGATCTTGGCATTCTGCAGTCCACGCCAATGGCGGAATTTTCTCTGGCTTCTGGCTGGCTGAGACCCTTGAAGAAAGGCTGCATGCTTTTCCCTCAGGTTTGCACGAAGCCTCCCCTCCCTGCACGGGAGGAAGCAATTGTTAAGTGAGTGCTCAGTGATAACATATTGCGTGGTAGCAGATGGCATCTATATTTAGAGGCCCTTCCGAGGAAGGATTAATGCCACTTAAAGCACTACACAGGCCAGGATAATGAGATTCGAGTGTTCTAAGCGAGTTCTGGGAAAAAACCTCCATTTGTCTCAGTGCCCACAGGACACAGTGCCCTCTTCTTAGCTTGGCACATGCTTCCTTTGGTGAGCTGGCACCACCTACCTTCTCCAGCCCCTTTGCCTGGCCCTCCTCTTCCAGGCGGGTGGCTCTTCTCTCTGTTCCCCAAATGCCCCAAGACCCCCATGCCAATAGACTGCATCACGTGACCTCCTCTCTAAGGGAATCATTCTAGTACCTTCCACCCACTGCTTCAACTCTTGCAAAGTCCAGTTCACCTTGCAGAATGAATTCAAATGCTGCTCCTCAGAAAGGGTCTCCCCAGCCTCCACCCACCACAGAATTCGTCGCTTCCTGCAGAATTCCTCTTACGCTCTCTTCACGTCTCTCATCCCAGCTGGAACTCCAGGGATCCAGACTGTGTCTTTCTTTGGTTAACGCCACATTCTATTAAATAGTCAGAGAGTAAGAGAGAACCATCGCCAACTGGCCAGTAAGTCTTTACAGCACGCGCCGGGGGAAGGAGAAGGAAAGACAAATGTCCAGGCAGTGGAGACACAGTGGACAAAGGCCAGAGGTAGGAGAGCAAAGGGCATGTTGGGGAGTTGTGGGAGGCCATGTCATGGAAGCTTGAGGTTCCTACAGGAAAGTGGAGGAACATGGCACTTGGGTAGTAGACACACCTCAAAGTGGGTTCAGTGTTATGCACTACTTGATTCAGTGATGGTGGGAAACCCATAAAAGACCTCTGAGCAGGGAAACCCAAGCAGATTTGTGCATGAAAGGACCTGTTGCCGATGCTTGAAATTGGGCAGAGAGGGTGATTCCAGAGGCAAGAATATTTAGGAAGCCAGGAAAATGGTTCAGGTGAAGAATCTGGAGATGAGCTCAGTAGTGGGATGGAAAGAGAATGGCAGAGGCTTTCCCAGCATGGCTCGGCTCTCAGAGACCTCAAACTTCACCCCCAACTCTGTCTATATCCGAAATCACTGCATGTCAGGCCCAGCAGAACTACTGATAATTTCATCAGACCTCAAATCCCCAGTAGAAATGAAAAAGCTTTAAATTCAATCATAAGTTGGAAGGCTTCTCTTCTTATCAGCCCCAATCTATTACCACCAACACATGTGTACACACACACACACACACACACACACACACGGCCTTTGTCTTTTCCTGGAAAGCCAGCAAGGCGTGTAGTCTGCCGTTTAGTTTAGCAGAGATCTACGAGGTTTAAATAGGAGACTTCGGACAAATTGCATTTGAAATTGAAACGGGGTGAAGTAGTCAGATGTATCATCAATTTAGGAGGATAACTGGTGTTTTCGATTGCTACCCAGTGCCTGTTTCATCCCGCGTTACTTAAAAGATCACAAGCTGGGGAACTCTAAATTTCTCAATCTGGGCCATTGACAGGAAACCAAAGGATTCATCTGTAGAATTCTTGACTTTTCATTAAGACCCAGCCCTCTTCTTTCCCAAGGAGGAAAATCAGGTGCCTGTATAGAGGGCTGAACCTCATTTCCTTCCCACCCACTCAGCAGAGTCGGTTCAGAGAACAGGCTATTTAATTAGGTTTCAATGGAAAGGAAGTGAAGGGCAAGGATTTCAGAGTTAAGCAAGTATAGAGGATTTCCAGGAGACCTCCCTGCTGAAAGAAGGAAAATAGAATTTCTGGGAGTCTCTGAAAACATAGACTTGGAGTTCCTTGAGCCTAAAACGGCCTCCTAATCACCTGTAATAGCTGCAAAAACAGCTCGCTAACTGCGAAACAGTTTACAAATACAAGTATGAGTGTTAGGTATATTACAATGATAAACTTGATCAGGAAGGGATGCTCAGAACAATGGGAACCCCATTTTACTCAGGAAGCAGAGCAAAGTGTCTCCTCCTATGAAATGTCACCAATTAAGCCTGGGCACCTACTTATGTATGACAGGGATTTTAGGTTTTCCAATGGGTAAGATGTTCGAGCACAGGCTTTAGATGCAGACAGCAGTGGGCTGGAATCCCGGTGCAAATATTTAGTGGTGTGTCACCTCAGCCAAGGGAGATAACGTTTCTGAGATCCGGTTTCCTCATTTGGCAGTTGGCATATTAATGGCACCTGCTCACTCAATTATTCTGGGAAGTAAATAAGACACTGGATGTAAAATGTGGAACGTGGGTCTCAGCCTATAGTAAGTGCTCAGTAAATCATAATTCTTAATATCATTACTCTCTCATTTAATTAAATGTAGAGAAACAACTCAGAATCTCACCCTAGTCTCTACCAAACAAAAAAAAAAGGTTGGAGATGGTCCTGTTCTTAGTTCTAAGTGTTTAAAAATATTTCAAATGAAAGGCAGGCTGGTTGGAGAGGAGGAGGGAAGACTGTGGTATCTGGAAAGGGAAGACATCACAGATGGCCCAGCAGGAACTTCACAGAGTGTCACATCCAGAGGTACCTGCCAGCTCAACCAGGGATGAATCTTCCATGAGGACCAGATGCTACTAATTGGCGAGGAATCCTGTGGCTGCCACCCAAAGAAGAGAACAAATTCTCTGTCACCACATGGTTGGTTTTTTTCCTTCCAAGTGGAATGTGTTAACTCTCTCAAATAGCAGTCCCAGCTTTGGTCTTCAAAAGCCCATGTCCACATTTAGGAAAGTCTTAAGAAAGATACAGGGGCATTTATTTACTTTATTCTGATTCATTGCTCAATAAGAAGTTCTCCATCCTGTCTGAGCTTTGGGATCTGGTCCAGGGAGAACCCCTGCACTGATGACATCTTCCAGATAAGAATTAAACTTGGTGTTCCAATGTGAGACGTGAAGTCACTGCTTCTACTCTCTACCCATCTCCCCTTATGTCATCCTTCCCATGTCCTTCTCTCCTTTTAAAACCATAAGCTCTTTATAAGACAAGGACTGGTCTTCACCCCTCATTTTGGTGCTTCTAAAACCTCACATAAGACCTTCCACATGGTAGAGTTTTGCTCAACAAGTAGATAAATACGGCCTGGGCCCCACTTACATTTCCAGCATTTCCTGTCCCTTCAATTCCCATATCCCAAGCTAATACCATCTGTTCTGTCTCATCAAATTATTTCCATCTCTTAACTACATCATGCACTTCCCAAAACTGAACACTCTTCTGCACACTCTTCTTTCTGTCTAGAGTCCCCTCCTCAACATGGACCAAACCCCATAAAAGGAGAATATCATCAAGCAGGGGTCAGCTAACTCTGGCCTGCGAACCCGGCCCCCTGCCTGTTTTTGTAAATAGCATTTTACTGGAATATACCCAAGCCCATTTGTTTATGTATTGTCAATGACTGCTTCCATGCTACAGTGGCAGAGTTGAGGAGCTACTACAGAGATTTATAGCCCACCAAGCCAAATTTATTTCCTTTCTGGTTCCCTATAGAAAAACATGTTAAGCCCTGTTATAAGTGGTAAAACCACAGGCTGAAAAGTGAAACAGACATTAGTTTGAATCCTGACTCTGCCCATGATATCATGAGCGGCTGTGAGAAAGTTTTTTTTTTTTTTGACACCTCTGAACTTCTCCTTTTGATAAAACCTATTTGACAAGGTGATTATAGAGAAAGAGCAAAATAATAAGTGAAAGGGGTCCTAATATGGTATCTGGCAAAGGATATATGCCCAACAAACATTTCCCTTTCTTTTCTTTCCTCTTTCCTCTTGCTTAATTCATTCTCCTTTTCAGTTTATGCTAAACTTCTTGAAAATCCACCTGCATTGGAGTGTATTATTGCCTCAGTCCTTCACCCTTCCTTACGTTCATACCTTTGCCATGTGATTTTGCGGTTCCTCTCAATAAAACAACACAAAATACTTTCCCATCCCTTGCTTGACTTTGGGTCCAACCATGTGACTTGCTTTAGCCAACAGAATAATGTGAAAATGATAGTGGTAAACCCCAAACCCTAGGACTCAGGAAGCCTCACAAATTTCCACTGGCCTCTCCAATCTCTGTCACCGTTTTGAGAACATGCCCCAGGCCAACCTGCGGGTCCCAGGAGAGCAGAGCCATTTCACTTGAGCCAGCCTAGATCAGCCAGGTCCCAGCCAACCCCAGGGAGCAGAATTGAGCCCAGCCAAGATCAGCAAAGCCACCCTGCCAAGCTTATCCTGTGTCAGCTAATACCCAGCAGATCCACAAATATGTGAGAATAAATTATTCTTTGCTTTAATCAGAGATTTGGGGTAGTTTGCTGCATAGCAATTATTAACTGATCATCACCATTTGATCTCCTAAATACAACTCAAGGACCACCTCACTTGGGTTCAAATCCTAACTTCTTCATGTACCAGCTATGTTACATTTGGCAAGTGGACCTGGGTTTCTTTTTCTCTAAAATGAAAATAATAAGAGCATAGTTATTGTTGTGAGACCAAGGTGAAATTACTTAAATAAGATGACCATGTAGACACTCAGTAACTATTGGTTTCCTTTTCCCTTCCTTTCTCTTCTAGGAAGCCTTCTCAGAAATGCTTCTCACAGTAATTTCTTACTTCTCTCTGTGCATAGCACTTATCAGCAGTTCTGCTGCCCTGTTGGTTTTGGTGGGTTCTCAAACAGTGGTAACCATCAGAATCACCTAGAGATGATTTTAAACACACTGATAAACAATCTCTGCTCTAGTCCTGCTAAATCAGAATCTCTGTAGTTTTTTTAATTCTCAAGATTAATTTGATTCCCTAGAAAATGCTGTATCTCTTTTTTCACCTTAGGAGAGTATGTTCTCACTCACTAAATATCCATGTACTGCGATGCATTTCCCAGCCCCAGAATGTAGGTGGGACAATTTCGTGGTCAATGGGATGTGTTCAGAAGTGATGTAAGCCACATCCAGGCTTTGTCTTTGTTTCAGTCTTCAGTCTTCTAAAACAAATACCATACAATGGGTTGACTTAACCACAGGGATTTATTGGGTCATAGCTTCAGAGCCTAGAAGGCTTCCTTCCTCCTGAGACTGGTATCTTGTAGCTGGCCAGTCATCTTGGGTTTTTTATTCTTCTGTCACATGGAAATGCACATGGCAGCATCTTCGTCTTTCTCTTCCAGGTTCCCAGATTGATTCAGTTGGGCCACACTTTAACTGAAGCAACCCCAGCCAAAGGTCCTTTTATAAGGCTTCATACTTCAAGAATGGATTAAAATTAAGAATACGTTTTTCTGGGGTATGCCACGCAAAGCCACCATAGTCCTTGGAAACATTCTAGGGGATTCTCCAGCTGTCTCCTTCCCTATTCCTGCATCCATGGAGACCGTGGGTTCCAGGTGGTTCTGCTACAAGATGGAAGCAACGTAGATCCCCCATGAGAGACATAAATGCCCCAGAGAACAGTGAGACTCACATCAGACTATATCAGGAACTGATATAACTTTCATTCTGCCAGTCCACTGAGGTTTCTGGGTGTGCTGGTTTGAAAGGAAGTATGCCCCCTAAGAAAAGCCATGTTTTAATATAAATCCCATTTCTTAAAGGTAGAATAATCCCTATTCAATACTGTATATTTGAAACTGTAATGAGATCATCTCCCTGGTTGATGTGATTTAGTTAAGAATGGTTGTTAAACTGGATTAGGGGATGACATGTCTCCACCCATTTGAGTGGGTCTTGATTAGTTTCTGAAGTCCTATAAAAGAGGAAACATTTTGGAGAATGAGAGATTCAGAGAGATTCAGAGAGAGCAACACTACAAAGCAGAGAGCCCACCAGTCAGTGACCTTTGCAGGTGAAGAAGGAAGACGCCTCCCGGGGAGCTTCATGAAATAGGAAGCCAGGAGAGAAAGCTAGCAGATGACGCCGTGTTCACCATGTGCCCTTCCAGCTGGGAGAGAAGCCCTGACTGTGTTCGCCATGTGCCTTTTCACTTGAGAGAGAAACCCTGAACTTCATCGGCCTTCTTGAACCAAGGTATCTTTCCCTAGATGCCTTTGATTGGACATTTCTTTAGACTTGTTTTAATTGGGACATTTTCTCGGCCTTAGAACTGTAAACTAGCAACTCATTAAATTCCCCCTTTTAAAAGCCATTCTGTTTCTGGTATATTGCATTCCAGCAGCTAGCAAACTAGAACACTGGGTTTATCTATTGTTTCAATATAGAATACCTTCTCTTGTCTAAAGCACTTCCCAATCACAGCAAAAACAGTCACAGATTCAGCTAAATCCTATTTTTCTATAGGCTGTATTCTCTGAATGTTTACTACTGGCAAGTCCTGGTGCCAGACAAATGGCTCATATGAGAAGTTTAAAATCCAGAAAAAGGGGGAAATATGCAATATTTTAAATGGACAGCAAAAATTGAATAACTGTCAGAAGGGAGAAACAAAAATACTAATAGCAGTTTTCTAGCAGTGTGTGACCTAGGTAGACTGAAAAACACAACTTCTACAAAATACTTAAAAATACTAGGAGAAAAAAACATCTTCTTAGATGCACATTCTGGTAGTCTAGAAAGTAAAGGAAACGTCTCAAAGCCAAAAAATAAAATGGGAGCAGAAATCCAAGAATGTAGTAAAAACTTCCTTGACATGTCTTTCAATACTTCCAGAACCCCATACTTCCATTTCAATGACCATGCAAGGAAAAGGAGGCAAGCTCCAAATCCATACAAAGTAGGGAATAATATCAGAGATTCCTGTACAAAGCCAAGTTGTTTTGGAGATACACCTTCAGTGATGCAAGAATGAGAAAAGAACACACCCCCCCCCCTTTCAGGGGAAGATGGAGAGAAATTCTGCTTGTCTAAGTTTTTCTCTCAGTAGAGGAGGTGACAGGGAGATGGGGATAAGTTTTCAATCTCTCTTGAGAATCCCCAACTTCAAGTATGCAGTCAAAGGTGTTGAGAACTAAATTTATGCTACCTGATGGTCAAAACAAAGCCCAATTTGAGGATTTAGTTTTAACTGGTCTTGAGTTTATAGCACCTCCAAGAAATAGGCAAAGGTACCCAAGCAAGCTGAAGTGAATATAAATCCTCTGAACATACTTTACACTCTCAAATCAGACCTCCAAGAATTATCACAGGTATATATTTGAGTAATATGAGTTTACAACTACAAACCCAAAACTCATGTGGAAAAAAATATGAAAATCAACAAAAACAAAAACAGCAGAAATATTATAGATATTTGAGTGTTCAAATGCATAACACAAAATAAATATGTTATATATGGTTTCATGTGGCCTAAGTGTCTGTATATATATAAATATACATATATAAAGAAATAAAAAGAGGTTTGAAAGTAAAGGAAAAAGAGCTTACCAAAAACAAGGCAAAAAAGAAGAAAAGAAAAGAGAAAAGAACTTCTAGAGAAATTTAATAATTTAATAAATGAAATTAAATACATTAGTGGATAAAATGACTGACTAGAAACAGCTAAAGAAATAATTAACAAATTGGAAGGTAAATTTGAAGAAATTACCAGAATGTTGCCCAGAGAAGCAAAGAGATAAAAATATATACATAACCAATTAATTTATATATAAACCAGTCAAAATATATGAGAAATAGAGTGAGAAGCTCTTAATGTGTGTGATGGGCAGAGTCTAAAGTGGCCCCATAATGCCTACAACCTCTGTAATCCTTTCCCTTTGAGTGTAGACAGGACCTGTAACTTGCTTCCAACCAATAGAATATGGCAAAGGTGATGGAATTATGTGACTACATTTACATCATTATGTTGCATATGATGGTAACATGCATCTTGCTAGGAAACCCTCTTCTTTGATGGTTTTGAAAAACATGCAGCCATGTTGTGAGCTGCCATATGACAATTATATGGCAAGGAACTGGGGCAGCCTCTAGCCAAGAGCCAGCAAGAAACTGAGACCTTCAGCCTGGTGGCCTTTGGGAAACTGAAAGCTGCCATCAAACTACATGAGCGTGGAAGTGGATCCTTCTGCAGTCAAGCCCCAAAGGAGACCACAGTACTGGTCAGAGCCTTGACCACTACCCTGCAGACTACACAGCAGAGTCATGTTCCAAATCCTGCCCACAGAAAGTGAAAAATATAGATTTTTAGCCTCTAAGTTTGTGGTAATATCATTGCACATCAATACCCAATGAATTCACCATGTCTAATTAGAATTCTAAAAGGAAATAACAGAACAAATTGGGCAGAGGCAATACTCACTGAGAATATTCCAGAATAGATGAAAGACAACAATTCTCAGATTCAGGAATTACAACGCTGAGCAGGGTAAACAAGAAGCCCACAACTTAACAAGTTATAGTGAAACTGAAAACTCCAAAGACAGATAGGAAATTCTAAAAGTAGACAGAGAGATGATAAGCTTACCTAAAAAGAAATTACTTCTGAACAGTAACTGGTAGATAGTGGACTTAAATCTTCAAAATGCTTAAATGCTTAGTGAAAATAAATGACAGAGAAGAACTGTATACCCAGGAAGTCATCTTTCAAGAAAGAGGACAAAATTAAAATTGAAAAGGTTTTCCGCCAACCAACTCTAATTAAAGGAAATTCTAAAAGATTTACTTCAAGAAAAAGAAAAAATTATCCAAAAACTGTCTGAGGCAAGAAGAAATTTCAGAAGAAAATGGTCAAAGCGTAGGTAAATTTAAACATGCATAAATGTATAAGATAATAGTAGTAACAATAATAACAGTATCTCATTTCTGAAATTTTAGAAAAAGAAAACTAAAATGCTGCATAAATAATATCTTAAAATCTTGGAGAAATATTACATTCTAAAGTCCCTCATGAAGAGAAGGAAGACGTTGATTACGATTAAACTTGCAAAGTTAAATATTTGAATTATAACCTCTAAGAAAACCATTGAAAAAATAGAAAGAAGGTTTCCAGCATGGGAAAAATGGGATAAGAACTGGGGGGAAAAAGATAGAAGAACATTTCATCAATTCAAAAGAGGACAAAAAAAGGAAAATTTAAAAGAAATGCAGAAAAATTGAACAACTGGAAAACACAATATAAGATGGTAGAAATAAATATCACTTATTAGCATTCACAATTACTGAAAATATATTCTGATCTCTGATTAAAAGACAAAGATTGACAAACTGTTTTTTTAATCCTGCTGCATGCTATTTATAAGAAATGCAATTGAAACATACAGAAAAATACAGTAAATTGCTGAAATATATGCATGTAAAAAAAGATGTTAGCTGAACTACATTAATATTAAACCATATGATCTTTAAGGCAAAAAGCACTAACTGAAAAGGCATGACAATTCCAATCCCATGTGCACCAAAAAAAGCATAGCTTCAATAAACACAAAGGAAATTTTGACATAACCACAAGTAGAAATGAAAAATCCACCATATTTTGGGGGACATCTTAATATACCCCTTTCTGTAATTGATGAACCCCAAAAAAATCATTAAGAATATAAAAGAGCTGAACAATATAACCAGCACATTCATCAAATAAACATGCAAGGAACACTGCATCTAAGAGAACACACTGAACATTTATGAAAATTGGCAAGATGTTTTGCCATTAGGCAAGGAGCCTCAGCAAATTTCGACATATTAGAAGAAATCAATAACAACAACAAAAAAAAGAACTTTGAAAAATATAGGTGTAGGACAGGCCATGATGGCTCAGCAGGCAGAGCTACACCTGCCATGCCAAAGACCCTGGTTCAATTCCCTGTGCCAGCCCATGCAAAAAATAAATTTAAAATATTGGTGTGTTTGAAAATCAGAAGTTTTCCAACATAGGAGTTCAAGGAAGGATTCATGAAAGTGTTTGAAACTGACATGAGTAGGATTTAAAAAGGCCAAGGGGGAAAGTGTAATACCTCCCATGCATAATAAGCAACATAAGCAGAGCTTGGGGGCAGGTTTGGAGCATAGCAAGTAGGCTGGTGCGGCTAAAATATCATGTGCAAAAGCCCTGGAAGACAGACTAGGTCTGGATCATAAAGAAGTCTGAACTTCATTCGTTGGCCATAGAAAGTCATTGAATGCTCCCAGGCAGGAGAATGACATGATCAGAGCTATGCTTTAGGAAAACTGATGGGCTACAGTGGGTTCCATGAATGGAAATGCAGGGGGACCTCATCCACCCACCTTGGTGTTTCTAACAAGGACAGAGTGAAAACAGAAGTGTTCACACTAGAATCAGATTGCACACAAAGACTTCCCTGAGAAAGTTCTCTTGAACAGACTGAGCATTCTCCTTTTGGAGCTTAAAAGGAAAGATGACTCAAAGGCTGGGCTTCTGCCTCTTTTCAGGATATCTAAGTCTTCAGCCATTCTAAGTACTTCGGTAGAGTGGTCTCACCCTGTGCTGAACTCTCTTTTCTTCTGTTAATATTGCTCTTTGAGTTTCTTCAATGAGGGCCAGGCTATATATACAGAATGTCCTACAGGAGTATCAGACACAGGTGAGCTCAGTAAATAATGAGGAAGCCTAATCCTAAAACCAAGTGGGACAGTAGAAAAGCAAATGCCCAGAAATTGGCCAAAGATCAGGAGAGGAGTTTCCCCTGTACTAGAAAGAAAACTAGTGTGATGGCTGGTTGTGTGTTTCAACTTGGTGAGGCCATGGTGCCCAGTTGTATGGTCAAACAGGAGCCTGGATGTTGCTTTGAAGGTATTTTGTAGATGGGATTAGCAGATACAATCAGTTGACTTTAAATAAAGGAGATCAGCCTCGATAAGATGGGTAGGCATCTTCCAATCATCTGATGGCCTTAAGAGCAAAAAGCTGAGGTTTTCAGAATAGAAGAAATTCTGCCTCAAGATGACCATATCAACCCTTGCCAGAGTTTCTACAGTTTTCAGACTTCCCAGCCCCCACAATCACATGAAATAATTCCTTTAAATAAATGCCTTACATATATACAAATATATGGATACACACCGTATTGGTTTCATTCCTCTGGAGAATACTGGCCAATGCAAACAGGAGGGAATTGGAAGGTTGTACAGTATCTGGAGAGGTGGCCGAAAGAAAAGGATGAAGAATTCATTTGCAGGGTCATAGCCACACAAAGCTAATCAAGCAGTCATCTTCTGCTCTGCAACCAGTGCCACTGGTCTAGTTCAGCAGCAATGTGGGCTGTCCAAACTGGCACTGACCTGTCACATCCTCCCCTATGGCAGAACGACAAAAAGACAATGGCAGAAATAAATGCAGCCCACAAGCAACTTGACAAAATGGCATAACAATTAACAAACCCAATTGTATTTGACTCGGGTAGGACATAAACTCAGAACTGTCTAAGAATAAAGTTAGTGAAAGATGGAAATGAATTAACCAAACTCTTAAGAACTGTCTAAGAATAAAGTTAGTGAAAGATGGAAATGAATTAACCAAACTCTTTCAAAATGTAAGGGGGATGGAGAGAGAGAAAGAGATATCTCAGTTCAGAAGTGGCTAAGATCCAGAGTAAATAGTTTCACAAAATTACCCCTTTCAGTTCCAATCTTTTGTACTTTAATAATCTTCAGCCATGGACATGGTTCTTACAATGAAGACAAGGGCACAGAATGAACACAACGATAATGAATGTGAAATACTGTTATATTTAATACTATAATGTCATTAATACAACTGCAGTTAAAGATCAAGGACTTTTCAAATTAATTTTTCCTTGTCCCAACATACACCATGAAATGGGCTATCTAAATCAGAATGACACATCCCCAACCTTTTGCTATTAAGATAATTCTATTTTATTTCTTGGATCTTTGCAGACCGGGCAAGTTTTATAAATATTTAAGAGGAAAATTAAGGGGAGGGGTGAGGAAATGCCAGCTAATGCATGGACAGAAACCATGTGACTGGGGTGGAGCTACATTTAGAACTAGTTTTAGATGCTTCCTGCCTTTAGTACACAAAATTCTGCAAATCCAGACAGCCCTATCCCTCTGTGGGAAGATTTGCAGTCCCTGTAAGTACCCTGAAAGCCTGCATATCCTTCTTGATTTGCATTTTCCATGTTATTGCCAGGATAAGGAGGGAAGTCGTTGCTTGAAATATACCCATTAGGTTCTCTCAGAACTGGGTCTTTATGTTTGGCAGTTAAATTAGGCAAAATATTGATAACTCGCCTATTAATGGTCTCTCCAGGTGAGCCTCTAATTGCATGAACGAATGATCACCTGCAGAAACCACTTGCAGCCCTCATGAGGTCTGCGAAGAAATCTAAGCGCGCCTGAAGCCCACGTGCCTGGAAAAGCTTTGGGCGCTCCTTGCCGGTTCCCATGGAGTGACCGTGGCACAGCGGCGGCTATTCCATTATGAGGGTGCAGTCTCCTTAATGCGTTTCAGAACATTTTATACAAATGCTTTTGCTGAATTCCGGGAAGGGCCCGTCAGCCTCCCAGCACTAAGGTATTTCAGCTCTCAGTGTGGTTGGATGGCTTCTTTGAAGTAAATGCTTTCTGTGAAATGACTTCCCAGTTGATCCTTCCCAGTTGACTAATTACCGGGATAAACGGCTCTAACCATTTACCTTCCGCAAGCACCACTCTTGACTTGATCATTTAATCCTCAAACAGCCTTCGACTGACGGGAAAGTCTGCTATTTTACTTGCAAAGCTGATTGCAAATTATTTTCTGATTGCAGATTTATTTTGTTTGCGACAGAATGCTTCCCACTAATTGCTAAAATAATCTTGGAGGAACTTGCAGTTGAACACCTAATTTATTAACCCACTGTAGTTTCTCCCTAATCCCTGTTTTCATCCTTTGATTTATTTTAAACACCTGTTTGCCCCATCATCAATCTTCATCAATATTGCCAGGAACCCTTAAGAGGTACCAGTGCTGTTTACACAAGGCAAACCATATAGTCAGTGAAATTAAACACTAAACCCTCTGCCCTGATTGCCAAGCTTTCCTTTCGGAAGATGACGGACCAAGAGGTCCTCTCAGCTAGATCCATGAGAGGTAAGAGAAAGCAATCATCGGCCAATAGAGAAATGGCAGTTCTTCAATGGCTCTGGCCAGCCAGAAAATTAAAACTTGCCAGATTCTTTTATTGAAATGCCACACGTGGACAGAGTAGTAAGACACAGTTTAGAAAATGATCATTAAGTTTCAACAATATTAGTATCTGGATATAGCGCTTAACAGATATTTTGCCCTACTATTAAGCAAAAGGAAGATAAAAATAGACTCATTAGAACAAAGAACACTAGTGACAGAAGTGACCTGATACAGTTCATTTATTATACAAGTAAGGAAATGAGGCATGGAGCGATTGAGCAATTCGACTAGATTATATGCTAATTAGGATTGAGTTGGGGTTGGTGAAGGGTCACCCACATGCAGCTCAGTTATTTGAATTTACGTTTCCATTTTCAGAGTTTCCTTTTGGTTGCATTTGAGATGGGAGGCAATGGTATTATATATAAAAGTTAGTTTTTCTAGGGGCTTATGTTTCATTACAGAAGATAATTGACTTTTCCTAAATCTCCACCACAGAGATGACACTTTGATTTCTTACTGCTACACATCTGAGCCCAAAGATCTATCTTGGAAACTCCCTTTTCTGGAGCTGTATTAACAAATATGAGTCGATGCCAGGCACTGGAGAATCTTATCAATGCTGTCTGCCCCCAGCTAAAAGTCTGTAAGAGAGAAGGAACTCGGATTTTTTGATTGAATAAGCAAGCATGTGAAGTTTCTCTGAGCTTTGTTACCAGGTGGTTATTCTCAAGAAAGGACTTTTATCTGATTCTAATTTTCCCAGCTCTTCTTGGCCAAGCTTTGTGTCAAGTTGACCTTAATCCATCTACGTTCTTGGATATGCTTCAAGCTCAGCTACATTAACTCTTCTTTCCTGGTGTGCTCCTATATTCACTGCAAACCCTTTTCTGGATCTGGCAGGGAATTGCCCATAATTACCTTTAATGTACTCCTGGAGCAAAGATATGCACATTCAGAGCCAAAATAGAAGGTTAACTACAAACTGTGCTGTAATGCAATTACCTCCCAATTATCCCTTTCAACGCTTAGGGAATGAATAGGAGACATTAAGCCCAATTCTGCAGTAGAGTCCTGGTTATTGGAGGTGGGGGTGGAGGTGGGGAAGGGCAGAAGGTGGGAGAGAAATTCCTCAAGTAAAGCTGCTATAGGTCATGAATGCCAGGCAGTGCTGTGAACACCCTACTGGATTCGCACACCTGGTCTTCCCTTCAAGACTCTGATGCAGCCTGTGGAGGGAACTGCCCCCCTTCTTCTTGAGAATCTCTGTTCTTCCTGTATTCCCATCCCAGAATGTTCAGGGGGAATTTTACTATCTACAATCTGCTTTATGAAAGTTATGAGCTTTTTGTGTTTCCAATCATAAAGTTATATTGTAAGAGTGAATATGCCTTTTTAAACATTCCTACCCTCTCAGATATTCTCATTAAGTTGTCCACCATTCCCAAAAAAAAACTTCTCTAATTAAACGTCATTCCTTCAGGTCAAATAGAACAACGTATTTCATTCAGAGTAATTCTGATTAGAAGTGGTTCCTGGAAAAATCCATTGAGAAAGAAAACTACTGCATCTGGATCCAAGGGATGCCTTTGGTTTCTGTGACCTGTTCCTCCCACTAGGAGAAGGTCTCCACAAGAAGCCCCATTAGCATTGTGCTTCACCTGTCAACTGCACCTCCTCCCTCAAATCGACCCAAGTTTACCCAGTCCTGTTGGCATTGTGCATTAGACTTCTCACCCCTTCCCCTGGGGCTCAACCCCACAGCCAAGTCAGTTTCCTTAGCCTCTACCCTGCTTCTTCCTCTTCATTTCCTCATACAAAGGAGACGGCCCAGCATGCCTTGCAGCTTAATACCCAAAAGTGATGGTTTGAAGCAGTTATTTGTCCCAGCAAAGGCTATGTTCTTTTAATCCATTCTTGTGGGTGCAGACTTATTGTAGGTGGGACATCTTGGTTCAGTTCTCTCAAGTGAGATTTGATCCCAGCCCATTCAAGGAGTCTTACCTTTTTTACAGGAGTCCTTTATGCAAAGATAGAAGACAGAAAAAGCCCACAGAAGCTTAGAGAGGAGGCCACTGGGACCAGAAGCTGAAAGCAATGAAACTCAAGAGAGAAGGACCAACAGATGTCGCCATGTACCTTCCCATGTGACAGAGGTGTCCCAGATACCAACAGCCTGCCTTCAGAGTCCAGCTATCCTCCAGCTAATGCCTTAATTGGGACATTTTCATGTCCTTAAAACTGTAAATTTTAAGTTAATAAAATCTCCATTGTAGAAGCAACCCATTTCTAGTATATTGCATTCCAGCAGCTTTAGCAAACTGAAACAGTACCCAAGGGTTCCTTGGTACTGGTATATATTCAGGATTCCATGAATATAATCATGAATAAAATGGAAATCCTGAAAAAGGCACATTTTCAACTTCTCAACTCCCCTCAATGGGAAGGCCCATTATGGATAAGGAGCAAGACATTTACTCAAAATGAGTAACCAAAGAGAGGCAAAAAGGGATCATAAGCTGGATCCAAATGAGATCCTGAGAGCAATGACTGGAAAAAAGTCCTATCAGTCATCACGGACCAGAAATAGGAGACGAAACCTGTAGGTTAAGAGCCAGGTAAGTGCCAGGCTGAATGGGAAATAAGGAGCAAAGTTGGGCGGAGTGGAAAGGGTCCAGGACTAACGTGAACAGAGTAGGGCATCTGTCATGCCTCCTTACCAGGTGCTGCACCTGGGACAGTGAAGAGTCAGTCTGGTCAAAGGGCACAGGGTGGGAAGCGATACTGCTGTCAAAAGGGAAACAACTCTATCAAGAAGGGGAGATGAGCAGCTTATTCCAAACAGGCCTCAACTAGACTTTAAAGAGCTGAAACAACCAGCAGGTGTGTCCCCACTTCCAGTGGAAAGCTGCCCAGGCTCCATCGAGCACTTTTCTGAATGCAGCCTGGAGAAGCAAGGGCTGCAACTCGAACAAAGCAGGCCATGCCCCAGATAAGTCTTTTATAAGGCCAGTTGCTCCATTTTGTTTCACATAATTTATTGCTCAGTACATATTGATAATACAATTGTCAGCCCAGCAGACATTTTCCATTTTAATAGTTCGCATGAGATACCACATTATTGATCCTACACCACTAAATAAAAAACTCATTTGTCAGGGGAACATGGAATGGCTTTTAATGGACACAGCCAAACACCTGCTACTAGTTAGGGAAGAAAAATAACCATCCTGCTCCAAGGACGTTTGGAAGCTGTATTGACATGCTCTATTTTAGGGATTAGCGGGTTTCTCACAAAACAGGGGGTAGTCATCTCCTAAAGTCCCCAAGCTGGGATTCTCACTGGTCCTAGGGAAATCTGCCACTCACCAGGCACCTACTGTGTGTCTGCATTTTCATTTTAGACACGCTATCTTAGTCTTCACCGCGATCCTGTAATGCATGTATTACAGCGCCACATAAGATGTTCTGAGAAACGGAGCACAGAACACACACGCAAAGGGAGCTAATCACCATGGGCATTTGTTTCTCACTTAGCAGAAGTCTGATGTAGATGATTTCAGAGCTGACACTTCTGTTTATTGATTTTAGGGCTCTGGGTCAGCATCTCTGCCACCCTTTTGGCTTTTCTCATGGGGCCAAAGGACAAACACCAGGCAAGCAACCAACATTGTCTGCCATTTTCAGATGAGGGACTCTGAAGGATCTTGAGCCACTGAAGCAACTTGTCCAGAGTTTGTCCCAGGATTAGGCAAGAGCAAAGAGGCTGAAATTCTTCTCTGCTTGGTTTCAAGATGAGTTCTCTTGCCATGCACAACACAGTCCCTTTGGCCAATATACCATAAAAGGAATAGCTGCTATAGCTCGTCTCTCCTCAGGAATTGCCCCTCTCAATGAATTCACCAGTGTTACCCTCAGTCACTAATTAATTCTTAATGGTTTTATTGAGGGATACTTTACATACAATAAAATGCAACTTATTTAAAGTAAAATTTGATAAGTTTTGACATATGAATTCACTCAGAAATGGAAACAATCACCACTTTCAACAAAATGCAACATATCCACCACTCCCAAAAGTTTCTTTGTGACCTTTCATAATCCCACCTTCCTCCCCTCCAACCCCCAGGCAATCATGGGCCTGCTTCTGTCACTCTGGGTTAGTTTGTATCTTCTAGAGTTTTATATAAATGGAATCAGACAATATGTGCTCCTTTTTGTCTGGCTTCTCTCACTCAATATAATTATTTTGACATTCATTCATTCATGTTTGTGTATGCAGCAACAGTTCATTCCTTTTTGTTACTTAGTAGTTCACCAAATAGATATGCCACAGTTTGTTTACCTACCCACCCGCTGATGGACACGGGGGTTGTTTCCAATTTTTGCTTATTACAAATAAAACTGGAATGCTCGGGTGCAAGTAAGTTATTGTATGGAAAATTGTCTTCTCTTCTCCTTGGTTTAGAATGGACTGGCTGGATCACATCATGGGTATATGTCTAACTTTTAAAGAAACTGCCAAACCATTCTCCAAAGGTTGTCATCATTTTACATTCTCACCAGCAGCGGATGACACTATGAGTTCCTTGTATCCTTACCAGCATGTGGGATGGTCAGTCACTTCTATTCTAACCTTTCTAATAGGTGTGTAGTGATATCTCGCTGTGGTTATAATTTGCATTTCCTTAGTAATCAATGATGTTGATCTTTTCATGTGCTTCTTTGCCCTTGTTGACCAAGAAATTACAGACTGAGCTGCAAGGCAACAAATGCCTTTATTTGGGGTCTTATTACTGCAATGCAGAAAACGCAGATTCTGGTAGCAACCCAAACTGTGTCCCATCTTGGGGCTTCCAGACAAAGGCTTTTAAGGAAAAAGAAAATGATTACATAAGTTGTTGGTTAAGAATTATAATTGGTGTATATTTAGGACTTTCCAAATGTCCTTCACTTTAGGTGCTTTGATGATTTCTTTGTCCTGTAGTTGGTTTGTGGCATCCAGGTGTCCTCAGAAACTGCCGCTTTTGGTTCTGTGCACCTTGGCAGTTTGTGATATCTGACTGAGTAAAGCTGAGAGTGACTTCCTGAATGGCCTTCAGTCTCCATTTTAAATCTCTTAGCCATAGTAATTCCATTTTGTTTTATTTCTTTTCTCACCCTCCATTCATCTTCTTTGATGAAGAGTCTGTTCAGATCTTTAAAAAAAATTTTTTTAACTGAGTTTAGTATTTTATTATTGAGTTTTGGGAGTCCTTTTTATATTCTGGTTACACATCCATATCAGATATATTTTCTCCCAGTCTGTGATTTGCACTTTCATTCTCTTAATAGTGTCTCTGTAAAAGCAGAATTTTTTTTTAACGTTGATGAAGTTCAACTTAGCAATTTTTTAACAGATCCTACATTGGATGTCTTATCTAAGAACTCTTTGCCTAACCTCAGGTCAAATAGGGCCACAATAAGCCCCCACCTCACTGCCCTTCACTACCTTACAAGATCCTGAGGATCCCAAATTCCAGGCCTGGGAAAAAGGAGTGGTCCCTGAGGGTCAACCATCTGAGCACAAGGTCAGCCTCCTACCCCTTGATATTCAGTGATGTTTTTTCTCACCCAAATATATGGCAGCTTCAGGAGCAGGCAACCAATGAAGTTGAGTCAAGAAAGGCTTTTTGAGAAAATATCTACTTTTATCTCCTAAAAACGCACCTCAATGGGCTCCATCTTGCCCTTCACACATTTTAATACGCTCCCACTCTAAACTGCTGCTCCAATTCTATGACCTCTTGAGGGAATGCAGCACAAGTTTACAGAGGCCAGAGTTACAAGAGGAGTGTAATCTATGTGTCTGAGACATTTAACATTTGTCTGTAAGAATATTAAAAATCAAAACAGTAGTGTGCCGGTTTGAAAGTGTTGTGTCCCCAGAAAAGCCATGTTCTTTAACCCTGATTTATTTTGCTGGGTGGGATCTTTTGATGAAGTTGTTTCCATGGAGATGTGACCCACCCAATCATAGGTGGGACCTTTTGAGGGGGTGTTTGCATAGAGATGTATTTCCATCCATTCAAGGTGGGTTTGCTTACCAGAGTTCTTGAAAAGGGAACCATTCTGGAAAAAGCTTAAGAGCTCTCTTATTTAAGCACCAGCCAATTAAGTTAAATGTCATTCATTGCAGCAGGCATGCCTCCTAACTGACTGCAGATGTAATTAGCAGCCAATGAGGTTCACGTACCATTGGCTCATGTCCACAGCAACAGAACTAGGTGCCTTCACCTGGCCAAGTTGACAACTGAATCTAACTACCACACCTACCCAGTTCTCCAAACCCAATTTATGGAACAACCCATTTTCCCCAGTGATTTGAAATTCTTCCTTTATCACTTACTAAATTCTTTCATGTTTTTGGTTCTACATCTGGACTTCCTATTTGGTTCCATTGACCTGCCTGACTATCCACACATAAGCACCTGGTTTTATTACTGGGGCTTTATATTCAATATCTGTATAATACATTTAATATGTTTAATTATATACACACTCTTCTTTTAAAAATTTTTTTCAGTATATTCTTTTTTCTGTAAGTTTTCATATGAACTTGAGCATCATCTTGTCTAATTCCAAATACTATAGATTTCCATACTCTATCCCATTCCTACTAAATCAGAATCCTCAAGGGAAGGGTCCAGGAGTCTGTGCTTTCAACAACTACTCTGGGCACCAGTCAGCTGGCCAATACATGGGAACCACTGGCTTGGGAACACTGACACTAAAAATAGCCAAGTAGCATTGCAACCAACCCAATGATGGCCTAACAGGTACATTGTGGCACCCTATCACATAAAGCAATGGGTTCTGGGAACTTACACAGACCTTACAACAGTGATATTCAATGCACAGTTGACAAATGAATGGACAAAAGAATAAACCCAAAAAGAAAACTGACACTTCTCAAGAAGAGGGCTACTGCAAGAACCTGCTGAGAAACACTTGCCAATTCCAACACCATTATAGAGAGACCTGCATAGCAGAGAGAAGTGAAAGAAGAGGTGGCCTTCATGAAGAGGTTGGTGCAGTTAGGGGATGGGAAGCCAAGAGGATCAAGAATGAGGTGAGCTGACCCACTGGGAGGTCCCAGGAGTCAGTATGACAGCAAAGCCTAGAGATAATTCTCATACCAATGTTCTTGTACTTGCCTTCGGGATTTAAATGGATGCCACAGCCTCAGGCTTGGGTGGAGGAAAAGAAAGAAGAGTTAAAGGAGTTATAGAAAGTGAAGGGTCCCTACAAGGCTTAATTAATCACCTAAAAATTGTGTATGTTGGCATCTTTCCATCAACCACGTCACTGCTATAGTACTGGGGCACTCACACAGGGGCAGACGCCACCAGTGCCCCAGCTTGTTCCCTCTCATTAACAGTAATCTTGTGGGTCATAGATTCTACCAGTCGGAGGCACCATTAATTCCTAGTAGCAAGACCCAGATATATCTGGGCAAATAAGCCAGGAAATTATCTACTACCCTGGGGATTATTGTGGTTTTGATCAGTGGATCTCTTTAGTGTGGTCTCCACAGTGGCTATGGGAATTACTGGGGAACTTACTAAAAATTCTCAGACCCCAACCAGAACAACTGAATCAGAACTCTAGGAGTAGGGCTCAACAACAGGTGTTTTAACAAACCTGCCAGATGATTCTGATGCACACTTAAGTTTGAGAAATACTGGTTTTAATACCACAGCAGAAACCTGTCCTAAGCAACCCCATGAATTGAGAAAATTCATAATCCATGGCCAATCCCACAGATACACCCTGTGGTGGGCTATGCAGGTCCCTGTTGGCAAAGACCACAGCTCCATATTCATGGTGTCCACAGAGGAAGCAGCCTGATGTGGGACTGTGAGCATGAACAACACTGTCCCTGGTTGAGGAATCTACTGTTCAGCAGGGGCTGGGGGTTGGGGAAGAGATGAGTCCCTGGAGCTCAGGCCAGTTTCCTAAACACTTCAATGAGGCCTTCCTAGAATTAACCAGAAGGGACAGAACTTTCTATTCCACCTCCAAGGTGAGACAAGCAAATTCAGAAGTCACAATGGGCCATCAGCACTCTTCCCTTGCTGGAGTCCAGACCTCCCAACAACCTGATCAGCAGATTAGGAGAGCTGAGCAGTCTTCAGGGAGCAGAAGCATCATCCATCATCCTTAAATCTATACTTTTGCAGCTGAGAAACTTAAATGAAAAGGGCCAGAGGCTTCTTCGAAAGAAGAGAGAGAGCGGTGCAGTGTTTTACAGCTTATGAAGACACTATAAGAGCTAGCCTTTATGACACTTATTAGCTATCAACTACCATAACTCTCACATTTGTTCCTGGTATCTTCATGTCTTAACAACCTTATGGGACATGAACTATCACTACCCCCATTTTTCAGAGAAAGTAACCGAGGCATAGAAGGTGAACGAATTGGCCCAGAGGCATACAAATAGAAAATATTGAAAACAAAATTTGAACCAAAATGTCTGATATCAACTCTCTTGCCTCCTCCTTCTTCCCTAAAAAAAGAATTATTTAAATATATTTATTCAAGTGAGTGAAGTGTGTATATGTAGGGAGGGATGTATAGATCACAGTTTTTCACAAATAACCTTTTTTGTTGCCTTTCTAGTATCTTGAGGTAAACACTCCCCAAAGAGTGTGAGGAAGCAATAAGTGAGACACTGCTACCCTTGATCTGGAGTGTGAATAGAGCTCATTCAGTCCAGGTAGACCAGATGACTATTAAAGGGTTGGCAGGCAAATATGGTCTGGGTTTGCTGGAGTAAGATGGGTAGGCAACCTTTACATAAAGAACATACAAAGCACAAGGACAAGCCCTGGCAAAGGAAGACACCCTTCTCTTTTTTTAAGTAATTCAAAGTATAATTGCATTCAGCATGTAACTAGAGAAGAAAATGTTGACCTTGCGTATGACTCTGGGCTCTTGACAGCGATGAAATGTTCAACCTGTGAGCAATTATTTAAATATTCAGCATTTTGCATGCATGACGGGATCAGCATAGTAATCCGAATCATTGGAACTTAGAACCTTGAAATGAAAGGACCTTAGAAGGCATATAATTTAATCCCTTGATTTTTCCACATGCGCAAATGGATGCCCAAGAGGTTCTGCTATTTTCCAAAGGTCTCTCTGGGAGAGAAGCCCAAGTTGCCAGATTCCTAGACTGGTTTTATTTGAGAGAAATGAGTTGGGAGAGATGAACTTTTGCTGCTGGATCCCTGTTTGAGCTGATGCAATTATCTTATAATTGAATGCAAAAAGGTTTGTCAAATAGATGTCCAAATTGCAAGTTACACAGCTATGACTCTGTTCTCAAGAATTTATAAAATACCCCAAGGATGGATTATACCAAATGAATAATACTTAATTTTTATAAAATCTTAGCTCCCTGGACTATGTAACAAAAGATAAAACAGTTTATTTGCCTTTTCACTTCACAAAAATCTGCATCTTCATACTCTAATAAACCATTCCTTCCCATTCCTCTATATTTGTATTCTTGTAACTTCTGGTTTATGTGCATTAGATAGAATGCTGGTTGAAATTCTCCAGACATAACCCTGAAAAATTAGAAAAGGGAAAAAAAAGATGATGATTTCTCAATGCTTCTGAGCTCATAAACACAGAATTTTCATTGGAGGGATTGCATGTATGTCTGAAAATTGACTTGTGGATTTGTTAATTAAGTTAATAAAAATAAGAACCTTGATTTATTTCTGCAGATGTGCCTTGATTCTGCCTTAAAAGGCACCACAAAGATTTTTTTTTAATAATGATAAACTGGACACACAGCGTACCCCAGTCTGGACTGGCTGGACCGACTGCGAGACTCCGCTGCGGTGAGATCCCCGAGCGGCGCGCACTTCCCTGGGCCACGGAGGCTGGCGGCCAGCGCCCCTCCCTCCCTCCTTCCCGGGCTGGCTGAGAGTCTCGGAGAAGCAAGTTCCCCAAGCCGCGGTGACCAGCACCCCTCCCTCGCGGGTGGCTTCCTGGACCAGCTACGAGTCTCGGATCAGCGAGATCCCCAAGCCGCGATGGCCGGCGGCCGGCGCCCCTCCCCCACAGACAGCTACCTGGAGAGAAAGGAAAGAGTCTCCAACAGTAGCAGGGACTGAGTCCAACCAAACACCAATAGTGGCATTAATAAACAAATTCTGACTGCTAAAAATAGGCCCCTAGCTCAGGCGAAACTGATCAAGGCGGAAGTCGCCTATTGGGCTAACTGAAAAAGAGGAAAGGGGGAGAAACAGAGCCTTCTGTGGCTGTTTTTACTGAAGCTTGGTGCCTCTGGGCTCAGCGCTGGGATTACACAGGTTGCAACTGCCCCAAATGCAGAAACAGGCTGCTTTCAGGGCTCTCTACCACCTGAACCTTCCCCACAGGAGGAGTAAAACGCATCTCAGATGGAATCCCTCTCTCAAGGAATTCAGATCCCAGGACTTCGCAATTTGAAGCCATTAAAACCAGCCTACCACCTTTCCTCTGTCTCCACCACGCACACAGCAGGGAGAGCCTTCCAAAGTTAAAGGAGCCACAACATCTTTTGCTGGTGGGACCCGTAGACAGACAAGCACCACATACTGGGCAGGATAAGAAAAACAGAGCCCAGAGACTTCACAGGAAAGTCTTTCAACCTGCTGGGTCTCACACTCAGGGAAATCTGATTAAATGTCCAGACGCCAGCAAAAAATAATAAATCACACCAGGAAAATTGAAGATATGGCCCAGTCAAAGGAACAAACTAATAGTTCAAATGAGATACAGGAGCTGAGACAACTAATTCTGAATATACGAATAGAAATGGAAAACCTCTCCAAAAACCAAATCAATAAATTGAGGGAGGACATGAAGAAGGCAAGGGATGAACAAAAAGAAGAAGTGGAAAGTCTGAAAAAAACAAATCACAGAACTTATGGGAATGAAAGATACAGTAGAAGAGATAGAAAAAACGATGGAAACCTACAATGGTAGATTTCAAGAGACAGAGGTTAGAATTAGTGAACTGGAGGATGGAACATTTGAAATCCAAAAAGAAACAGAAACTATAGGGAAAAGAATGGAAAAATTTGAGCAGGGGCTCAGGGAATTGAATGATAATATGAAGCGCACAAATATATGTGTTGTGGGTGTCCCGGAAGGAGAAGAGAAGGGAAAAGGAGGAGAAAAACTAATGGAAGAAATTATCACTGAAAATTTCCCAACTCTTATGAAAGACCTAAAATTACAGATCCAAGAAGTGCAGTGCACCCCAAAGAGAACAGATCCAAATAGGCGTTCTCCAAGACACTTACTAGTTAGAATGTCAGAGGTCAAAGAGAAAGAGAGGATCTTGAAAGCAGCAAGAGAAAAACAATCCATCACATACAAGGGAAACCCCATAAGACTATGTGTAGATTTCTCAGCAGAAACCATGGAGGCAAGAAGACAGTGGGATGATATATTTAAATTACTAAAAGAGAAAAACTGCCAACCAAGACTTCTATATCCAGCAAAATTGCCCTTCAAAAATGAGGGAGAAATTAAAACATTTTCAGACAAAAAGTCACTGAGAGAATTTGTGACCAAGAGACCAGCTCTGCAAGAAATACTAAAGGGAGCACTAGAGTTAGATACGAAAAGACAGAAGAGAGAGGTGCGGAGAAGAGTGTAGAAAGAAGAAAGATCGGATATGATATATATAATACAAAAGGCAAAATGGTAGAGGAAAGTATTACCCAAACAGTAATAACACTAAACGTTAATGGACTGAATTCCCCAATCAAAAGACATAGACTGGCAGAATGGATTAAAAAACAGGATCCTTCTATATGCTGTCTACAGGAAACACATCTTAGACCCAAAGATAAACATAGGTTGAAAGTGAAAGGTTGGGAAAAGATATTTCATGCAAATAACAACCAGAAAAGAGCAGGAGTAGCTATACTAATATCCAACAAATTAGACATCAAATGTAAAACAGTTAAAAGAGACAAAGAAGGAACTATCTACTAATAAAAGCAACAATTAAACAAGAAGACATAACCATCATAAATATTTACGCACCGAATCAGAATGCCCCAAAATATGTGAGGAATACACTGCAAATACTGAAAAGGGAAATAGACACATCTACCATAATAGTTGGAGACTTCAATTCCCCACTCTCATCAAAGGACAGAATATCTAGACAGAGGATCAATAAAGAAACAGAGAATTTGAATATTACAATAAATGAGCTAGACTTAACAGACATTTATAGGACATTACTTCCCACAACAGCAGGATACACCTTTTTCTCAAGTGCTCATGGATCATTCTCAAAGATAGACCATATGCTGGGTCACAAAGCAAGTCTCAACAAATTTAAAAAGATTGAAATCATACACAACACTTTCTCAGATCATAAAAGAATGAAGTTGGAAATCAATAATAGGCGGAGGGTCAGAAAATTCACAAATATGTGGAGGCTCAACAACACACTCTTAAACAACCAGTGGGTCAAGGAAGAAATTACAAGAGAAATTAGTAAATATCTCGAGGTGAATGAAAATGAAAACACAACATATAAAAACCTATGGGACGCAGCAAAGGCAGTACTAAGAGGGAAATTTATTGCCCTAAATGCCTATATCAAAAAAGAAGAAAGGGCAAAAATTCAGGAATTAACTGTCCACTTGGAAGAACTGGAGAAAGAACAGCAAACTGACCCCAAAACAAGCAAAAGGAAAGAAATAACAAAGATTAGAGCAGAAATAAATGAAATTGAGAACATGAAAACAATAGAAAAAATCAATAAGACCAGAAGTTGGTTCTATGAGAAAATCAACAAGATTGATGGGCCCTTAGCAAGATTGACAAAAAGAAGAAGAGAGGATGCAAATAAATAAGATCAGAAATGGAAGAGGAGACATAACCACTGAAATAAAGGAGGTAATAACAGGATACTATGAACAACTTTATGCTAATAAATACAACAATGTAGATGAAATGAACAAGTTCCTAGAAAGGCATGAACAACCAACTTTGACTCAAGAAGAAATAGACGACCTCAACAAACCAAATCACAGGTAAAGAAATTGAATCAGTCATTCCAAAGCTTCCCAAAAAGAAAAGTCCAGGACCAGACGGCTTCACATGTGAATTCTACCAAACATTCCAGAAAGAATTAGTACCAACCCTGCTCAAACTCTTCAAAAAAATTGAAGTGGAGGGAAAGCTACCTAATTCATTCTATGAAGCCAACATCACCCTCATACCAAAACCAGGCAAAGATATTACAGAAAAAGAAAACTACAGACCAATCTCTCTAATGAATATAGATGCAAAAATCCTCAACAAAATTCTAGGAAAATCGAATCCAGTAACACATTAAAAGAATTATACATCATGACCAAGTAGGATTCATCCCAGGTATGCAAGGATGGTTCAACATAAGAAAATCAATTAATGTAATACACCATATCAACAAATCAAAGCAGAAAAATCACATGATCAACTCAATTGATGCAGAGAAGGCATTTGACAAGATTCAACATCCTTTCCTGTTGAAAACACTTCAAAGGATAGTAATACAAGGGAACCTCCTTAAAATGATAGAGGGAATATATGAAAAACCCACAGCTAATATCATCCTCAATGGGGAAAAACTGACAACTTTCCCCCTAAGATCAAGAACAAGACAAGGATGTCCATTATCACCACTGTTATTCAACATCGTGTTGGAGGTTCTAGCCAGAGCAATTAGACAAGAAAAAGAAATACAAGGCATCAAAATTGGAAAGGAAGAAGTAAAACTATCACTGTTTGCAGATGATATGATACTATACGTCGAAAACCCTGAAAAATCCACAGCAAAACTACTAGAGCTAATAAATGAGTACAGCAAAGTAGCAGGTTTCAAGATCAACATTCAAAAATCTGTAGTGTTTCTTGGGGCGGGCCGCGGTGGCTCAGCGGGCAAAGTGCTTGCCTGCTATGCCGGAGGACCTCGGTTCGATTCCCGGCCCCAGCCCATGTAACAAAAACGGAGAAACAGAATACAATAAAACAAGAAAATGTTTAAAAATGTTTCCCTTTCTTAAAAAAAAAAAAAAAAAAAAAAAAAAAATCTGTAGTGTTTCTATACACTAGCAATGAACAAGTTGAGGGGGAAATCAAGAAACGAATTCCATTTATGGTTGCAACTAAAAGAATAAAATACTTAGGAATAAATTTAACTAAAGAGACAAAAGACCTATACAAAGAAAACTACAAAAAACTGTTAAAAGAAATCACAGAAGACCTAAATAGATGGAAGGGCATACCGTGTTCATGGATTGGAAGACTAAATATAGTTAAGATGTCAATCCTACCTAAATTGATTTACAGGTTCAATGCAATACCAATCAAAATCCCAACAACTTATTTTTCAGAAATAGAAAAACCAATAATCAAATTTATCTGAAAGGGCAGGGTGCCCTGAATTGCTAAAAGTATCCTGAGGGAAAAAAACGAAGCTAGAGGTCTCACGCTGCCTGACTTTAAGGCATATTATGAAGCCACAGTGGTCAAAACAGCATGGTATTGGCATAAAGATAGATATATCGACCAATGGAATCGAATAGAGTGCTCAGATATAGACCCTCTCATCTATGGACATTTGATCTTTGATAAGGCAGTCAAGCCAACTCACATGGGACAGAACAGTCTCTTCAATAAATGGTGCCTAGAGAACTGGATATCCATATGCAAAAGAATGAAAGAGGACCCGTATCTCACACCCTATACAAAAGTCAACTCAAAATGGATCAAAGATCTAAACATTAGGTCTAAGACCATAAAACAGTTAGAGGAAAATGTAGGGAGATATCTTATGAATCTTACAATTGGAGGTGGTTTTATGGACCTTAAACCTAAAGCAAGAGCACTGAAGAAAGAAAGAAATAACTGGGAGCTCCTCAAAATCAAACACCTTTGTGCATCAAAGAACTTCATCAAGAAAGTAGAAAGACAGCCTACACAATGGGAGACAATATTTGGAAATGACATATCAGATAAAGGTCTAGTATCCAGAATTTATAAAGAGATTGTTCAACTCAACAACAAAAAGACAGCCAATCCAATTACAAAATGGGAAAAAGACTTGAACAGACACCTCTCAGAAGAGGAAATACAAATGGCCAAAAGGCACATGAAGAGGTGCTCAATGTCCCTGGCCATTAGAGAAATGCAAATCAAAACCACAATGAGATATCATCTCACACCCACCAGAATGGCCATTATCAACAAAACAGAAAATGACAAGGGCTGGAGAGGATGCGGAGAAAGAGGCACACTTATCCACTGTTGGTGGGAATGTCAAATGGTGCAACCACTGTGGAAGGCAGTTTGGCAGTTCCTCAAGAAGCTGAATATAGAATTGCCATACGACCCAGCAATACCATTGCTAGGTATCTACTCAGAGAACTTAAGGGCAAAGACACAAACGGACATTTGCACACCAATGTTTATAGCAGCATTATTTACAATTGCAAAGAGATGGAAACAGCCAAAATGTCCATCAACAGACGAGTGGCTAAACAAACTGTGGTATATACATACGATGGAATATTATGCAGCTTTAAGACAGAATAAACTTATGAAGCATGTAATAACATGGATGGACCTAGAGAACATTATGCTGAGTGAGACTAGTCAAAAACTAAAGGACAAATACTGTATGGTCCCACTGATGTGAACCGAAATTAGAGAATAATCTTGGAATATGTCATTGGTAACAGAGACCATCAGGAGATAGAAATAGGGTAAGATAATGGGTAATTGGAGTTGAAGGGATACAGACTGTGCAACAGGACTGGATACAAAAACGTAGAAATGGACAGCACAATAATACCTAATTGTAATGTAATTATGTTAAAACACTGAATGAAGCTGCATCTGAGGTATGGCTGTTTTTTTATTATTTCTTTTTATTTTTTTATTTTATTTTTTTATTTATTTCTCTCTGTTATCGTTTTATTTCTTTTTCTGTTGTCTTTCTATTTCTTTTTCTGAATCGATGCAAATGTACTAAGAAATGATGAATATGCATCTATGTGATGATATTAAGAATTGCTGATTGTATATGTGGAATGGAATGATTTCTAAATGTTGTCTCAGTTAATTTTTTTAATTAATAAAAAAATAATAATAATGATAAACTGGGTTGTTGAGGATGTGATTGTAGTGTGGAGATGTTATGCACCCCAGAAAAGGTCATGTTCTTTCAATCCATTCTTGTGGGTATAAACTTATTGTGGGTGGGACCTTTGATTGAGATGTGACCCACCCCGTTCAAGGTGGGTCTTAATCCTTTATTGGAGCCTTTATGAGAGAATAGAAGGCAGAAACACTGTGAGAAGCAAGCAATGGCCCACAGAAGCTGAAAGAGCCACTGAGGCCAGAAACTGAAGGCAATGAAACCTGAGAGAAAAAGGACCAGCAGATGCTCAGAGAGAGGAATGCCCTGGAGATGCTAAGAGAGGGCCCACAGGAGCTCAGAAAGAAAGTCACTGGAATCAGAAGCTGAAAACAACAGAATCTGGAAGCAAAGAACAAGCAGGTGCCAACCATGTGGCTTCTAATGTTACAGAGGAACCCCAGAGGCCAGTAGCCTTTCCTCAGGGAAGGTATCTTCCTTTTGATGCCTTCATTTGGACATTTTCATGGCCTTAGAACTGTAAATTTTAAGTTAATAAATCCCCATTGTAAAAGCCAATCCATTTCTGATATATTGCATTCTGGCAGCTTTAGCAAACTGAAACACATACCTACACCAAAGTGCTAATACTGGAGTGGTATTTAACAAAGAAGTCCTTTTGGAAGAGATGGGATTTGAGCTAGGTCTCAAAAAAGGCTATGGACTTAGAGGAAAGGGCAAGGGCAGGTCAAAATGGAGGGAGGCAGAGCCCAGAGAAAATTGGCTAGATGTAGACTATTAGGGAAGAAAGCATGCAATATCTAATCTGAAAGGAATTCTATCATATCTCTTTAGAAACAATAACCAATCACTCTTAAATAGTATGTTAAATTCCATACATTGCTTTCAATATGTGAGTAATTTTTAATAACATTATTCAAATATGGTACATGTGTCTTGGAAAAGAAAGGTCTATGGTGAATTCTGAGAATCAGAGCCACAGAGGCTGTGGGTCCTGGGCAGGTGGGATCTCTAACTAAGGGCAACAGCCCCAGGGAAGGTGGGATGTGTCTCTCCAATAACTGCTCAAGATGACCTAAAGTTCATAAACATGTCAGTGCTTGCAAATACCAACAGCAGTTGCTGTGGCACCATAGAAGGGTGTCAATACGGTGCAGTGGATATGAGGCCAAGCTCTGAAGCTTACTACCTTACAGGTTCAACCCCCAACCTCACTGCTTGTGCAACCTGAGCAAGGCTGCTCTATCAGTTTTCTTTGACTGCTATAACAAATTACCACAAGAGTAGTGCCTTAAAGCAATGCAAATTTATTCTTTCAGTACTGGAGGCCAGAAGTCTGAAATAGGTCTTACTGGGCTAAAATCATGGTATTACAGAGTCAGTAGGGCTGTATTCCTTTAGGAAATTCTAGGGGGTGAATTCATTTCCTTACCTTTTCCAGCTTCTAGAAGACACCTGCATTATTTGGTGCATGGCCCCTTCTTCCATCTTTAAAGTCAGCAGGGGACCATCTTAAAATTTCGCCCTATGTCTGATCTGCTTCCTTCATCACATGTACTTCTCTAACTGTGAGCCTCCTCCCTCCCTCTTATGAAGACCCTTGTGATTACATTGGATCCACCCACATAATCCAGGATAATCTCCTTGCGCCGGTTTGAAGCTATTATGTACCCCGGAAAAGCCATGTCCTTTAATCCCCATTCAGTATTGCTAGGTGAAATATTTGTTATTGTTTCCATGGAGATATGACCCACCCAATTGTAACTTTTGATTACATGGTTTCCATGGAGATATGTCTACACCCATTCAAAGTGGGGTTGTTTACTGGAGCCCTTTAAGAGGGAACCATTTAGGAAAAAGCTGTAGAACCACCAGGAACAACAGAGCCCACACACCCAGAGATCTTTGGAGTAGAAGGAAAATGCCCCCGGGAGAAGCCTTATGAAATGAGAAGAGAAAGCTAGCAGACATCACCATGTGCCCTCTCAGCTGAGAAAGAAACCCTAAACATCATCGGTCTTCTTGAACCAAGGTATCTTTTCCTGGATGCCTTAATTTGGACATTTTTGTGGCCTTAGAACTGTAAATCTGAAACTTAATAAATTCCCCTTTTTAAAAGCCATTCCATTTCTGGTATATTGCATTATGGCAGCTTACAAATGAAAACACTCCCCATCTCAACATTTTTAACTTAACCCCATCTGCAAAGGAAAACTGACATATTCGCGGGTTCCAAGGATTTGGATGTGGACACCTTTGATGGGGGACATTATTCTACTCCCCACAGTTCTTAACCTCCCATGCCTCTATTCCCTCATTTGTGACTTGGGTTGAGTAGTACGGCATCTTCTTCAGAGCAATGTCATGAGGACTGTATTCGTTAGGGTTCTCTAGAGAAACTGAATCAACAGGGAACACTCGCAAATATAAAATTTATAAAAGTGTCTCACGTGACCGCAGGAATGCAGTCCAAAATCCACAGGGCAGGCTGTGAAGCCGATGACTCCGATGGAGGGTCTGGATGAACTCCACAGGAGAGGCTCACCAGCCAAAGCAGGAATGGAACCTGTCTCCTCTGAGTCCTCTTTAAAAGGGTTCCCATGATTAGATTAAGCATCACTCATTGCAGAAGACACTCCCCTTTGGCTGATTACAAATGGAATCAGCTGTGGATGCAGCTGACGTGATCATGATCTAATTCTATGCCATGTCCTCATTGCAACAGACAGGCCAGCATTTGCCCAACCAGATAAACAGGTACCATCACTTGGTCAAGTTGACACATGTCCCTGACCATGACAAGGACCAACCGACTTAATACTTCTCAAGTGCTTGGAATAGTGCTGGGCACATACTGAAAGCTCAAAACTGTGGCTACTTATATCAGTCCACCTGAGCACACTGGTAGGATTCTCAGCTCCACTCATGGATTCCATAGATTTCAAATTTTCTTGACCATTACCCACAATAAAAAAAATAATTTTATTTCATGACCCAGTACACCCAGATTTATGTATTTACATAACTGAAACAAGTGTTTCACAAACAAAATTTAACCCCATTATCCATAATGTCCTCTAATAGATTCTTTTTCATTCTACTTCTTAAGCTGGTGGAGACCCACCAAAAGTGATAATCATGTCTCATCAATGAGTCATAACTTGCAGTTTAAAAAATTCTGTCCTATGAATTGCATAAAAAATTACATTTAGGGTGGTGAGATGGTGGTTCAGTGGCAGAATTCTTGCCTGCCATGCCCAAGACTCAGGTTTGATTCCCAGTTACCTGCTCATGCAAAAAAAAAAAAAAAAATTAAAACTACATTTCCTGACCACCTACTAATTACCAAATCCACTTCTGTCTATCCAAATGCGTTACCTTCTTTAGCCCACACATCTATCTGCTTGGTAGGCACTATCATTACTGTCATTCCAACCTTATGGATGAAGAAACTGAGGCAAAAGGAGTGAAGTCACCTGCGTAGGGTCACAGAGTCGGTTAAACAAATAAGCTGTGTGCCGGTTTGAAAGGATTTATGTAACCTAAAAAAACAATGTATTAATCCTAAACAATCTTGGGAGAGCAAAGTTTTCTTCTAATTCTTATTCAGTACTATAGGTTGGAAACTTGATTAGGTTATCTGCACGGAGCTGTGACTCAATCTATTACGGGTATTAAACTTGATTAGATGACGGTGTGCCTCCACCCATTCTTTATGGGTCTTGAATAGTTTGCTGGAATCCTATAAAAGAAGTATTTTGGAGAAAGTTTCAGAATGCTGCATAACCACAAAGCAAAGAGTCCACCAACCAGCGACCTTTGAAGATGAAGAAGAGAAACACCTTCCAGGAAGCTTCATGAAACCAGGGACCTGGAGAGAAAGTCAACAGACACCACTGTGTTCATCTTGTGCCTTTCCAGCTGAGAAAGAAATGCAGAATGCCATCGACCTTCTTGAACAAAGATATCTTTCCCTGGATGCCTTAGATTGGACATTTCTACAGACTTGTTTTAATTGGGTCATTTTCTAGACCTTAGAATTGTAAACTAGCACCTTATTAAATTCCCTTTTTTAAAAGCCATTCCATTTCTGGCATATTGCATTCCAGCAGCTAGCAAACTAGAACAGGCTGGAAGGCTGTTCTAACCACCAAACATCACATTTCCCTGCAGAATCAGTTTCACCTTCTTAGCAAGATAAATTTTAATCCTTGGAATTGTGTCCATACCCTGCAAAGGGAAAAATTCTTCTGCACCCTCAGAAATAGACTTAAAAAGGGAAGTACGTTCAGGATTTTTGCTCCAGAAGAATATGGGACAAATGTGGATTGAGGGTCTACAGTTGTAAGTAAGAGTTGTATATCACAGTCCAGCATGCAAAGGACTCCCACACAACAATCCTTTGGCATGGGTAGAAAGATATTCTTCTCCCATTTTTACAGATGAGGAAACTTGTGCCATATGTGTGAATGACCATGCTTAGAGCTTAGGAGTTTACTAGCAGTTATAAGAATCTATCCCTGTCCTCAAGAAACACACAAGGGTCTTGGGTGACAAAGCAAGCATAAGTGATCCAGCGAATCTAAAGCAAGGAATGTCACAAAGCAGTGGCTAACAAAGACCAATTGAGTGGGCCAGAAGGGGCTAGAAAAGCAGACAAGTAGAAAAGACACAGGTCAAAGATAACATAAAAGAGCAGGGGGCTAAGACAATGTAGAGAAACTGGGGCACTTATGCACTGCTGGTGAGAATGTATAATGTTACAGTGACTATGAAGACTGTTTGGCAGTTCCTTACAAAACTAAATATTGAGTTGCCCTGTGATCTAGCAGGTATATACCCAGAAGAGCTGAAAGCAACAACACAAACATTTGCACACCGATGTTCATAGCAGCATTATTCACAATCGCCAAAAGATGGAAACAAACCAAATGCCCATCAACAGACAAGTGGATCAACAAAATGTGGTATATACATACGATGGAATATTATGCAGCAGTAAGACAAAATGACGTCCTGAAGCACATGACAAGATGGATGAGCCTTGAGGACATAATGCTGAGTGAAATTAGCCAGACACAAAAGGAAAGATACTATATGATTCCACTTTTGTGACCAGCATAAAGGTATAATCAGAAGCTTATAATACAGAAGATAGGGGACATAGAGATACATAGAAGCTAGAGATGGGTGAACCGTTAGCTAATGAGGTTGAACTCCAACGTAAGGGAATAGATAGGAGTGAAGGTGATTCTCTAGTGAGTCTAGAAGCACTATTACCATATTGAAGATTAACAAGATTGAAAAGGGTTGTATAGACCTACATGTCCCACTGACTCACACTAGAAATATGAATGAGTTTTCAGAAGAGTTACCTCAAAGATATAATCCTTGTATAAAGAGTGTTTAAGTCCAGGGCACAGTGGGAAAACTCCTATTGTATGTCATGAGCTGTGTTCAAAAGGAAACCATCAGCACTATCACAGCAACAGCAGAGATAAATAATGGAGTGATGGACAAGAGCTAAGAGGAGGTTTAGATTTTCTATTTGGTGAGAGTTTTATTTATTAGTTTTCTGTCTCTTGAGAACAATGGAATTATCTAAAATTGAGAATGTTGATGGACTGTGGACTTTGGGCCCTCTACATGATGCCCGATGAATGCAGGTGGCTGAAGGATGCACTGACAGAGAAGTAGATTGGCGAGCGATGGTGTACACTTATGAACAAAAGTTGTGCTGCTAACAAACTGTGGTATATACATACGATGGAATATTATGCAGCTTTAAGACAGAATAAACTTATGAAGCATGTAATAACATTATGCTAGTGAGTCTAGTCAAAAACTAAAGGACAAATACTGTATGGTCCCACTGATGTGAACTGACATTCGAGAATAAACTTGGAATATGTCATTGGTAACAGAGACCAGCAGGAGTTAGAAACAGGGTAAGATGGTGGGTAATTGAAGCTGAAGGGATACAGACTGTGCAACAGGACTAGATACAAAAACTCAAAAATGGACAGCACAATGATACCTAATTGTAATGTAATTATGTTAAAACACTGAATGAAGCTGCATCTGAGCTATAGTTTTTTTTGTTTGTTTGTTTGTTTGTGTCTTTTGTTTTTTTTTCTTTTTTCTTTTTCCTTTTTTATATATATTTTTTTATTTTTATTATTATTATTATTTTTTCTCTATATTAACATTCTATATCTTTTTCTGTTACTTTGCTAGTTCTTTTCCTAAATCGATGCAAATGTACTAAGAAATAATGAGCATACATTTATGTGATGATATTAAGAATTACTGATTGCATATGTAGAATGGAATGATTTCTAAATGTTGTGTTAATTTCTTTTTTTTTAATTAATAAAAAAAAAAGTTGTGCTGCTGCAAAAAGGAACAATGTCATGAGGCATGCAATGATGTGAATGAATATGTGGGACATTTGGTGAGATAAAATAAGCCAGGGACAAAAAAACAACAATGGTATGGTCACTTTTAGAAAATGCTTATAAGAAAACAGGGACCTAGATTGTAAGCTTTTAGAGCAGACACAGTAAGTCCAGAGTGGTGATTATTATTTCTGGATTTTGAGAGGCTGTTTTATATATATAACTTGATATTTAGAGATAAGAATGAAGCCAAACAGGTTGGGGTTAAAGTAATTCAGAACATAGGGGTAAGGGAGACAGTGTCTACATTTTAGAACCACATATACTCTTTGAAACCAAGGGAAGAAGGGTTTATTTGATCTGGAACTGAAGTTTTCTGTAGTGCATAATCTAATTCAACCTATCTGTATAGCTCATTTGAACAACTGAAACACAGAAGCACACAATAAGAAAGAGGTCCTTTAATCCTGTATAGATTTTAGTAATGCCTGGAAATATTCTAGAGTATATTATGCAGATAATCAAAAAGTATTGGCAAAGTCCCTTGAGGGAGGGGAGAAAGAATATGGAACTAGTAAACCTTACCATCAGGGAATCCCCTGATACTGTGTCAAACTTTAAGGATACCCAAATCAATAGGCCATGCTTTCCATCTTGAGGCTTACTCTCAAGAAGGAAACTTACTCTTGTGAAGCTTATGTAGGTAGTAGAGAAGCCTAGACTACCTATAGGCAGGCCTAAGAGTTACTTCTGGAGGACCTCTGTTGTTGCTCAGATGTGGCCCCAGTCTCTCTAAGCCCAACTCTACAAGTGAAATCATTGCCCTCCCCGCTGCATGGACATGACATCCAGGGGTGAGCGTCTCCCTGGTGACACGGGAGATGACTTTCAGGGATGAATCCAGACCTGGCACCATGGGATCAATAATTACATCCTGACCAAAAGGGGAAAAGAAGTGTAATTAATAACGTATCAGTGGCAGAGAGAGTTCAAATAGAGTCAAGAGTCTACTCTGGAGGTTGCTCATATGCAAGCTTCAAGTATACCTTGCTACGTATCATAACCTGCCAACCCTAAAGAACCACTCCAGCCAATCCTAAAGAGCACCTAGGGCAACATACAAGATTCCACAAGGGTTCCAGGTACTAGAGTGGTTCCAGAAACCTACAACCTCCACATGAGTCCCTGGTCCAGATAAGTCCTGAAACCTAGCCCAGCCTCTCCAGAACATCAGCTAGTTCTATCTGCCTACCCCATATTAGTGACAGGCCCTTCCAATATCAAAAAATTAGAATTGCCATAGCCTTAATAATTCTAAAGAGAGGTATGGAAACATCAAAGGTGATGATGGAATTATACATAGAAAATAGGACTTAACAAAGGAATATGAACGCTGAATCATTAAACTGATGTCTCTTTCAATCTCCAGTGTTTTAGAGCAGTTAGAAGTAAAAACCTACAATTGTGAAATTGTAACCCATGTCAAACTCTGAAATATGTTCTACAACTAATTGTGGTGCTGAGCTTTGAAATTTATAGCTTTTTTTGTATATATGTTATTGTTCACAAAAAAAGAAGGAAAAATAAGTCGATTGTGATGATTAAAAAAATATTTACACCCTCTGGCATCCTGTACTCTGGAGCAGCTAGAAGGTAAAATATGAGAGGATTGTATGGTAGCCATGACAAACTCTGGGATCTATCCTGTAACCACTTGTTGAAGAGTGCTTTGAAAACTATTGCTTTTTTATTTCTTTGCTTTGTATATATGTTATATAATACAATTAAAAAGTTTAAAAAATGAAAAATGCATTAGTTGATGGATAATTGGATAGGGCTGGAAGTAAGTGAAAGGAGAAGGACTGAGCAAGGAAGGAGTGACATTTAATCATTGACAATGACAATCAAAAAGCTAGTCAGTTTCCAATAAATTACCTCATTTGATAAAACAGTAATCTTAAAATGAGCCTATTTTATTTTTCAACTGCAAAAATCATGGTTCAGAGAAATCAAGAAGTTTTCCCTGGATCATGTGGCTCACAAAGGGTCAGAAATTCATTCTGGACTCAGTATTCTCTAGCCAAGCAGTCTAGGATTAGCTTTTCTAGTATGAGTGATGGCTCATACTAGAGCTTCGCATTTTCCAAACACTCTCTTCCTCATGCTTACTCTTGCAGAGCCCCCATCCCAGACCCTAAACCTGTATCTTGGGGGAGGTTTGCTCCCAATCCGTGGAAACTGCTCAATTTTATCTTTATTCTCTTGAGAGTGATGTCCTACTTCTCCACCATCAGGATCTTTGGGGAGTATGAGGTTGTCAAATGATTGTTCATTTGTTCTCCCTTCTAGCTTTGTTGTATTATTATCACTCTTCTATATTGTCACTCAATTTATTGATGAATGCATTAAACAGGACCAAAACAAATTGTATATAATCTTGTGAAGTAGATAGGGCAATAATTATCATTTGAGAGACAGCACGAGGTCAGGTGACTAGGATCTAAACCAGCCTGATAGCGGAATAATTAGAAGACTCATTAAAAAGACAGATGCTGAGGCCTCATCCCCAGAGATTCTGATCTGGAAGTTGTGAGATAACGATCTAGATTTTTACTCAACGTCCCCATCCCCACCCAGGGAATTTGATACAGGTGGTGCAGGGCTGAGGCAATAAGGAACAATAGTACACAACCTCATGACTCAAAGTGTGGGCCGCAGACCAGCAGCATTAGCATCACCTGAGAACAGCTGAGACATCCAAGATCTCAGGCCCTGCCCCAGACTTACTGAATCAAACTCTGCATTTTAAGAAGATCCTCAGTAATTCAGGTACATGTTGAAGCTTAGGAAGCACTGGCAAAGAGCAGTCGTTTACAAACTCTGCTGTACATTAAAATCATCTAGAGAGCTTTCAGATTTTCCTGGGTTAGGACTCAATCATGGGTATTTTTTTAAAACTGTCTAGAGTGGACCTAATGTGCAGCCAAGTTTGAGAATCAGTGGTGGTGGAAAGATAGGAAGAGGAAGGGATTCATCAGTCGGGTTTGGCAAATCTCCGGGTTAGGGAATTTTGTAGGGATTAGGAATTAGCCAGTGACCAAATGAAGACTCACATGCTGCCATCCAAATTCAACACCTTTTCTTTTGTCCACCTAGTGGAGCCAGCAGAAGTTACCCAAGACTAAATTTCATGAGTTGGTCCTGCTTTACTGAGACAAGTTTGGTAAATTAAAAGGACAGGATTGAAACACTGGCACAATAATAACTGTTCCAGGCTTCTCCCTTCATGTGTCAGCATTGAAAATGTTGTGGTCTTGGAGTGGCTTTAAAGTTGCTGGTGAGCTTTTGTGCTGATTTGAAGCTGTTATGTACCCCAAAAAAGGCCATGTTCTTTTTTTTTTTAATTTTTTTATTAATTAAAAAAAATTAACAAACAAAACATTAAGATATCATTCCATTCTACATATACAATCAGTAATTCTTAATATCATCACATAGTTGCATTTTCATCATTTCTTAGAACATTTGCATCGATTTAGAAAAAGAAATAAAAAGACAACAGAAAAAGAAATAAAACGTAACAGAGAAAAAAAAAAGATTATACATACCATACCCCTTACCCCTCGCTTTCATTTACCACTAGCATTTCAAACTAAATTTATTTTAACATTTGTTCCCCCTATTATTTATTTTTATTCCATATGTTCTACTCTTCTGTTGATATAGTAGGTAAAAGGAGCATCTGACACAAGGTTTCCACATTCACAGAGTCTCATTGTGAAAGCTATATCATTGTTCAATCATCATCAAGAAACATGGCTACTGGAACACAGCTCTACATTTTCAGGCAGTTCCCTCCAGCCTCTCCGCTACATCTTGAACAACAAGGTGATATCTACTTGATGCATAAGAATAACCTCCAGGATAACCTCTTGACTCTGTTTGGAATCTCTCAGCCATTGACACTTAGTCTCATTTCACTCTTCCCCCTTTGGTCGAGAAGGTTCTCTCAATCCCTTGATGTTAATTCTCAGCTCATTCTAGGGTTTTTCTCAGTCCCTTGATGCTGAGTCTCAGCTCTTTCCAGGATCTCTGTCCCACGTTGCCAGGAAGGTCCACACCCCTGGGAGTCATGTCCCACGCAGAGAGGGGGAGGGTGGTGAGACTGCTAATCATGTTGGCTGGAGAGAGAGAAGACCATGTTCTTTTAATCCATTCTTGTGAGTATAGACCTGTTGTGGGTGGGACTTCTTGGTTAGGTCATTTCAATTTGAGATGTGACCTACTCATTCAAAGTGGGTCTTAATCCTTTTACTGGAGTCGTTTATGAGAGGGTAATGGACAGAACAGTCTGAGAAAGTTGAGAGAGAGAAAAGTCCTGGAGAAGGAAACAAGGACCCACAGAAGCAGAAAGTGCCACTGAATCCAGGAAAGCAATGAAACCAGGAGAGAAGGACCAGCAGATGACTTCCCACATGACAGAAGCGTCCCAGATTTGGTTGATGCCTTAATTTGGACTTTTCGTGGCCTTAGAATTGTAACTTGTAAGCTAATAAATCCCCATAGTTAAAAGCCAGTCCATTTCTGGTATGCTGCATTTCAGCAGCTTTAACAACTGAAACAGCTTTCATTTGTAAACCTTTTTGTATAAATGGGTCCTTAACCACAGAGAACCCCTGATGGCCCTGTTCTCCTGAGTAACACTTCCTGGCAGCAGTGACTGTGCCTCTGGCTCATCTGCCTTGACAAAATTTCTGTGACAGCTCCTCTGGTCCACACATAACCAGATCTGGAGAGACTGTCATTCGCTTTGATAAACTGACAAGACACAACGTCAATCTTCCCAACCGGTGAGAAACTGCAGTAACTGACAAAATCTAAGGGTCACTATGAATCTGATCATTATTGTCTCCAACTGCTGACAGCTGATAAAGCGTCCCTTTGATGGCTCAAAACTTCCACATTTTTCACCTAAACTGGCCTGAGAAATATGTAAAGGCAACTAACACGTGTATGTATTTCACATAGGCAATGGCAGGCCCTGTCAAGAGGTTTAAAGAGTCTCCGTGCTTTCATGGATGAGGTGGCCAGGACTCTCACTGCCCCTCCTTGCCTCTGGCTATCAGACTACTCACCAAGGTCCATGAGTTCCCCTGATTCCTAGACTTATGGGATGATCCACCTGAGAGGGCCCTTAGAGACCTTTTAACCCAACTCTGGAGAGGGAAAGTAACGCCCAAGTACACTCAAGGATAGAGATCTTAGGACCAATGGGTACAATTGATAATAATCAGGAGCACAGGTCACAGCACATAATGTCAACAATGTACTCAGTGATTTTCAACCCTACCTGCTTACTAGAATCCTCAAGGGGCTTTTTTTAAGAAACTTTTTATTTTGAAATAATGTCACACTTAGAGAATTCTGTAAGCCACTCAGATACCTAGATCCACCAACTTTTAATATTTTTGCCAATTTGCCATATCATTCTATTATCCATCCATCCATCCACTCATCTATTTTCTAAACATGTGAAGGTAGGTTGTATACATCATGCTCCTTTAATACACTTAATACTTCCACTATTCAACTGGGTCCAGCCCCTGGAGATTCTGATTTTATTAGTCTGATGCAGGGTCTGACACTCTATATTTGTTAATAGCTGCTCAGGGGACTGAGTTGTGCAATTACCTGGCAGGAGCCCTACTACCTGGGTTCAAATATCAGCTCCACCACTTAGTATCTGTGTAACCTTGGGCAAGTTATTTAATTTTTCTGGGCCTCAGCTTCCTTGTCTGTAAAAAATGGGAGTGATTATAATGATACCTACTATATAGAATTGTTGCAAGTTTGAATTATTATTATTACAAGGCACGTGGCACATTGCCAGTTAGAGTACATGATCGAGAGATGCTAGCTGTTCGTATTATGTTCAGAAAAGCAAAATAGACTCACAGAAGAAACTTAACCAAATCCTGCAACACTGATTTTCTCTTTTATCTGATGTGGGGTATGGAAAAGAGGAGGAGTAACTCTAAAGTATTTGGCCTAAGTAACTGGAAGTGTGTTTTATTCTGCTTCACTTTGTTTTGCTGTTCGATCCTTTGCAAGGCTCCCATTATACGGATGTAAAACTGATACTCAGAGGGGTTACATTACTTGCACAAGATGTGAAGATTCTCACTTTCTCATGCTGAGTTCCCGGGTGGATTTGGGTCTGGTCTTCAAGAAGGTGATATCTATAGATGAGAAGAGGTGAAAAAAAAAGGACATTTCGGTTGGTTGGGGGTCATGGGTAAAAGAGATTGACTCTTCAGTCCTTTTGTGCCTTAAAAGTCTATGTTTCTATCAAGAAGATAGCACTGACAGCAAGAGGACTGGCCTGGCTAGAGTGTAGGGGCCTCAAGCAGATGGAAGCATGAGCTGAACTGGAGAACGTGCTCATAGACGGGCACCAACGCCTAGGAGTCTGGATAGGATATTGTAGGGAAACCAATGTGTATTTCTGTAGAAAATTCTTATTAAATTCTGTCTAAATGTGTAATGTTAAATGAAGCAGACTGCAAAATTCCCTAACGTGAGACATTATGTAGCACAAATGATCCTGTTTATTCAACAAAATAAATTGCAAGAAAAACAAACAAAAAAAAATGATGGGAGGACCTGTAGATAAAAATACAAAATGCAATGTGATGACTTTGACTGGATCCTGAGTCAAACAAATTAAAACACACACACACACACACACACACACACATTGAAGAGATAATCTGGGAAATGTGAGTGCTGACTGGGCATTTGATGAACTAAAGAATTCTTCCATTGAGTTCATTAAAGACTAGTAAGCAGATAGAAAGAAGTGAGTCATAAATCTGAATTATTATAACACAAAGGTAAGGTATATTAAGAGTTCCAGAGAGAAGAACATAAAACACTGTGGCAGTTCTGAGGAAGGAGTGAGCATCAGAGCAAGGAAGAGGATGGCTCAACATTGATTGAGCATCCTCTGAGTTCAATCTAAGCCAAGCTGTGCCCTAAGGTCTTTTATAAACAAGAGTGGCTTTCAAACTCAGCTTGGCTTACCTGGGGGCTTCTTGGAGCTCTGTCCAGGCCATTTTAGTGACGGAGGCTCCTATCACATAGTGGGACACCTGCTCTCACCTGAACATCTCTCCTCTTTGGGTTTCCTTGGAAATTTACAACCAGGGAAAAATGCACAACTGGAAAGAACTTTGAAAACCTTGATCTATGTGTTTCCTGGTTATCGCCTCTCAACAAGCTGCCTCCAGCTCTTTCAAATGATTGAGTTTATCATCGACTCTGCTCAAAGCAGAAGAAAGCTTGGTTCTGTGAGCTGAGCTCAGATCCCAGCCAACTGCAGTTCAGCTGAAACCCCCACACGTAAGGCTCTTGAAGCACATAAAACTAAAGTGTTGCACCGTTTACTTTACCTTATTAAAATGGACACTGGCACAGATAAATTTTACTGCATTAAAATCTCATCATTAGAAAAAGGCGGTCATATATCTACATGGTAAATCTGATGATTATAAACTGTTTCAACTATTTATGGGACCAATAAGAAAGACATAGTTCAGAGCCAAGAGGTACCACAAAGTGTGTGGATTCTTATGTAGGAAGGAAGGTCCTGGAATCTTGTCGCCAAATGGAAGAGAACTCTCAAGGAAATTGGAATTTTAGAAACACAAATAGGCCCTTTTAGGCTAGGCATCTATATCAACAATATGGCAATATTGCCCCATACAAACCCCTACTTCAGAGACCCAGGGCCAAAGCCACGAAGCAGCAAGTCCCTTTCTACCACATAGGATCTGCTCCCTTAGCTGCCCACTGCTGATTTGCTTTCCCATACCCATCCCCACTCCCCTCCCCTCCTCTCTTTCTGTGCCCCTTAGAACATCACTTCCAAAAGGCATTCCTCATAACACTAGTTCCAAGAAGCTCCTCCAAAATAAATATCTGTGGTCAACTATGTCTGGGGAGAAGCTGCATAGAATGTACCCCTTTCATAAACCTGTATCATCTTAGCACTATATAAGGGGCACACTATTTTGTCTGTCTAGTGCCCCAGCTTTTATGGGAAGTGACCTTCCCTTCTCGCTCATTCATGCCTGTGGTGGTTTGGAGCTATGTGTCCCAGAAAAACATGTTCTTGATTGTACTAGTTTGCAAGCTGCCAGAATGCAATATACCAGAAATGGAACAGCTTTTTAAAAGAGAATTTAATAAGCTGCACATTTACAGTTCTAAGAAAGTGAAAGTGTCCAAATTAAGGCACCAACAAGAAAGTTACCTTCCCTCAAGAGAGGCCGATGGGTCAGGAACACCTCTGTCAGCTGGGAAGTCATGTGGCTGGCATCTGCTCGTCCCTTGCTCCTGGGCTCCGTTGCTTTCAGCCTCTGTTCCTGTGGGGGTTCCTCACTTTGCATCTCTGAGACTGACTTTCATCTCTTGGCTTTTCTTGACTTTCTCCAGGTTCTGGCTTGTTTAACATCTCATGGTGACATCTTCTGGGCTCTGAGCATCTCCAAACATCCATGTCTCTCTTCTCCAAGGGTCAGCATCTGTATCAGCTCTGCTCTGAAGTTCCTGTCAGCTCTGTCATTTCTGAGGTTTCTCCAAAATGTTTCTCCTTTTAAAGACTCTGGTAAACTAATCAAGACCCACCTGGAATGAGTAGCGTCACATCTCCATCTCAAAAGGTCACACCCACAAGTGGGCGTGCCACATCTTCAAGGATATAATCTAATCAGAAGTTTCCAACTACATTATTGAATCAGGATTAAAAGAAAAGGCTACTCCCACAAAACTGAATCAGGATTAAAACTTGGCTTTTCTGAGGTACATAATAGATTCAAACTGGCACATTGATCTAATTTTCAGAGCTTGGTCAATCACACCCTCTTCTCTGGACCCCACTTACTGATCACATTTGATTGGTCCAAGGATAAGTAATTGATTCAAATTAGGCCATTGAGAATGGTTTCCTGGGAATTTGGGAAGGAAACTGAGAAACTCAGTGTTTTAAGAGCGTCTGAAGCTGTGGGATATAAAGCTCTGAAAATTAGATCAATGTGCCAGCTCTGGTTGTGAACCCTCGTAAATAGGAGCTTTTGACCAGGCTACTACTGTTGAGGTAGGGCCCAATGGTATCAGGATGGGTTTTAATACTATTACTGAAGACTTTCTAGAGAAGGTCACTAAGAGAGAGAAAGAGAAAGCCAGAAGCTGGAAGTCAATGGAACCTGGAAGAGAAAGGACAGACCATGAGAGGCTGCCTTGTACTTTACCAAATGACAAAAAGCCGAGGATGAGAGATCAGTAGCAGCCAGCCCCAGAATGCCACAGTCTTCTGGGAGAAAGCACGGTCTTGATGACACTTTATCTTTACACCTCTGCTAGCTTTAAAACCATGGGCCAATAAATTTCCACTATTTAAGCCAACCTGCTGCATGGTATTTGCTTTAACAGCTAGGTAACCTAAACAGCGGGTTACGAGAGAGCCGCCATTTTGTTCCATGTGATAAGCTGTTCTTCGGGTTACCATTGATTGGTCCAGGAGTAAGCACCTTATTGAAAGTTGGTCAATCACACTCTCTTCCCTGGACCCCACTTACTGATCACATTTGATTGGACCAAGGATGAGTAATTGATTCAAATTAGGCCATTGAGAATGGTTTCCTGGGAATTTGGGAAGGAAACTGAGAAACTCAGTGTTTTTCGAGCGGCTGAAGCTGTGGGATATAAAGCTCTGAAAACTACAGCACTACATTTCCCGTCCTGATGCCTGGAGAGGAGAGAGACCAGGAGGAAGGGAGAGAAGAGAACAAGGCAGATGCACAGTACGGAGCTGAATCCAGTAGTGTATGAGTCCAGGACTAACCACTCCTGGAAGTCCAGCTGTGGTGGTGTTCTCCAGGGTCGTCCTCCTGATCTATTTCCTTTCCAGTTGGATTCAAATTGAGTTTCTCCACTCATACCCAACAGGGTCCAGAATAACTCACTGGAGTTAAAATTAAAAAAGCCAGTTTATCTTTGATGAACCCAATATTTCCAAACATTTTGGGCCATTGAACCCTTTTTCATATTCACAAGTTAAGTGGTTAATTAAATTATTACCTTTTCTATAATCCTCCCTTGGAATTTTTATGCCCTTCCATGAAATACACTTTGGGAAATGTTGTCTTCAAGAGAAAACAACTTCCCAAAACACAACACGGCCAAAATGAGACATGCCTGTGAAAGTTTATTTCATCGATGGGAACCCTGAGAACAAAGTGCTCCTGGTAGCTGAAGAAAAGTAGATGGTTTTTAATTATCTGGGAATGCAATCACTTTCTCTCACTTAAGGGACCAGATAATGGGAGCAAGATAAAATTCTGTTAGTTGTGAAGAGCTGCATGAGATAAATGTTTGCCATTCACCAGAAATGAGGCAAGGGGCTGTGCACATCGATTTGCCTCCCGGCCTAAGATCCAAGAGGAAAATTCTGGCAAACTAGGGGCAGCCTGTAGGGGGAAATGAAAGAGAATATGTGCACCTATCAGCTAGCAAACACTGAGCCTGGGAAAAAGATTGTGCAAGGATGAGTATATACAGAAAAAAAGAACACAACACTGGGGTCTATAAAAAGATTGTAACTATAATAATTAACAAACACAAATTTTAAGAATGTAATTATTAACAAACCCAACAACTTTGCCCTAGCTGTGCAAAGGGAATGCTTACCTAGGAAATTGACTGTTTACAGGAAAAAGATGGACCTTTTAGAGGATACAGAAGCAATGTTCAGACTGCATCTGTTTTGTGTTCTTAAGTTTTTGAAAATTAAGAAAAACTTCAAAATGCAGGTTTTTAATGACGAAATAAAAAATCGGAAATGTAGGGTCAGATGAAAAAGAAAATGGCAGAGATAAGAAGGGAGTACAAGAAGTTAAAAACAGTAGCAGAATTAAAATCCACATTGGATGCACCAAATAGCAAAAATCAACTATGGAAAAATTGGTAATGACAATTATTAACTAGGTGAACTAAGTAAGATGAGGGGAGGGGAGTGAGGAGAACACAAAGAGATGACATTAAGAGAGAAGATGAAACACATGAAGCCTAACAATCCAATATCTAATCTTTAGGAGTATTACTAATCCAAAGAATATTTCAGAACAAATGAAAGGAAAACAAGAATCAATGATTTAGTAGAAGACAGTACTCCTCTGCTTAAAAACAAATCTGAGCATGCAAATCAAAGAGACTCATTGTTTTAAGTAAAGTTTTGAAAAGAGACCCAAGTAAACATATTTTAGGAATATTTCTCAAATTCAGGTAAGAGAAAAATGCTACAAGAATCAAAGTCAAAAGTAAAATATAATGGGCGGGCCATGGTGGCTCACTGGCAGAGTTCTCACCTGCCATGCCAGAGACCTGGGTTCGATTCCCATTGCCTGCCCAGGCAGAAAAAAAGGTAAACTAAAATGGCAGTTTATTTTAAAAAAGAATCGATTTCAAGTGGACCCCATTTTCTACCAATACAAACAGAAGAAATAAAGCATTGTCTGTAGAGTGTGGAGGGGATAGCTGGGATTCAAGAATTCTTGGCCAAACCCAGATGCTGAAAACTTTGACCAAAGTTATAATCCTGAAACCTAACAGATCAGCTGAAAGTAAGGACTCAAGAACAGAGAAGATATAAAAGCATGCATTAGCACTGTTAACCAGAGAGACATCAAAATAATTGGCATAAATGGTAACTAAATAAATGCCCAAGCCAACAGGAGATCCCTGAATATCGGGATATAAATTGTAAAAAAAAAAAAATCAATATTAACAAGAGCATGTGTCTTACAATGTACCTGGATTATATTGGCATGGCCTAGAAAGTTAAGCACAGAAGGCAAAAGCACATGGATTTTACTCATTTCAAAAAAAGGAGTCAAAAGTTATTGTGCCTGCATTTAATAATGATAGAAAATACACATGCAAATGTGTTTCTGAAAAGCATAAAGTTAACCACATTAAAATTGAACATTGGCTGCATACTTTCTAGTTCAAAAGAGAAAACAAAAGCAAAGGTTGTAACCTGGCTGAGGGCTACGAGTTCTGTTCCTGGTAGGCTGGAGGCAGTGGACAGCAGAGGGCACAAAGGTGGGCCTGCGAAGCAGCTGTCAAGCCAGGAGGAGTGTGTTTCAGAGGCTCCCAAGAGTGCGGAGCTGGAGGCAGGGCCCAGGAGGCACAGCGGGTGGAGCCTCGGGCCAGCACAACTCATCGTGTGAGGCAGCTTCAGGACGAGGTTGCTCCAGCTGCCAGCTCATTTGCTCACCCATCAACCCACCCACAGGCCTGGAGCCCCCCTCTTACTCTTCTATGCTCAGTGCTGACAGCCAGACCTTTTGCTTAGGTTGTCTGGGAGCATTCGTTTCCAAGCCCTTCCAGAACAGGAGATGCTGTGAGCCTAACAGCTGGATAAGGAAGACTCAGCCTCAGCTACATAGCTGGCATGACCCAGAGTCAGCATTCAAACCTAGATGTGTCTGTGGAAATATTTGAGAGGTACTGTCCTGTACCTGGTTCCCTTTAACTGGATCTTGGCACCTGCTATGTAAGTCCATGAAATAACACAAAAAGGAATAAATAGTCTTTTAAGGAAATTAGCCCACAGAAAGGATGGCTTTGGACAATCTAATTGTCATCCTGGCTTCCATTCAGTAGCTCCAATTTGAGAGTCATGTGTAGCCAGCGATGACACAGGAGTGTGTGAGATGGTTCTCCTTGATCACAATGTCAACCTAGAGAAGATTCATCCTGATGGGTGGGTCAGAAACTCAGGGAAGTAATGGTGAGACTGGGGATATGTACATATCAAAGATTAGAACAACTCCAAAAGGAGAGACAGGACCAGATCAAATGCAAACATATTTGGCAGAGAGAGAAATTCTAAGCTATCAGTCCAAAAATTAAAGTCACTGCTTGCAAAAGAGTCCCTCTAAGAAAATCCTCCAAGTTCTGGAAAACAACCAATAGTACTCTGTCCTCCTGGAGCAATGCCTTCTGCAGCTGGGTAATCCCTTTAATGAATTTGATGGCAAATTCATTAAAGAATTCCAAATTTAATGGCAAAGGGTCAAGGAGGTACCATCACAACCATCAAGATCAATGCCTACCTCCTCCTGCACAGGCAGACTGCTGCCAGTGACCATGGACATGGCCTGCGCCAGGTGCAGGACCTTTTGAGCTCATCTGTTGTCAGCACAGGAGTGAAAGACAGGAGTGAAGATCAGTGACAGCGTAGTGCCAACTGCCCGTATATTGCACAGGATGCCAGGATGGTCACCATGAGCTTCCTTCCCCCACAATGAATTCCAAAGAGCCCATCCATAAATTTGGCTTCCATACACTGGCCCTGGCTGGCAAATGTTCACCTCCTGGTCTTTCATCTAAAGAATCATTCTTTGTTCAAATAAGTGTTGCTCATGGATTCTCCCTCATTCAGGAGGACAGTGCAAAGGTCCCCGTGAAGGAAGTCTTGATAAAAGCAGTGAAGTGAAGGAAAGAGCACAGAAAATTCCCGGTCTGGGAAGTGGAGCAAGCCCAAAGTTACCATGGACCTGGAGACCAACTCCAGAACTCCTGGGAATTCTGCCTGGTGCATGAGAACAGTTCAAGGGCAAGTGGAGTTTTTAAGGAGGATTTGCAAAATGACATAGCTAAACTACAAGACATGCTCAGCAGTCACTGAAACAAGTCACTCAACGTCAGCGTGATCCTCAGACAATGACCCACAACTGACATGCAGTTAGGTATCTTTGGAGCTAGCGAGAGATTGACCCTGTGATGAACCAGAAAACCGACAGTAGGTTTTGGATTAAGTAAAAATCCATCCCAATCTATTCTGGTCTGCTCTGTGACTTATCTTGCTGGGGAAAAATAAAAAGACCAGGACACATAGTATATAAACTCATGAATCAAGCAATCACGACTACAAACACATGTACTCTGAATCTGATGCAACAAAACTGTGCTTGAGGCTTGCTGAATCCTGGAATCATGAGCAAGCACTGCCCAGGCTGACTCTTATATTCAAAAACAAAAAACTGAGCAGACATGTGAACTTCAGCTTCCAGAAAGAGAAGAAATCGGGGCAGCAATGACCCTGGCCTTGGGCCTCAGTTGGTTGCCATAGCTCAGAGGCCAGGTGGCTCTAGAATCCATCCATCATCCTACAGTCCTGCAGAGGTAGGCCAGCCTCTGCCTCAGGGGCCAGTGGGCTCTAAGGGGACTTATGAAGGGTCACCCCCTACGATGGGGCTGAGGACACTGCCACAGGACCAAAGCCTGAGCAGCAATGGCTTTAATTAGCATTGCCCAGGGGCCAGACCACTACCAAGAGGAGCCCCTACTGCCTAGCCATCTTCACTGCCCGATGACCTTGCCCAAGGTTGCCCATAGCCACTCCCAGATAGTTCCTTGCAACTTGTTTACATTTCTTAAAGCAAACAAAGAACAAATACACACATTTCTTTTTCTCCCTTTAAATAAGCAAAGATACTCTTTAAAAATCACACCCAAGATGGAGTGCAAGGGTAGTTCCATGGTAGAATTTTTGCCTGCCATGCAGGAGACCAGAGCTCGATTCCCGGCCCATGCACTTCAACCCCCCCCCCACCAAAAGAAATTCAACAAATGATGCTGCAATAACAGGATAAAGAATGAAATGTGACCCCCACCATACAGCATGCCAAAAAAATCACACCCAAGAAAACATCCTTTACAATGCAAAATAATGAAATGTGAATGACTGCATTAAATATTTTTAAAGTAAAAGCAAACATATTAGTTATAACAATAAACACAAATGAGTTAAATCATGCAATTAAAAAAATACAGACCCAGTTTAATTAGCATCATCTTGAGGGACCACCCCCCAAATGCTTAAGAGTGCCTGTCACGGGGTGGGCCACAGTGGCTCACTGGCAGAGTTCTCACCCGCCATGCTGGAGATGCAGGCTCAATTTCCAGTGCCTGCCCATGTGAAAAAACAAAAAAGAGTGCCTATCATGAACTTCTGGTCTACCTTTTCTCCCTGTATTATATTCTATTCCAGAATATAGGTTTCCAAATTATATAAATTTTCATAATTATCTATTATTTATTGTTTAGTTATTTTTATTGTTATATCAGAGATACAGATCCATGTATAAAACATAAATGATAGGCATCTTTTAAAGAAAAAGATCTTACAAACTCCCAGGCAAGCACAGCCAGATGAAAAATAAACATTGCCAGATTTATTAACAAATAATTTATAAGCATTCAGGTATCAAAAAAATAAAGAGGGGCAACTTAAATGCAATAAATAAAACATTTTAAATACTCAGCCATTGTCCAATCATCAACTATCCTTATGACTCCTGAGTTTTTCCCTAATCTCCAACCACTTCAGTTCTTTCTCCAGGTCCCTAGCAGCTTGAAGGCAGGTGATTTCACATCCCAGATTTTCAACATCATGCCACTCTAGTTACCAGGATCCATAAGTCTCTTTTCCCTAAAGTATGGACATTGGAAGGGACATTCTATTTTAGTGACTTGACTTACTCCCACCTAAGGGTAAAATAATCAAGCAACTTAGTAGGGGTAGAGAAATACAGTGATATGTCTTCTCCAAATTTTGGTTGATAGTACCAAACTGAATTGTCCTTTGTTGAAATGTCAGCCACCAGTCTCCAAGCGTGCAAATTTAGCATGCAGCTCTCAAGCTCTGTGTTAATCCATCTGTAGGAATCTATTGAAATTGGAGGCTCTCTGGGGATGGGGAGAAGTATACCTCATTTTGGTTGAGCTTTATAAGAAAAATGGATTCTCAAATATTTCAGTAGAAAGGCTGAAAAAAAAATGAAAGAATTAAGGGGACAAATGGTTGTTGTCCTTGGAACGCTGAGTTGTCAGTGGGATTCCTGGCATCCGAAAGTGAGAAAATGTAGACAAAACACCATGCGGTGTGCAAACATACTTGTCACATTTGCAGAGCCAGATAAAGCTATTCCTGCAGTTTATCTGCCCCAAGTGCATTAGATACTAGCAGAGATTTGGAGATTTTGTTGAGTTTACAATTTTCATTGTTGAATTTGATAAAAAGGAGAAACATGGGGGAAATAAAATGAAAAAAGAGGAGGTCAGTGCCGGAAAGGAGCTCAGAGATTTAGTGTAAGCTTTCCAGTTGACAGATGAGAATGAAGCTTAGATAAGTAACACGACTTACTCAAAGTCCTTACAAAGAAAACCTCATATGGGTCTGATTAATAATAGACATTGAGAAAGGGAAATGGAGAAATTCACCAAAGTCAAATCTCACGAGTTTGGTGTCCCCATTTACATTGTGAACCACAGTGGTCAGCGGTGGAAACAGAGATTGGGGGAAGTTTTCTTCCAAAACATATCTTCCCCATCAGCTACCACTGATCAAGTGGTACTTTGGGCAGGACTCCATGGGGACAGCTCCTCTCTATGGCCTCAGTGGGCAAGCCTCAGCAACCAGAGGCTCTCCAGACTCTTTTGCTCACATGTCTGGCAGTTGATGCTGGCTGTCAGCTGGGACCTCCACTGGGACTGTTGTCCTGGGCATATTTCCTTGCTACACGGTGGCTGACCTCCAAGAAACAGGGTCCCTAGAGGACCAGAAAGGTATTGTGTCACTTTTTATGACAACATCAGGATTCACATAGTGTCACTTCTTCCATAGTCATAGGTCACCCAGGTTCAAGTGACGGGGGCAATGGAACTCACCCCCCAAGAAGAGGAGTGTCGACGTTACATTCTTACAAGCACTAGCAGGATGCGAGATCTTATGGATAGCATCTTGGAAGGTTTAATTTGCCACAATGGAGACAGGGATACACACCTGAGAATTGCATGGGAAGAGGAGCTTGTCCTTTTTTAAGACTATGTTAGAGTATCAAATGCTGGAGGAGATAGAGTTTGAAAGAGCATAATTGGTATTTTCATTTCATATTTGGAAAACACACAAAAAAATGTTTTCACAAGACAGACTTCAATAAACAAAATTTAATAAGGTGTTCTTGACTGGTAGGAATATGCAGACAGTATGACTAATTCTCACCCAGACTATAGGGAAAAGTTCCTTGAGAGAACCACATTGTTTTCGTTTCCTAGCTGCTAAAACAAATACCATACAATGGGTTCACTCAAACAATGGGAATTTATAGGGTCTTGGTTTGGAGGCTAGGGGAAGTCCATAAATGAGGCATCAGCAAGGGGACATTTTCAAATACTGTGGCATTCAGGAGCTGCCTGCTGGAGAGCCTTGGTCCTTGGCTTTTTCATCACATGGCAATACAAATGGTGCATCTTCCCCTCTCCCTTCCAAGTTTCGTTGACTTCCGACTTCTGGCTGCTCCCTGTGGCTTCTCTCGCCATCTGCTTATAAAGGACTCCAGAATCCAGACTGAAGCCCCAACCTGATGCAGTGAGGCTGTAACCAAGAAATCAGGATTTAGGGGATGATTTTGATTATTGAATCATTATATAAATATTCCTTTTTGCTTTCTGGTATCCTAGAGTAGACAGAGGGAAATATCTGAGATCTCTGAATTGTAATCCAGTTGCCTTAATCTCTGATAATGGTTGCATAGCCCTTATCTTTTGCCTCTGTGATTGTAAAAACCCTGCGATTGGTCTTCATTTGTACCCAGTTATCCAGTTTTTCAACTTCAGAGTCTTGTAATCACTAAAGACAGTCTCTAATGTTTATTAATGAAGGGTCTTGGATAAGCCCAGAGCTAACACACCCCACATCTAAAATTATCTTGACAACCAAGACTGGATCTAATCAGAGTGGGCCCAGCTGACATGTGCAGTAGCTTAGACTGTAACCTACATGTCACCTCTTCCTCCCCACCATTTCCTCACACATGTTCTCTGACTAAGCATGTAATCAATCTGCGCATGCTCAATAATCAAATCACCTTCAATTATATCATCTGGGACCACTGTGCTCATTATCCTAAACCCTGCCTACCTTTTTCCTCTAATACAATGATCAGAATTACAGGAGTTCAGGGAAATAGATTTTGGGCCGCTAGGCCATCTGCTCTCCTACTACCCACCTAGTGATAAACTCTTTCTCTCTTTGAAACCCTGGTGTCTCAGGAATTGGTTATTGAGCGCATTAGGCAAAAGAATCCACGGCCTTTGTCCAGTAACAGGGCCACACATTGACTGAAGCTGGCATCATGAAGAGACCTGATTTACAGTGCACCCCCACAAGGACATGGGCCAAGACTGAGATCGTGTGCAAACCGGGATAAACAATTCACTCCACCCACACATATCAAAGTAGGAAAGCTGAGCTTTTTTATGTTTGAAAACAGAGAGCATGGGCTTTAAAAAGTTTGAAATATGCTAACTTAAGTCTTCGTCTTGCAACAAAAGTTGAATCTCCCAGGAAGGCTAGTGCACATAGCCGGATCAGTTACACATACTCCTCAGTGAGAGTGAATGAGTGACTTTGTCACATCCTTTTTTAAAATGAGATTTAAGAAAGGGTTACCAAACTTGTCCAGACCCTGAATCTGGAGGTAGGAGAGACATTGCTAAAAAGAGATTTTGGAATAATAGCAAAACAAAATTAGCTCCCTCGTCAATCTTCCCAGGGCCAATTCTGCCTACAAAAGTTGTGCAGCTGCTTCTTGTGCTATTAACCAGTCTTTCCAGGATGTTCTAAAAGTCAAAGAGTCAGAGACCAGCAAAGCTAGAGGTGTCTCCATGGATGAGACAAGAAAGGCAACAGTGACACACACGCCACGATGCCCCCTGCAGGGCCACAGTGAACAGTGCTACCTGATGGATACACTCTTCTGGGTGAGTCCAGACAGCCTTACTGTCTAGCTCAACAGCCCTCCTGACAGCCAGCATCTAGTGCACCTAATTTAGTACAGTGGTTCTCACAACCACAGAGATATAGTTGGGACAGGGAGGGGTATTTTAATAGCCTTTACAAATCATTGTGGATATTCTTCTTTAACACTACCTCAAATGCAACATGTATTGCATTTTGGCAATGTGGCATCTGATACCACAGTAATGACCTTTTCATACAGTTTGAATGCACCCTTGACCAGAGCATGGCTTTGTCATGGGAATATGCTGGCTCACTGAATTATGCAGATCTTCCAGATGCTGACATACTTCATTATTATGATATCAAAAACTCTGATTTGTTAATATTGCCATCCCGCTCATCAGAAAAATCTTCAAGTATTGGCAAGTTGTCAAGCTCATGGTGGTGGATACAAGTTTCCCAAAATTGTCATTTTCACTTAAAAGCTTAAATTTTATCATTGGTAACAAAACAACTGTGAGCTGCTTTACTTGGAGTGACAGGCTCTGCTTTGTGTGTTTCCAAGAAAATGTGTGCTATAGCTTGTCTGTCAATTGCTCTTTCAAGTTGAAAATGATGCTCCATGAAAAAAGTGGCTAGTTCTACTTACACCTCAAACAATCGCGCATGTACTTTTTCTCAAGACAACACTGTACTTGAGTGTGCAGACTCCCCATTTCGCCACTCAGAATAGTGGAAAGTTGTGTAGTCAAGGGGTGAGATTTCATAAAACAGGTAATTTTTGCTGTTTCATCAAGGACATTTTAAAGTAAAACTTTGTTTTTTAATTGTGAGTGCAAGCAGTAAAGAACCGTATGATATCAGTTTGGATTGATGCGACTGCTAAAGCACCATTTCTCTGTCACCATCAGCACAAATGTCAACACAATGGAAACAGCAAATAACATCTTAGCATGACTGTGAAATAGTTTTGACCTCCTGAGTTTCCTCAGGGTTCCACAGGCCACACTTTGGGAACTGGCTGATCTGGTGTTTCCTTTCCATTTTACAGGTGAAGGAACTGGGGCCGAGAGAGAAGGAATGACTGGCTCCCAGCTCCAGCATTTTCTCACCATGTATCCCAGGTTGGGTTCCCCAGGAAGTAGATTCTGAGATGGAGTTCAATTCCCTTCACACTTGTGAAGGGTGAAGGAGACAAAGGTGGCTGGGAGAAGCGGGGCTGCAGCACAGGCCCAGTGATAGCCTCAGCTGACCACTCTGAGGTCAGAATGACCTTCAGAGTTATGCCGAGTGGGACTCAGATGGCCTAGTCTTTATATTCCCGTATTGACCAGTCCCCACACATGGGCCTCCCCAGGAAGGACATGATCTTGGCCGAGAAGGCTCTCTGCAGCAGGGGCGTCCCTGGAGGAACCCACAAGAGACTTTCTGCTGGCAGCTCTCCCAACTCCTGGGCCACAAGTTCTTCCTTGAAGGCGGACTTGGCAGCATATCTCCTGCCACCCCACTGTGTGACCACCAGCAAGTAAATCCACATCTGCGAAGCCTTGATTTCCCCATCAATAAATTGTTTCCCAGAGTAGTAAGGGGATCAAATGAGCTATGGTGTGAAAGTCTAACACAGGGTTCCTTATTGTGGATTCCAGCTTCCCCCAGGCAGTACAGTGACCCAACAAGTCGGACCCAGGGACCCTGCCTGCCAGGCACCATCTCTCTCCCTATCCACCTTTGCCCTAAGCACAGGGCTTTAACTCACGAGACAGAAAAAGTGTTCTCAGGGCATGTTTACCATGAAAGGCTTCTTGCTAAAAGTTTATCCTCACAGAAAATATTCTACCTTTGACATGAACAGGCTCTGACTTTTTTACCTTGTACTCAGAGGCTTAAGGACTTCATTTGACCCCACTTCAAAGCCATCTCATGCTTCTAAGATGTCCCCAGGTTCCCAGGGACCTGGATAAATACTCTATTTGCTTGCACAAAAGCCTCTGAGAATGATTCATTACTCAACACAATAGGATTAAGTGAGGGCACCTCCGGGTAGCACAATGCATGCTGCATGCTCTCCCAGGAGGCTAGAGCCAGACAAAGAGCACAGAGCTGCTCTGCTGAGACAGGATTGTTCTCAGGTGCACAAGAGAATGGGTGTGTTTTCCAGGCTTCTGCAGCCCTCCCCAGGCTCCTAATCCATCTGGCATCCAGCCACCAGGTCACCCTACAAAACACGTCCAGAACGACGTTCCACCTCTGAAACTTTGGGCGTCTCTCTAGTCTGCTAGACTGAGTTCAAACTTCTGCCCACCACCATCCTCTCACCTCTAACACATACACCCTGCTCCACCAGGACAGATAAACACCGAGCCACTGCTCACACTGCTCCCCCACCCAGAAAGCTTCCTCACTCTGGCCTTCAAGGCCCGGCTCAGATCACCTCCTCCAGGAAGCTTTCCCTGCTTGTTCCAGCACCATCTTCTGGGCTCTTGCTTTTCAAATTATCTATACCTTATAACCGGGAACTAGATTATATATCATCTGAGACTTGTTTATTGTGATACAATGAACTCAATGAGTCGCCGAGGAAGTAGCATGCTCCAAGTTCTGAGCTGAGCAAGAGATGCAGAGCTCACCCCAGCGGCTCCATCCTGAAGAAATGGATGGTGGCGGCCATGCGGGCCAAACGTTTGAGAGTGTATGCTCCCAAACAGGCAGGCAGCATCCTCAGGAGATGTCCCCAGACACCTGGGCACAGGAGGCAGTGCTAGGTGGTGGGAAGCCCCAATTTTAGAGCCCTACACGTCTGGGCTATGTCCCCGCCCTCTCACCTGCCAACTTAAAACCACCCCCAGTCCACCTGGCCATCAGCAGGAAAGGACTCTTCTGTATTTCACACCAAAAAGCAGGCCCCTGGGTAAACTCAGCTGCATACAGGGGTAAGGAGCAAATATCCTGGGTACCAGCCAGATCCTGAGCCCATGAAATGGATTAACACATGTGATCAACTGAACATCTGTGGGAGAAAGGTAGGTGCTCCCATTATCCCCATTGTACAGGTAAGAAAACTGAGCCTTGCTTGGGAGGTAACGACTGGGCCGAGATCGTACATCCAACAAGTAGAAGGGCCAAGAGCTAAACTCAGGTGAGGCTAATTCCAGAGACCCAGCTCTCAATAATAATTATCATACTTAAAATAGCAGATAAGGTTTCTGAGCCTAATGTATTGGGCACTGTGCTAAGTATATTACATGGATTTTCACTGGGCCATTATACCCACTTCACAGATGAGAAATCGAGTCTCAGAGAGGTTAACTTGCTCAAGGTCTCATCGCTAAGTAGATTCAAGCCTCCAGAGGCAAAATGCTTAACTCATCAACTAGGCAGAAATCAGACTCCGGCATAGCTGCCTCCTTAAATCAAGTCACCTGTGACCCAGGTAAGCCCCCGAATGGCGGGGGGAGGGATCTGAATTGACCAGTGGTACCCTCTGAGGTCACAGGAAGTGACGGTCTTGCTGCTATGAGTCCATGATCACGGCTGGGGACCACCTGGTCGCAAAGCCCAGCCCCAGTGAGACTGAGGATGACGCCCACAGAACACACTCGGGGTCTTTACAGGCCGCCCACCCCACCTGGGACCCTAAGTGTGGCAAAACTGTAGCACAAGGCAGTGGAGCCAGGCAGTTCCAGACTCGACGTCCCTCCACCTACTCTCTCTGGCCCCTGGTCCCTCACTCATGAAAATGAGGATTAAATGAGGATGTTTGCATAGGGACCCTTTGACCCTTCTAGAAGCCCAGGAAAGGACAGCTGTAATTATTCACAGTTGTTGTCACCTCTATGCCAGGCTGCCTCAATGACTCCTATAGATTCATCTGGAATCCAGGGGGATGGACATCAGAGGGGGCCTGGGCATGTCCAACCCCCATCCCACACCCAGCGCAGCCCCCGCTTTTCCACTCTCCCCCCTCGTCCACCTGGATCTCAGATTGAATTTCCACTTTGAAAGCACCTTCCCGGGCTCTCTCATCAGTGTCTGCAGTCTGCTTTGAGGATTTCATCTGGACCTAATCAGTGTGCTAAGCAGAGGCAGATGCTAATGCTCTGTTACAATTTTTCTACATACCTCATTTATCCTAATGTAGAGCTAATACGATATTTAAAAACTTAATATTGTAATATGGACCTCTGCTCACCGCAGCCCCACTCCAGCCAAGGCGGCCTGCGGGGTGAAGGTGGGCTGCGGGGTACCCATCCCGGGTGGGAGCTGGCAGCCGTGCAAGGGGGCATTCCAGGGGAAGGAGGGAATCAACTCTACATCAAGTGCTGCCAAATGCAGCTCGAGGGTCTTTCCACTTAGAAGACCCCTGGCTTGTGTTACTTTAACAACATGGCCTCAAGGTCCTTCCACCTTCGTAGACCATCTTACTCTAGCCTTTTGCCGCAAATTATTCTACAGCCAGTGTTCCTTAAAATCACATTTTAATACCAGAAACATTCCAAGCAGGGCAGAGAAGGCAGTGACTACACTCGGCGCCTGGGGTGGGTTTCTGGTTAGTTTCTGGTTTGGGAGATGGGAAAGGGGCAGATTGATTTGAGAGGAGGAGAGATGAAGAGCATTTCTCTCTTTTATAAATGCACACGCATATTACTACCTTTTTTTTTCTATAATCGCCTACTCAAAGCAAAGCCTCATTACTTAAAAAAAAAAAAAAAGCTGAAGCGTCCTAACAATAGTGTATAATTACTTCACAAATGGTTCTGTGGAGTGATTATGCCATTAGTTGAAATGCCTTCCTTCACGAAGGTTTCTCTCCCTCCTCTCTGCCTTCCATCTGGGTTAGGAAAAGAGGGAGCACGAGGTAACTAGAATGATAGGGACCCAGGCTTACACACAGGGTTTAGAGACACTCGTCTTAGCCTGTTGACTACAAAACCATTCCTGCAAATGAATGTAGGAAGGCAGGAAGCTAAGGCAGAGTTCCCCAGGAAAACAGATTCACCATCAGCCTTAGCAGAACACATATTCAGGCAACCGCCTCTAAGGATTCTGGCCACACCAGATGGAGAAAAGGGGCCTCAGAAACATTTTTACTTTTTCTGATTGGATTTCGGGAACTGGCTGTGGGCAATGTGAGGTCACCCTCTCCCGAGATCTTCTGGGGTCCCTGTGTAAGTCCTGCCAAAAGAGGAGAAAGGCACAGATGACCTTTGGCTGGTACCTTCCTGCTCTGTGTCAGCCCCTGTGCTTGCCACTCCATTTATATTATCTAGTAAGCCAGGTGGTGTTTATTGTGCCCATTCTGCAGATCATGAAACTGAGTTCAAAAAAAATTAAATCACTGCCCAAGGTCACACAACCGGTAGGCTGCAGTGGCAAGAGGAATGCACAGACCTGTCAGACTCCAAATACAGAGTTCTTCCCTTTACAACACTCTGTATGTCACACTGGCCTCAAGGCCATGGGTTGGTCCTGGCATTAGTGGGTCTTAAACTATCACTGAACGTTGGCTGAATAATTGCCCTTCCCTGAGCCTCAGTTGCCTCATTTGCAGAATGGAGCTGATAATACTGTCGGAATAAAGGAACATATCAGGGTTAGGATAAATGAATGAAGAAATGAATTAATAAGGTGCTTCGCCACTGGCTGTCTCCTTCACACTTAGATCAAGTCCAAGTAGAACCTATCCTGAGACACAAACATTCCAGACTCAAATCCTGGCTGCCCCAGACCAATGGCACAACACTTAGATGATGTTAATGACAGAAGACAGAAGCAGGCAGAGCCCCCCCTTATGAATGATGCAGGATAGGTTGTATAATTCGGGTAACTACTTAAAACTACATGTTGCAGTAATAATTTTTATTGATTTATAGCTATAAATGTATTTTGTCAATACATATAAGAGGAGTCTGCACTACGACTGCTAAATCAGATGCTTCATTACCACTGATTGACCGGATGATTGATTCATTCATCATTCAGGCTGGGACAGGCACCTAATGAGCCCTGGAAAGCTCACACGCAACAGATTCTCCCTCCAGAAAGAAGAGGTAGTGCTCCAGCAAGAAGAGACAAGGGTAGCTTCACAGGTGGAAGAATTTGAACTGAGCTCAGAAGGATGTTTTTGAACCAGGGTTAGGCACAAAAGTTTCTGGGTGAACCCACACTAGCTGCTTCCTTTTCCAGGCACTGTTATGTTCGATTGACACCTGCCTCTTTGTACGTTATTCGATGGGTCTCCCCAGTTCGGCTGGGATTTGCAGCTGCTGCAGCAGCTCTGCAGCTCCATCCCAGGGCCACCCAATCTGGCTTCTGTGCTCCACCTGAAGCCATGAACATAGATGGAGAAAACCTCCCAGCCCCCAAGACCGGAGCCCTCAGGGCTGCTCCCCTAATACCTGCTGGCCCTTGACCAGCTCCCCATTCCCCCTGGCTGCTGTATCAAACCTCTGTCCTCTCGGGGATGTAACTTACGTCCATCAGGGTGCAGCCCACCCATAACACCACCTGGAGAGTGCCTGAGCCAGTTTGGGAACACCTCAGGCTTCACCTCCCAGCCTCTTACCCTGCCCAACCCTCCCTTGGGACTGACCCCTCAGGTCCGGAAATCGACTCCCACTTCCAGTTTTGGCCAGCTGGCTCTGGAAGGCCTGCCTGCCTGTGGGTGGATGCAGTGAGCTAACAGGACCTGGTGGTCTTCAATTCCTCCCTCCAGGCCTCCTGGCTTGCCTCACTCTTAGCAGATCCCATTCATCAAGATTTATAAAGAAAACAGTACATGCGAGATGGAAACTCCCTCAGGTCCACCCGTGCCCCTCCAGCCTCTCCACCTCCCAGTGACACTCACCTGTGGGCTCATCTAACCCTGCTATCCTCCTTTCCTCCAGCTCCCAGGAAGAGGTAAGCCCCCTCCTCATCGAGGCTCACCCCACCTCCTGTCTAGCTGCTCACCCTCATTTCCAGCCTCCATAGAGTTCCTTCTCAAAGGATAGTCCAAGAGCCCCTCCATACATAGCTGAGATGCTTGCTAAAAACGCAGATTCCTGGACCACCCACTGGCTCTATGTTAGTTGGCCAGGGCTGCTGTAACAATGTATCATAACCCCCATGGCTTAAACAACAGAAATGTATTCTCTTAGGGTTCTGAGGCTACAAGTCCAAAATCAGGGTTGGCAGAGCTGTGCTTCCTCTTGAAGAGGGAAAATCCACTCCCGGCCTCTGTCCTGGCTTCTGGAGTGTAGTGGGGAAGCCATGCTGCCTCTTGGCTTAAAGTGGCAAAACTCACTCTCTGCCACCATTCCATAGCCATCTCTCTCTGTGTTTCCACATTTCCCCTTCTTATCAGGACACAAGTCATATCGGATGAGGGCCCGGCCAAATCCAGTTTGACCTCATCACAACTAATAGCATTTCCAAAGATCTATTCACAAATAAATTCACATTCACGGGACCAGAGATTAGAGCGTAAACTTGGCTTTGGGGGGACATGATTTAAGCCACAGCAATCTACCCAACAAGAATCTCTGTAGGTAGGGCACTGGAAGCACCACACTCATTACTAGAACGACTATTCTGGTATCTGTTGTCCCACCATAATTGTTTTCCACACTCTTTTCTCCCCACCTAGAACTTGGGCTCCCTGGAAGCAGGGACCGTGTCAAGTTCATCACTAGAATCTTCCTAGCACAGAGCACTGGACCTGCCCCAAGACGTGGTAGGTGTCAATTCAATAGTTATTGAATAAATCAATCAATGAATGAATGAATAAGAAGCAGATAATGTTTCTCTCTGTCAAAAGGGGTAATTACTTCTAAAATCTGTATCAGCTAGGAAGGCATCGCAACAGGTCATTATTTGTCGGTGATTAAATGGATTCGCCTCCAGCTAGCCCAATCTTAACAATTGATCAGAAAACTACACACTTGTTTATTTAAGGGAGGGGGAGGAAGCAGCAGCATCTGCATACCAAGAATTTGTGCAACAAATCAGACGTCTGATGAGTAATTTTCCCCACCATTTAATAAAACCCGAGAGGTACATCTGTTTCAATCACTTTGATCAAAGCTAAAAACAACCTCAAAACATGCTGCCTAATGCAGCCTCTACCTGACAGGTGTGAAGGGAGCTATTACATTGTCTCATTGCATCCCCGGAAGTGATTAATGAAAGCCAACACAACTGGCAATGATAGACCAGGCTTCTGGATGGGGTGGGGCAAAGAGCAGATGGGAGCAAAAGGACATTTGCAGGGCTCCGGGGAATGGTGTGTGCAGAAGCCAGAGCTGGGCTTCCTGACTGGGAGAAGAAATGAGGTCCAAAGCCAGAGCCTTAACTGGGGTCTCACTCAGCCACACGCCAGGTTCTCAAAACAGGTAACAGGCAATTGAAACTGCTATCTGCACTCATGGGAAACATGGCAAAATTAATGGTGGAGTGCCAACGCGTGAAAATAATTAAAGGCAGACCATGTGTGTGTATTATTATCTCTGCAATACAGAGCAGTATCTGGACTTTCCTGGAAAGAGCAGTGGACTGAGACTCAGGAGACCCGTGTTCAAATCCTGTCCCTGTCCCTTCCCCGTGCTAGATCTAGGACTCAAAGAGCTTTTCCTGAGCCTCAGGCTCTCCAGTTATAAAATAAGGATGATGGTTCTTAAAGAGTGAGGGTGCTACATACCCTCATTTGCATATTATTAATGCCTCTAAAAAAGCCTAAACAGTGTAGAAGCATGTAAAGTTTTCTCCAAACACATTCAATTTGCCACCTGCTGCATTAGTCAAGCTCAGCCTTGGTTTTGGAAGTACTTTGTCAAAACGTTCTTAATAATAATCTTTTGATGGAGCAGCCGGGGAGAAATCAGTGTGTATGTTCTGCAGAGCTGTGTCATTTAGCCCTTGCCTCTGTGGCTTCTTGAACTATGTCCTTTTGCCGTGTGCATGTGCTCACGCACCGGTGTGCACACACGCCCTTGAACACGTATGTCTGTGTGAGTGTGTGTGTGCATCCTTGAATCCTAGGCCTGCAGGGATTACTTGTACTGTCAAAGGCTTTGATAAAAGGGTATGGTGTGCGTTCAATCCAAATAAAAGCAGACCGGTTGACAGGTAATTTTTCTGTTCAGTCCACTCTACTGAAAATCATCTATATACACCCACCCCTCGTGGGTAAGCTGGTGTAATGTTTAAGGGCACAGATCCTGATTCCAGAGGACCCAAGTTCAAATCCCTGCTCTGCCACACTCATATGAACTTGGCAAATCACTTAACCTCTGTGCCATAATTTCCACATCTGCAAAAAAGAGATAGTCCTGTGTCCCCCCGCCCCAGCTCACTATGAGAACTTGATGAGCCAGTCTGTGCAGGAGCTTCACGTGGGTTCATAGCACATGGTGGCATCCTGGCCCTAGTCTGGCCATGTTCTGCTCTGCTCAGATGGTTCCGGAAGGCAGAACACTGTCTCTCCTTTCCAACCTGCATCCCTGGGGAGAGTGATTTCATCTAGCACACAATGAACAATCAATACAGGCATGGTAGATGAAAACGAATTAATGAACAAATGCAAAGGATTGCACCTGTTCTAATGGAGTTCATCAAGAAAGAAAAAACCCAATCTGTGCATTAAACCTTCTGAAAAACAAATATACACATTTATATGTCACTCTCCAGGTGTAACATGAATGATTCCTTCCACTTGTTTCATGCTTTACTGATGGCTTTGCACTTTCACATTCATTATTTCGATTAATCCTCTGATATATATTGATAAAGATATCAGGGATTATTATTTTTATTTTAAAGATGAAGAAACAAACTTTTCCAGGAATATCCAGACTCAGGTTTCAGATTTCAAGGGCTACCTCGGAAGTCAAGGTGATGTATACTTAAACACAATTGTCCAGACATGGATGAAAAATCCCGACCTATGCACAGATGTCATGTCACACAGCTGTCACCCTAGAGGGGATCATTCCATGGGGTACATTGCCTTTTCCTCCCAAAGCAGAAGTGGGCTGACAGCAAAAGCTAGAACATGGCAGAAGTGGTTTAGAAGGCAGCAGGGTAGGTGTAAGACCAAGCTTTTGCCTGGGACGGCATGGTGGTATGGTGGTGAGGAGGGGATTAGAATTAGAATTAGAATTAGAATTAATTAGAATTAGAATCAGAAGTTGTAAATCCAGAGAGAAGCCAAATTAGCCTGGAATTTTTGCATCCAGATTGGTAGTAGCTCTTGTGCCCATGAAGCACCGTGCGATGGTAAATGCACATCAACAGACTGAGTGCCACTGTATACCAGGTCCTGTGCCAGATGCCATGGATACAAAGATCAGTGTGAAATGGTCCTCCCCTCCAGGAGTTCTGAGCTGCAACAAAGTGGGCTGGAGATCCCAGCCCAAGGGACAGGAAAGCAGCAGTCCTATATTTAATGTACCATCTCAACGCTTTGTCTGCATCCCTGGTCTCTCCAAGCGGGGTCTGAATTACTTTTGTTTTCCCAGCATGGACCTCTCATACAAGGCAGGATCAAAGCAAGGGCTCCATGACTGCTGTCGAACAAAGAGAAGAATCCAGCAAGAAACAAAAGAAATCAGTGGATTTTGTTTCTACTAACTTTCTATCTCCACGTATGACTGATTGCATCTAATGGTCACAGCTACCCATAAGGTAACTGGTGCATCTCCATTAACAGGCAAATAAATGAAATCTCAGACAGGCTCAATCCTTTGCCCAAAGTCACACAACCACTAAGCAAAAAAGCTTACAGAAAATCAAAACCAAAATAACTTAGTTCTCCCCAGGCCCCTTGCACCAGGCCTGGAGGCCTCAATTCATTTAGATCCACACTTCCTGAAAACCTTATTCTGCCAATCACAGATGCCTTCTAAAAGTATTTGTAAGGAAGAAACTTTGGGAAATTGATCCACTCTGTTGGTTGGGTGTTTGAATGTTCTCGTGCTGATCGGGGCTGCACAACGTATGGAGTGGGGAGAAGGCTGCAGCAGGAGACTGTGTCCCAGGCGGCCCACTGGAAGCCCTTCCCCATGATGGAAAAGACGCATCCTGCTTATCACCGGGACACCCCCATGGCCCGAAACCCTGGAGCAGCCTGCCATCCCCTCTTAACCACCCCACTGTGAAACTCTCTGAAAATGTTTCTTTTCTCATCTTGTCAAAATCCACCTCCTGCGTGGCTGGGAAGCTGTCAGGGTGATCTATAACCCCCAGGCAGGCCTGGCATCTGAGCTAAATTGCCTGAGTCACTAGCAATGATAGAGTCATTCTGCAGGAAATTGGAAATCAATTCTTGTCATCACTGTACAGAACTCCCTTTATCCAGAGTTCCAGCTCACCATGTAATGCAACCAAGAAGGACTTGAAAGCTGATATGACAACAACAATAAGAGAAAAGTCCGTGAGTGTGTATGTGTGTGTGTGCGTGCACGTGTGTGTGTTTATCCAAAAACACGCTGGCATTCAAGACGGTCTCAAGACTCCTTTGGCTGAAGGAAGATGCAGCACCCAGAGGATGAAGAGGTTGTGTCCTAGGGATGGCCAAGAACATAAGCTGCACATCTATGACATAATCTACTTAAAACTGAGAAGGGATGGATTCTAGCTCTCCCTGAAGCCCGTAGCACACATCCTCACATCCTCGGAAAAACAGCTCTGCTGCTCCGAGTTAGTGCAAAACAGAGACCCATGCACATAACCTCCTCGTCATACTCATCCATCGCCAAGGAACTTCCAGGTGTGTTGTCCCAATGGACCCCACAGAAGGCTTTAGTTTGCTTTCGGGTTTTAGTGGGTTCTGCTTGCTTTGTTTGATTCTTCGCTTCGTGTTTGGAGAGTTATTAAGGCCACGAAAGGCCCAGATTCTGATTCTATTACCTATGTAGGTTCCCAGGTGCAGGGTGCATGGATGGCTCAGTGGTAGGATGCTCACCTTCCATGCAGGAGCCCCGGGTTCGATTCCTGGACTATGCACTTAAAATTTTTTTAACAATTAAAAAATAAATTCACAAGTACAATCCCAGAAAAACACTGAGTTTCCCTGCACCTCGTTTTTCTATATTTCCTATAAAATGTGAAAAGGAGTACACACCACGGAGTTACCAGGAACCACATGAACAAGGCTGGACACAGAGAAATGCCTTAGGCTGCGACACCATGACCAGTAACTAATATCCATGTAGCCACTAACCCATTAGGCATATGAGAAAACTGAGCACCCCCAAAAGTTCAATGACTTGCCGAAAACTAGTTCATGTGAAGAACCAGAGAAAAAATTATCACTTTTCTTAGGTTCATAAAATGCATATTTGTCCATTATGCAATTTGGAATAAGGATCTAAGATGTCTTTCTCCTCCTTCTTCTGAGGGAGAGGTTTGGAGACCTTTAGGGAAGAATTCACAAATGGGGAGTCGGTGGCCTTGGACCTTTGTCCACTGAGACTCACTCCTGGTTTTCAGAGACTTCTAGGTACCCTAACCTCACCTTGCTGAGTGGTTCTAATGAGCTCCAGAGAATTCTAAATATTACAGATCACATTGTCAAATACTTCTTGATGATCACCAACAGGAGCCCATGCCCTTGTTTAACAATTTCCCACCCTCCATGGCTTGGCTCAAGTGCCCATCTCTTCCAGGAAGCCCCCATGATTGCATCAACTTCCGATGAGCTCTCAAACTCCTTACCTTGCCTATACCATTTATTTGGCACATATTTTCTGATTTTTTTCCCCATTTTCTTTTCCAAATCTTGCCTCCCCAATCAGACCACAAGTCCCTGGAGGAATGGGCCACACCCATCTCCTCTCCTGTCCAGGTGTTGTGCTAGGGATTGGAGCTCCTCGGAAATCTTAGCTGGGGATGAGGATGATGGTAACGAAGTGCTTCCATTCCTCACTGGATGGACATAAATAGCTCTAGGTCTCAGGAAGAGAAGCCAGGGCTAAAAGTTACAAATATGACAAATAGAGACTCCCGACAAAGCCCCGCCATGTAGTTCTGCAGGGTGCTGAGGTCTCAGCAACATGGCTGGCAGCAAAGGGGAAGCCCCAAATGCAACCAGCTGTAAGGCAACTGGCCCTGAGAGGGTTAAGCAAGGCCTGGTAGTAGGGTATCCAACCATGGTGAACTAAAACAAAAATGTAAGGCGAGCAGGACACTGCTGAGAGTGGCCCGGCAGCAGGTATAGTTCAAAGCCAAAGGAGTATCTTCACAGTCTCAGGCCTCAGGCCACAGCCCAAGGCCCAGGACATGAGGGAAGGCCAAGGGCAAGCGCTGGTGTCTTAAAGAGCCTGACCCATTTGGGATGTCCAGCTGTGACAGTGTTCAAGCCCCACTACTCCCTTCCCCTCTGCCCCACTTCTGGAAACACAGATAAGAAAGTCCAGGTGCCCCCTGCTTTGGCATAAGCAGACATTTCCAAACCGGCAAAACCCCAGCTCCAAACCCTGACCACAACAAAACTCTGAGCTAGTCTGCTTTTCCTGCTTTTTTAAGCCATCCCAGACCGGTTTAGGTGCCTGCCTACATTGCTCTCCCTAGAATGCCTTATGCTCTAGTTTGCCAGCTGCCCAATGCGATATACCAGAAACAGAATGGCTTTTAAAAGGGGAACTTAATAAGTTGCAAGTTTACAGTTCTAAGGCCATGAAAATGTCCCAATTGAAGCAAGTTTATAAAAAGTACAAATTAAGGCATCAACCAGAGGTTGCCATCACTCGAGAAAGGCCAATGACGTTCAGGGTTTCTGTCTCAACTGGAAAGGCCCATGGCAAACATGGCGACATCTGCTAGCTATCTCTGCAGGCTTCTTGTTTCATGAAGCTCCCCAGGGGCATTTTCCTTCTTCATCTCCAAAGGGCTCGATCTGCGTGGACTCTCATGGTTCTCGTAGCTCTGCTGCTTCTGGTGAATCTCTCCAAAATGTTTCCTCTTTTAAAGGATTCCATTAAACTAACCAAGACCCACCTGGAATGGATGTAGTCCCATCTCCCTCTAATCAAAAGTTAATACCCACAATTGGGTGAGTCAGATCTCTATGGAGAAAATCTAATCAAGTTTCCAACATACAGTACTGAATAGGGATTAAAAGATGGATCAGGATTAAAACATGGCTTTTCTAGGGTACATAATCCTTTCAAGATGGCACACCTTATTATGTCAATAATAAGTATATGTGTTCCATCATCAGTCTCAACATCTGAACCACATTTGGGGGTGGGGGGGGATCATCTCATCTTCAAGGTGGGACTACAATAGCTGGCAAGAACCAAACACGGTGCCTGACCCCCTACAGTGAAACAAGCTTGGGTTTGGGTAGGTGAACTGGGGCTCAAGACAGTATTTTTAGCTGGTCTGACATGGAGCAGAGGTCAGGAAAGATGAAGCTACATGAGAGCCAAGGATCCCACAAGATCAAGGCCAGAGCCCGCCAAAGGTGTTAAGCTGAACCAGGCAACTGCAAGGCCGGCCAACAGGTAGAGGCACCCATGCTGCCACCTGCCAGGGCCAAGGAAAGGAGGGCCTGATTTGGGCCAATACTATAAAGAAATTCTCCCTCTAGGGAAAAAGTTGGCAGTGCCACAGCCATGGACACCAGTAAGATTTGAAACAACCTGTTCAAGTAGCAAGCCAAGCAGAAACTAGATTGGCTTTGCCAAAATGATTCTGAGACCTGTGTTCCTTGCCTTCCTCAATCTTACAGGCTAAAAAGCTAAAACGTTCCTTCTTTAGGCTCTCTTTCAACTGAGGGCGATGCTGTGACATAGTTTGGACCAGGAGATATAATCAGAAATTTACTGAGAAAATCATCCCCTGCAGGTTGAAAAGACAAAGCCCAGTATGAAGAAAGCCTTTGTTTCTTCCTCCCTCTTCCTGCCTAGGACACAGGTGCAAAGCAGTGAGATGCAGCAACCACATTGTGACCATGAGGATGAAAGGATCATGCAAGGATGACGGAGCAAAATGTAAGAAGGACCTGAACAGCCCCGGCTTGTTCTCCTGGGAACCTCTGGTTATGTGAGAACAATAAACTCTTGCTTGGTGAAGCCACTATAATTAGTTTTCTCATTCTCACAGGCAAATACCTTCCTAAGCAGCATGTCGGCAAAGCTAGAGGAAAAATCCACAGATGGCTGATCAAGAGCTTAGTCTTTAGCATCAGACAGACCTGAGCTTGTGTCCCTCCCACCTCTGACTTTCCATAAGCTAAGTAGACTTGGCATGTTACCTCTCTTAGTTCCTTAATCTCAAAAGTAAATATGATAGTGCTCGCTTCAAACAGTGATTCCAGGACTTACAGGCAGTGAAATAGTGAAGTCCTTAGCCCAGAGCCTGGCACAGGGTAGGTCCTCAGCAAATTCTGGGTCATTTCCATTAAACCTCTTGTTTCAACAAGGTCAGCACTCCTTGAAAGGACAATTATGGAGAAATTCATTATACCTTCCTCATTTTATACTTTTCAACCATGTAGACACTTCTGTGCCATATGCATGTTCAGAGATCAGTGGGACACACAGATGAGTCTCTAAAGACATACTGAGAGAGAGAATGGAAGTGTCAGCTGCTGCTTCTGCCTTAAAATTAAGATCTTTAAAAGGGCTTCAAGCACATCCCAAGAGGACTGTCAGGATCAAGCACTTGTGTTCTTAGAGACAGTAGACTCGGCCAGTTTTCCACTGAGGAGGCAGAGGGTGATCTAAGGGGCAAAATAGAAGAGGCATCACAAAACCCTTCCCTGGCGTCTCCTCTCCGAAAATTCTTCTAACAGAAAAAATTCTTCTAACTTTTGTTCCGTGATGAACTTTGAGCTTCAAATGCAAATCTGCTGGAGACAGAACCCAAATTCTCTTTAAAGTATAGATAACTGGTAAAAGGGTTTCAATAGAGTGGAGGAAGGGTGAAAATGAGAGTGCACAAAGAGGAAGCCAGAGGTCCCATTGACAAGTTGGGGGCCATCACAATTTGGCCAAGAGTTGATCTTCTATATGAGTCCAGTATTAATCCCTGAAAAACACACCTGTCCCTGCAGTATTTTCAAAGCCTGGGACTCACCCCCTCCTCCCCACTCCGAGGTCACCACCCAACTGGGAGCCAAAATAGCCACTGGAGTCCCTCCAGGCAAATGCCCAGGAACGTCCCAAACACAGGGGCACAGAGGAGCCCCCTGCCTCCCTCCTCGGGACTGTCGCAATAAGACTTGCCCACGGGACCCGCATCCAAGGCTACCCACAGCTGGCTGCATGATCAGGTCCACTGGGACCCACCGACTCATCAGGCAGAAGAGGCTGAAGCAGAGTACATGCGAAGAATTAAATGGACAGTGCTGTCATCCTACCCGTAGTGAACCGTGGCCTGTGGCTACCAAGCATTGACCCAACAAACAAGCATCTCCCTTCCTTTGGGGAAAGCAGAAATCCTCTGTAAAGCAGGAATGTGAGCAGACACACACATATGTGCGCACACAATTTAAGCATGATTCCATTGTATTTTTGCGTGGGCAAATATTCCAATTAACGGTGATAAAACGGAGGCCCCAAGAGTTAAAATAACTTGGCCAAACTCAATCCAACTAGTAAATGCAGTCTCAGGCTCTCACTCAAATCTCTATTCTCTGCCGCTCTGAGTAATTGGCCTAAATACTTCCCATATGCTCCCAGGCAAAGCGTCTTGAGGCACCTTGCCTGTCTATGGCTAGTGGGAGACCTTAAAATTTTTATATTTTAAAGTGTGGAGATGTTTCCAATAGTTCCTGCCTCTGTAAGTCTTCTCCTCTGGATGAAAAAGAATCTGACTGGCACGTCTGCCCCACATATGGCCGCGGCTAAATGTCTAACAGCTTCAGTCCCGCATTTGATGGCAAGCGATGAAGAGGAAAAAAAATAAACCCTTACACAGGAAGAGGCCTGCCTGGCTTCAGCGCATTCTCCTGTGTCAGTATTCAAGATGCGTGCGAGGCCACCTCTCAATAATTTTTAGTGTGTTATTCTCCAGGATCTTTGAAGTTTCTCTTATGGGGAAAACATTTTCCTAAGTTATTGGCCTTTTTTAAACAGCAAAATATGGAAGTCTTAAGATCTTAGCACTCACGGCTCTTGAATACTTGCGCAGAAGTGGTAGGCAGGACCGCGAGGACTTTTCCTTGTTCTCCAGGAGAAATCAAAGCAAAGCGCCGTGTGACCCAGCTCCCACCGCCCCTTTATCAGCGGGGGGAAGGAAGCACTCACTGCTCAAGCCTCCAGGCCTCTCCTGGACTCCAGCAAGAAGGAGGCTGAGCAGGAAGCTGCTGTCCCTTCTGCAGGAAAGCAAGGGTCGCCTGGGCACTGGGACAGTGCTCTGAGTTTCCCCTTAACATATCTCCCTGCCACTCTCCTTTCCTTGATACACTGTCTTATATTCGATTGCACAAATGATCTTTCTCAAAGGCCCCTTCTTCAAGAAACGCCAGAAGGACTCTCTATGATCCATTACATCAAGTCAAAACTTCCTGGCCCCAGGTGGGCCACGGTGGCTCAGTAGACAGAGTTCTCGCCTGCCATGCTGAAGAACAGGGTTCGATCCCCAGTGCCTGCCCATGCTAAAAAAGAGAAAGAAAGTCCCTGGCCAGGTCCTGAGCTCCCTGCCACTGGCCTCCCCCTCTACACCACTACTCATATCTCTGTGAGTGTCAGACCCCACCTGGCCTCTGGGTCTTTGCCTAAGGAGCTTCCTGCACCTGTCAGCCTGTCCCACTTGCTACGCACACCCCAACCCCTCTAGGTCCATCTGATCATTCCAGGGTTTCCTCTACCAATGTGTTGATGCAAATGACATCTTTGGCTTAGGAGTCAGGCAGACCTGAGTTCAAATCCCACCTCTACCCCTTAATGGCACGTGTAGCTTCACGCCTGGCCCATGGGGGACGTTTTACTAAGTCTGGGTGAAGACCCCCAAGCCCTTTCATCCAGGCGCCTAGAAAGAGGCAAAGTGTTAGAGAACCAGGGGAACTTGTTGGTTTTCTCCTTTCATTAAAGTTGCTTAAATGCATCTCATGTACGGATTTTTAAGATTTCACAAGCCACCTCCCCCAAAGCCTGTCTTAACACTCCTGACACATTTTCAAAATCCCCTCCCTTTCTTCTTCAAACAACTGCCAAAGCAGGGGCTCCCTGTGCTTCTTGCCAGTGCTCCGGCAAGGAATGTCCCAGGAATAGGACGTTTACCCACACAAAAATCACTTCCTTCCTGGGCTCTGCATGTCCCATGGTGGCTGGGAATCGCTGTCCTAAGTCAAGGCAGTTTTGCATGGAGCACACCAAGGGCACAACCAGGTGGAACAGGGGGAGAAAGAGGAGCGGGATGGCATGGGGGGTGTGCAGGGCGGGCCTGGGGTTTAGGGATCTTACGGCAGAGGCCGCTCCCAGGGGTAGAGCAGCCCTGGAACCAGGCTCCAAGATCATCCTAAAGTACGGCTTATCCCCAGGGGGGGCCGTCCCACCTGGCAGGCTGGGATGACCCCTGGATAAGCCCAGTGTGGGAAAATAAACAAATGAATGAACAAATACTGGGTGGCTAGACTCTGGATCTTCCTGATCAAAGTAGCCACTTCCTACTTCTGAAAAGCACAGAGACATGTTCGATCAACCAGATGTTACCCAGGTACCTTGAAATGTGAAGGTCAAGTTCCTTAATTTATCTCCTTCTAGATACCCCAGGGTATAGTGGAGCCTTGAGGAGACTCCACACTGGGGGGAGAGGGGAAAGAGGAAGAGCAATCTCGAATCCCCTGGGGTGAGGCTGGTGTCAGCACCCAGAGGACACACAACACGGTCACAGTGTTAAGCAGGAGCTGATGTCAAGAAAGAATCCACAAGTGGATGGGCCCAGTAGACACAGCACACGAGCAGCCTAATTCTAGGTCACTCCATTTGCCAGGAAGGTGCCTTCGATTTCATGCCACAGCCCAGTTTAGCAGATGGTAGTGGCTGCGATTTTCCCAACTTCTGGTTAACAGAATCTATCATACTGCAAAGAAGCACCCAGATGGGACAGATCCCATTCCCCCACCTTCAGGGGTGGTTATGACACTGGGACCTGTGTAATTAGACTACTCCCTCCCTCTTGCTGCAGTGATTGGTTGACCGAGGGTCACATGACCTGACCGCAGTCTGTAGAAGTCATCCCTGGGACTTTGGCTGGGGCCCAGTTAAAACAGTGTTCTCTTTGTGCTGGGATTCTCCACCTTAAAGGACAATGTAGGTCAAGAGCTGTTGGAGGCGCTCTCTCTAAGCCAGCTTGGTAGGTGAACTCACTGCCCTCCCCACTACGTGGGACCTGACTCCCAGGGGTGTAAATCTCCCTAGCAACAGTGGGACCTGATTCCCATTGGTGAGCCTGGAATCATGGGATTGAGAAAGGTTTCTTGACCAAAAAGGAGGAGAGAGAAATAAGACAAAAAGTTTCAAGTGGCTGGGAGATTTCAAACAGAGTCAAGAGGTTATCCTGGAAGTTATTCTTAAGCATTATACAGGTATCCCTTTTTAGTTTATGGGGTATTGAAGTGGCTACAGGGAAGTACCTGAAACTGTAGAGCTGTGTTCCAGTGGCCTTGATTCTTGAAGATGACTGTATGACTATATAGCTTTTACAATGTGACTATGTGATCGTGAAAACTTTGTATGTGATGTGCCTTTTATCCAGGATATGGACAGATGAGTAAAAAAAAAAAAAAGGTAAAAATGAATAATAGGGGGAGATAAAGGTAAAAATTGATTGGATTGAAATACTGGTGGTCAATGAGGGAGGGGTAAGGGGTATAGGATGTATGCGCTCTCTTTTTGTCTTTTTATTTCTCCTTCTGGAGTGATGCAAATGTTCTAAAACATTTGGTCAAGAATACACGTCTATGTGATGATATTGTGAGCCACTGATTGTATCCTAGGGATGAACTGTTTGTATACGAATATTTCTCAATAAAAATATTTTTTTTAAATAACAACAATAAAAGGACGATTTAAACACTAAGAAAAAAAAAGAGCCCTTGGAGGTCCTTCTTGCTACCACGTGGGGAAACTCTGAAACCCACCCAGTAAAAAAAGAACAAGGAGATGAAAGAGAGAGAGACTCCTGATGATGTCAATAAAACTCCTGGATTCAACAGTTTGAGAGACCAGATTCACCCCCCTTGAACTTCCCTGGGACATGAGCCAATAACTACCTTCTGTCTGTTAATTCAGGTTTCCATTACTGATAACTGAAATCCCTCTGACTTGTAACCTGGATTAAGGGCTCAGGGCCCTCACCCTTCAGGCACCTTGTCTGCAGGCAGGAGGCCTGCACCCCACAAAGGCGGGGCCGGAGAGCTCGTGGCCCCTCTCAGGTTCCACAAGGAAAATACCCGGAATTTGGCAACAGGTCAATACCCAGAATTATGCAAGTCTCATCCTCCGTTTACCAGCTGCGTGACCTGGGCTGGCTGTTTAATCCCTCTAGACCTTCATTTTCCCAACTGAAAAAAAAATGGTCAAAATAACATCTACGTCTTAGGCTTTAGGGGCAGTTTTAAAGAGAAAAGGAGTATAAAGGACTTGATCCTGCATCTGGCACACAGCAGGAGTTTGATAAATGTTAGCAATTTTTATGTCACCGTGGTTTATCTGCCCTTGCACGTTCAGCACTGCCAACAGGAATGGCGTAGATTATTGAAATATGTACATAAAGCCCTCAAAACAGCATTTCCACTGATGGTTTCAATCTTCTCCCATGTTTTTTTTTTTTTTTCTTTTTCTTTTTTAACCAGAACTGCTTAATACCAACCCTAAAGCCCAGAAGAATCCAAAATGAGGAGAAAAATCGCAGCGATGCAGTCTCTGGGTGGTGAGGCTGGACCCAGGGATGGCATCCGGAGCTGCCTCCTCCCTTTGGATGGAGGATTGGGTATCACAGGCCTTGTCTCATCCTTGGAGAGAGTTCTAGCTCTCTACATGGGATGCCTGCAAGGTGGCATTTCAATTCTTCCCTGCTGCTCCAATGCAAGAGGCTCCAAAACTGGGCTAAGAATCTGGAAGCTGAGGCCCAGATCTGGGGCTAGTGCAGCGTCTTTCGTAGGTGACTTCATTTCCCCCATTTGTAAAGTGAAAGTTCCATTCGATGGTCTCTAAGATCCCTCCCAGATAGGAGCCTTTGTGACGATAAGTTTATAGAGGCCAGCCTTACCTAGGGCTACCTCTTCTGTGCCCAAAATAGAGCTTCCTGCTTATAGAATTATAGGATCATAAAATAAAAACGGTCAGTTTTCCAGGAAAAACAAGTTTGCCCAGTCTTGATAGCTTTGTCTCCCTGGATGAGAAATTTAGAGATAAATGAACCAACCTTGAACAAATGGTGATTATGCTGATTATTTATATTGATTTTAAGGAAAGCAATCAGGATGTTCTGAAGTATGGAAAAGGTAAGAGAGCCAGAGGTTCAATGAGTTTCTTTAGATTAGAGGGGGTAGAGGACACATCCATCTTTCTTCTAGTTACCCAAGGAAAGCCTTCTCTACCGCAGAGACCCTGTTTGAAGGAACTCAGTGGGCAAGTCAGACTAGAAGCCTTGTGGGTCACACTGAAGACCAGCACACCTGCCCTGTGGCCTGTCGAGCCTCTTTAAACCTTTTAATCAGTTGCCAATCTCTCTTATTAATATGCTATTTTGAAATAATTATGGATTCACAGGAAATTGCAAAAAAGAAAAAACGTACAAGGAGGTTCCATATCCTTTGCCGGGGTCCCCTCAATGATACATTTTGCCAAACAATAGTACAATATCACAACCAGAAAATTGACCTTGGAACAATCATCAGAGCTTACTTGGATTTCGCCAAGAGGTAGTAATAGTAATAGCAATGGTAAAGATGCTTCCTCCTGAACCTCCCACCAGGTCTGGCTCACTGGGCTCCGGCTTCATCCCATTAGGGGTAAGTTTGAAGCAAATCATGATGACGGCTATAGCATTTGGGTTTTGTCCTGCTGCATCTGGGACAAAGAACAGAGGGGTAGGTGACCAGGGATGGAGGAATCACCAGGTAACGTGGTTCTCAGAGTGTGCTCCTTGACGCCGCTAGCCCAGTCTCTCCAGGGAACCTGTTAGAGGTGTAAATTCTCGTGCCACCCCCTCTCCCGACCGGGGTGGGACCCAGCAACATGGGTTTTAACAGGCCCTTCAAGTGATCTGACACACACTAAAGTTTGGGAACCACCAATCTAGTCAAAGTCTGTACTGCTCCATCGATTGCCACGGTGGCTACTTAAATTTAAATAAGAGAAAGTTGAGTGAAATTTGAAAAGTCAATTCCTCTCTCACACTAGCCACATTCCCAGCACTCCATAGCTGCACATGGCGGGTGGCTCCCATATTTAAAAGTGCAGAAATAGAACATTGCCTTCATTGAGGAAAGTCCTGTTAGGCAGCACTGGTCTGGACCCAGCCTTGCTTCTCAGTGGGGTCTGCAGACCAGCAGCATTGGCCACAGCTGGGAACATGTGAGCCATGCAGAGTCTCCTGTCCTGCACCAGATCCAATGAATCAGAACCTGCATTATAACAATATCCCCAGGAACCTGGGCTGCAATAAAGTCTGGGAGCACTGTGCCTTAGGTTGCCACTCAATGGGTTGGTTTAACAACAGAGATACAGTGGTTCACAGTTTTAGAGGCCAGATGTCCCAAAGTAAGGTATTAACAAGATCGTGCTTTCTTCCAGAGACTACGTAGTATCCTGGTGCTGGCTTGCCACAATCCTTGGGTTCCTTGGCTTGTAGCTCTGCCTCCCTCGTGTGGTCATCTCTCTCTCATGTCTGCTCTTCTGGTTTCTGCTGACTTTCAGCTTCTGGCTCCTCTCCCAGAAGGACTTATGGACTTTCTCTCCATAAGACCTCCAGTCATGCCAATTAAGGCCCACCTGAGTTGAGTTGGGCCATATCTAAAAAGGACCTTAGAAGACCCTCTTCACAAATGAGTCCACACTTTATTTTGATAATACACCTTCAAAGGGCTCTATTTACAAACAAGTTCACACTCACAGGAACGAGGATTAAGATTAAGAACATATCTTTGTTGGGGTAAGTGATTCAATTCACCACATACTGGGTTGAACTACTCAGAACAAGTAAGTAACCTGTTCTAGAACTGCTGACAGAGTATAATAGCATAACATATGCTGCCAACCACACCACACTGCGACATTATGGAGCCCACCAGCCTGAGGACAAAACACCATCACCACCATTACTGTGATCATACATCCCTGCAACACATTGGCTCCCAATAGTTCAACATGGCAATCAGCGTAAGTCAGACAGCATTAGAGCGAGCACATTGCTGTCACCATACAAACAAGTTCATGGCTACCTACAGTACAGCATCCCAGATATGGAATCCTCTTACCAGTTACCTCCACAACTTCCAAAATGGACTTGAGTAGGGAATCTACAGTACCAGAGGGAGAAACCCTGTGGGACTTATAGCCACAAAGCTCTCAATGACCAATGGGGTTTACTGAGTCTGTCTGTGTGGTGTCTTGTTCCCAAGAAAGCTGACTGACATTGAGAATCAGGGTTTCATATGTTGCCAGGAAGGTCTCCTTGCTAACGACCCCCAGTCTCAGACAGAGCCTCCACTATGTATCTTGGAGAAGGAGAGCCCATCAGCTTGTTATCCAAACCCACAAAGAGGCAGCCCTCCCACCATAAAGTGCTAGTCAGTTCCACATCCAGCTCTGACAATAACAAGAACTAACAAGAGCGCCTTAGAATTGCCGCAAACAGATCATTCACTGGCAGAGACGGTCTAAGGGAGGCCCCTGACAAGGGCATTAATGCCAGAGCATTAAGATGTCTTTGATAAGGCTGCTCTAGAAGCTAATAAAACAGTAGCAATACTCTGCTACTGTGGTTCTTTGCCTGCACCTCCAAATATGGCCCATTGTGAAGATTATAATATCAGTTAACTCCTGTGTTATCTTTGTGATAAGACTGTGACTCCACATGAGCCAGCTGTTGGCAGGTTTGCAGCTTTGAGGGTCTAGACACTGGCCAAAGCTCATGAGGCTACTAGTCTCGGACCAGTAATTGTAAATTGCTCTAGATCAAAAACTCCAAAGTGTAAGCAACCACTCTCGTTTGCTAAACCCAGGACAGATCCCAAATCCTGGATTCTTGTTTTTCTGAGACATGAACAAAATCAAAGACTTTCCCCCAACCCTCAAGTGAACTTGACCTGAAGCCATGTCTTCTCTTCATCTCCAGCCTGGCCATCAAACCTGGTATCCGGAAAGGCATGGTGCCATGGAAGGTGCTCTGGGTTGCAAGTCAAGAGAGCTGTGCTGGCTCAACCACTTGGCCTCAATTTTCTCAGCTAAAAAAGGGGAGGGGTAAAGTGAATAGTTTCAGAGACTATGACTAAAGAGTGAATTACCAAAAAGCTTAGTAATGTAAAACTACCCATTTGCTATCCTCACAGATTCTATGGGTCAGAAATTTGGTCAGGCATAGTAGGGACAGTTTATCTCTGCCCCATGGGGTCTGAAGCCACAGCTGGAAGACTCAAACAACTGAAGCTGGGACAGCTGCAGCTCCTCCAGCATTCCTCACTATCTCTTTGTGGTCTCTCCTTGTGATTTCTTTTACATGGAAGCTTCAGGGTAACTGGATTTCTTGGGTTCCCAAGGCATGGCCCCAAGACATGTTACTTGTATGACCCAACCTTGGAAGTCACACAGTGTCACTTTTGAGACATTTTATTGACTGGGCAATTACAAAGGTTCATCGAGGTTCACAGAGAGGGAACACAGACTCCTATCTCTTGATGGAGAACTGCCCTTGTCACAATGTAAGGAAAACACGAAGAAGGGATATGTATTGGTGGTGCCATCTTTGGAAAAGACAATCTGACCAAACAATCTCTTCCAGAAAGAGTTGATGCAAAGATTAAATGACATGACAGTTATACAATCACTTTGGGAAATAAAAAGTGCTGCATGTGTGTACTGTGTGTGCTGTTTACTCACTCAGCAGACATTAACTAAGCCCTTGCTTTGTCCTAGACACCAATGAGTGCACTCAAATACCCCCATCTAGTTGGGAGATGGGTGTGAACCCAAGGACAAGCACAAGAGTAATGAGTGCTATAAAAGAGGGATAGATGAGGAGCTATTGGCATTAGGAGAGGACAAAGCATGGGCAGATGGACAGACAAGAATAATATGAGTGAAACTCCTTTGCACATTTTTAAGTGACAGTAATGGTGGTGACAATCTTGGAAAGGAATATAGGAAGAATTTGCATTCACTTTATTGTTTTCTTTTGTTTTTCCCTCTTGACAAACCTTACTCTATCTCTTCCTGTAATCCAAGTTTCATTCATTTAATTGATCAATCATTTATTTACTCAACCGCTATTTAAGGACGGTCTATTACATGTCAAGCATTATGGGAACCTAAAAGAAGATAACACATGGTTTCTGCCCTCAAGGGGGTCTGAAATGGAGATCTTAAACAATTGACACAAAGTGGGTACAAAAAGATTAAAGCAGGAAAATCCACCACCACATCTCTCACCTCTCCCCCACTGCTTGCTCCCTGTAGTTCCTCTGAGGTGGGCACAGACAGCTCCAAAAACCCTAGGCACGAGAGCCCTCAGCTCACCAGATAAGGACATCCACCCCAGCATTTTGGCCATCTTGCAGTTCCCTTTTCTCAATCCCATTTGTCTCCTCTCATGCTCCCTGCCCTTCCTCCAGGTCTGGCCTTCTCAGACAAGACCCCCACATCTGCCTGCAGTCCCTGCTTCCCCAGCATTTGAGGGTTAATATTTTCTAATGCTCCCTGCAGAGCTTGAAGCTCAGCTGTTATTGCCATTTGAAAATTGCTTCTTTCAAATTGCTCTGCTGCCTCTTAGAAACAACCACAGTGCCATCCTCTGGTGAAAGTCCTAGATTCCACTTGTTAACAACCGCACTCTGCACTCGGGAGATGGCTCTAATGATTCCTGGGGCTCCTTCCAAAGACCCCTCCCTCCCCACACTGTGACCTCACTATCTTCCTAAAGGAGCCAGGGGGTCCTGATCTACATCCCCACCGTGGAAATTCTGGGAATCAAGAGGAAGTCGCTGGAAGCCTGGTCCTCAAAGGAAAAGGAGACATGAGGATGCTCAGACACCAGGATGTCGGAATTAAATAATCCTGTGGCCATCCTTTTGGTCCGCAGGGAATTTACCCTGTGGTAGGAGAGTGGAGTGGGCTGTGCCTCTCTCCTGAGATGTTGGTTCACTGGCCAGGGAGCAATCTTAGAGGAACAGAAAGTAGAGCAACCAGGTGTCCAGATTACATTTGAGCTTTCTGCCCAAGAAGAAAGGAATTAAGAAAATAACAGCTGTTTACATGTAATACATGTAATACATGTTCATGTCTGGTATTTTCTCTATAAGCAAATTTCATCCTGAAAATATGATGATGAGTTTCTAGATTCATTCATTCATTTGTTCATTCAAACCTACATTTTTTTAGCACCTAATATGTGCCAGGCACTAATCTAGGTGCTGAGAATAAAAAGAAGACAAAATCTCCTGCCTTCATGAAGCTTACATACTAGTGGGAAGAGACAGACAATAAAATAGACAAGTTAAATACAAAGTAGATCACAAAGTACAAAGAAAAACAGCAAAAGCAGCAAAAGATGAGGAGGATTGGTGGGGGTGACATAACTGTTAACAGGGTATTCGGGGGAGGTCTGAAAGTGATAGTTGAAAGGCCTGGAGATGGTGAGAAAATAAACCAATGGCTTCTGGAGAAAGGGAATTCTGAGCAGATGGAAAACATGGAGATGGAGTGTGTCCGTTATGTTTGAGGAACATGGACCGATATGCTGGGACGGAGCCAGTGAAGAGAAGTGTCATAGGATAAGAAGTTAGGAAAGATAACAGGCTCCAAATTCTTCATCAGCATCATCATTAGCACCCAAGCTCTGGTTAATCCTAAAGTCTAATGATTACAGCTGGGAGCACTAGGCTGTATGAAAACACCAGTATGACAATAGTCGATCACATTGAACTGTCAAAATAAATAAATAGAGCCAAATATATTTCCTTCACCTCAATCCAATCCCTTTACTGGTTTGGAACTTGATAGTCTTCTACAAAATGATTGTCAGAGCATGTTTGAACACCTCCCCTGGTGAGGAGCTGACTATCTCTCCAGAGAGCTCATTCCAACTGTCAGATCCAATCCTTTGGCTCTAGGGTTTTAATATTTCTCAATTCCAAGAATATCCATGCCACAGCCTGGTGGGATTGCTTCTGTTGGTTAGAATAAAATTGGAAAATAAGCCATTGTACCACCTCCACTCTCTTTTATACCCTGGGAAAATTCTCTGCTACTCCTCCCACTGAGAGAAGGAGCCTAATTCTATTCCCCCTTGATTCTGCACTGGCTTTAGTAACTTGTTTGATGGGTAGCTTGCAGCAGAAGTGGCTTCTACCTGGATCTTTTGAAGCACACACTTTTGGAACCCAGTCACCATTTTGTGAGAAACCTCAAGTAGCCCTAAGACAAGCCCAGATATGGAGAAGAACTGAGGTCTCTGATTGACAGCACTAGCTGAACTCCCAGCTGAGAGTCAGCACCAACTTCCCACCCATGTGAGTGCACCATCTTAAAAGTAAATCCTCCAGCTCCCAGCCACCCCAGCTGACACTGCATGATACAGATATAAGCCATTACCAGCAGGCCCTGCTCAAATTTCAACTTCATGGGCAAAATAAATAATTATCCTCGTCTTTGGCTTCTAAATGTGGAGGCGATTTGTGGCACAGTCATAAATATCTGAAACATCCTCACCCATCCCCCTTAACTGAGAAGCAACCTTAGCTCTCAGCTGATGTGAGTTGGTGCTGGAAATGAAATATGATCCTTGCATTGGTCAGAAGATTCTTCTTTATGATGAGACACAACCTAGCTTTCCTTAACTTCCATCATCCATTCAACACTTACAAGTACCCACCATGTGCAGACCCTATGCTGGAAACTATGGAAGACAAAAAGAAGATGGGCCAGTCATTTCCTCAATAAGTTATGCTCTAACGGAGGAAATCTGAACCCTTCCAAAATGAGGCCATGTGTTAAGTGAGGAAAGAAGAATTATAAAGTTCTAAGAAACCCCAGAGAAGGAAGAAATGTGTTCTGCCTGGTGGGGAGTGGCAATGAGCCAACTCCAGAGGGATGAAAAGGATTTCACCAGGGGAATGAGGGAGGGAATGGGGAGAGGGAGAGTGGAGAGTGGATTTATGAAAGGACTGGAACTTAGAGGGATTGTTTAGCAGGCTACAGTAGCTGGAGCAGAGGATGGAGATATGAGGCTGGGAAACATGGTCAGTTTTTATCAAAAAGGACCTTGTAAACCAAGCTAAGGGTTCAGATTTGATCTTGAAGGCAGTGGAGAGTCAAATGAGAGGTCTAAGCAAGGGCAGAGCAGAGGGAAATTTGCATTTCAGAAAGGACTGGCTGCAGTGACAGGCTCAAATTGAAAGAGGACAAGCCAGGAATCTTTTCAATAGCTTGGTCAGGAAATAACAGTGTCCAAAATAGGGCCCTGGAGTTGTAGAAGATATTTCTTAGGAAAGATTACAATACCCAATTGGAGATCAATTGGGTGGAGCAGAGAGGTCTGTTAAGGAGATCCAGATCTCAGCTGGACAGGTGTGAGGAAAGGAATAGCCAAGGCCCATTTGGTTCATTTTGGACAGCTCTGACCTGGCCCTTGGGACAACTCAAACCCTGCCTGTATTTCAAAGGTTCAAAAGCTGCCATAATGTCTCAAGTTTCTTGCGTGGGTGAAGGTCATTGGCTCAAGCTTCTTCGTTCCCAATAGCCTTGTTCTCCTCTTGTCTCTTCTTTCCCGATAGTATTAGAATCCTCATCTGCTCATGGGGGCAAGCCTCTTCTCTTAAACCCTACTCCAGGAAAGGACAGACTTTGCTAAGGCTTTTAATATCTTTTTAGATGTCTTTTTATTGATTATAACATCAATATAAGGTGTTGAAAACCTTTGAACATGCATAAAAGTATAAAGAGTAATATAAAAAGCATTTATAATCCCATTTCTCAGAGAGAGTCTTGTTCATATTTTGGGATATTTCCTTCCAAGATTTTCTCTATTCATATATATTTGCTTTATCGATTAATATTACATTAACAGCTTTTTTCTAGGTCTTTCATATTTCCTGAAAAAACACTTTTTAAATGGTGGAATGGAGTCCAATACGAGCAAACCTAAGCCTAAGTAATTAGTCCCCTATCATTGGACATTTAGGTTGTTTTGTGTATTGTGAGGGAAAGCTTTTGTTTGTCTTGGCCACTACAAAATCTGTTAAGCATGTTTGTGCATAAATCTTAGGTGTACATTTACAATGATTTCTTTAAAACCGATTACTGGAAGAGGTCAAGGGTTAAAAGATTTGAACAGGTTTAAGGTGTTTTATATTTATGACAAAGTTTCTCCCTCAAGATAAAAGGATGGTTTTGTCAGGTCCACTTCCTTTCTACCCTTCCCTAGTCAATTGTGAACAAAAAGATGCAGCCACACATTTCAGACCCTGAAGTTTCTGGAAGACATTTACTGGCTCTGTCCTGGTGGGAATTTGAAACTTGTTTCTTCCCCGCAGGATGGCCTTACCCCATGATTTACAACCAGCTTGTGCCTGCTCAGTTGCTGCAAATGCTGTCCTCAAAGACTGTCAGCCAAAATGGAATGAAGTACCCAGGTCACTTGGCCTCTGAGCAAACACTGGGGAACAGTGGCTGCTCTCTTCTGCTTCCAAAGGAGCATGCTGTTTTAATTATACCCAAGAATGCCTTTGTGAAGTCCTTCTGCTCTCCAGAACTTTTCTGTCAGTCCTGGGGCCCAGTCTGCTTATTCCCTGGGCTGTCTTGTCTGAAATTCAGCAGCTGGCCAGCCAAGTCCTTGGCCACCTCCCCTGCCAGGCCCCAAATTCTAGGCAAGGACTTTGGGGGTTACTCATCAACAGGCATCCAAGGTGCCTGGATGAGGGGCTCTGGCCCAGACTGTGGAATCCCTGGACAAGGGCTGGATGAGCTTCAGCTGGCTGGGGGCAAAGCAGCATCCGTCAGTCCTTTCTGCAAGATGTATAAGCCTTGTCCTCAAAGCCAGACTCACTGCTTGATAGGAGCTGGGGAGAGAATAGGTAGGATGATTTTAATCCCAATCAAGGGAAAATCAGTCCAGAATATTCTTATCCAGACTGTAGAAAGAGGGAGCTGCTCCAAGCATGCTCAGACCCTTGCATTGTGGGCTTGGCTAGTAGGAGAAGGAGCTGGCATAAGGAGGGGTCCTGCATTCTCTGGGCAGGAGTGCCCACCTCTGGATAAATCCAAAATGGATAACTGACAGGCAATGGCACAGCTAAACTGAAGCAGGTAATGCGTTACCAGGGGTTGGGGGTGGGGCAACTTGCTGTGTTGAGGTTGAGAGGCCAAAGAAAAGGGGAAATGTCTTCCTCTCAAGCTTTGGCCAGAGTCAGATAATTACATTTTGTTTTAAGATGATCACACTGGCACCAGGAGAAGAATTGCAGAGGGCAGGTCTTTGAGGCTATAGAATCAGTTAGGAATATTCTACAGTTGCCAGGGAGAGAGAGTTTGGGGTCAAACCACAGAAGGGGCAGAGGAGATGAAGACTAGTGGAAAACATCAAGAGATCAAGGAAGCAGACTGATAGGATCTTACTGTGGGACATCTAATAGGCTCTAATTTCCCCAACTAACGATGACAATAATAGCACCTGCCTTACAGGGATTTTGTGAGGATCGAGTCCAATGACACATGCAAAGTGCTTGGAATAGTGTCTGGCTTAATGAGTCTCATCAAAGATAGGTCTTAAAACAGTATTATTTACAACAATATCACTATTATGTCAGCTTGCAGGTCAAGGCCAAAACTATAATCTGAAATCAACATGCAGAAGGCAATTAAAGTCATGGCAGTGGACATGATTGGCCAGGGCAGAAAGAAGATTGGAAAATGAGGTGAAGTTGTTGCTCAGGAGGGATTTATGAAAAAGTAGAGAAAGAGCAGCTCAAGTGGGACCAGGTAAGAACATGTTGCAAAAGCCAAGGGGAAAATGTGTTTTGAGAAGGAAAAGGTGCCAAAGTGTTGCAGATGGATCAAGAAAGATGAAAACTGACCAGTGTCCCTTGGATTTAGCCACAGAGAGGTCATGGGGTCTTTGGGAAAGTATTTTCAATGGTGACAATGAGACTGAAGTAAATGGAAAGAACAAGAACGTGCATGACAGATGGTCATCCCACATTACATATCTAAGTGCACAACAATAGAGGATTAAGACTCGTCTAAGTAACCCAGGGCTTTTATGACAAATACCACACAATGGTTGGCTTAAACAACAAGAATTTATTGGCTCAGCATATTGGAGGCTGGCAGTCTTCCAGTCAAGGCATTGGCAGGCTTGCTTTCTCCCGAAATCTGTTCCTTCTCATCTCTCTCTCTCTCTCTCTCTCTTCCACTGACTGCTGACTTCTTCTGATTGGCCACACCCAAATTTCCCCTGTTTATAAGGACTCCAGTCATATGAATTAAGGTCCACAGTGATTCAATTTGGCCTTACCAAAACAAGCTCTTCAAAAATCCTATTCACAAATGAGTCCACAACACAGTAATAACACCTTCAAAGGTCCTATTTATAAATGGGTTCACACCCACAAGAACATGGATTAAGACCAAACATGGTTCAACATGCTGTAGGAAGCAGCATATTAAGGTATGATGGCTCTGTTCTTTTCTTCCTAGCATGGTATAAAAATAATTATGAATGGATTAACAGTGAACAAAGGAAGCCAAAAGATACAGTGTCAAAGTAAGGCAGAATGAATTTTTTAAGGCTAATCATGATGTAAAAATATAAAACAGAAAATGGCTGAGGCCTTAACTTTAGTGTTTAAGAAAAACTTTCATTACTCAAGAGCTGGCAAATACAATGGGAAAAAGGTAAGAGTTGGATGTGGCCCAAAATAACAAATAGTGTCAACTGCTGCTTCAGAACTTTGCAGCCATGGTAATAGTAAAACCCAGACAATGCAAATTCTTGTGGGATTTTAGGGCTCTCTGCTATGGCTCTGCATGTTTTCTGCCTGTCCTGGGAGTGCTGTGAGGATGGTGGTCTTGTCTTCTTGCCCTCTTTGGCATTTGCAGTGCCTAGCATGGGGTCTGGTAGACCTCAAAGGACAAGAAGAGTGTGTGAAAGCATGGAAGGTTATATAATACAATGTCAATCTTCCTTGAAAGATCAAGGAAGAGTGCAGATCTAAATTAGAATTGCAACCCTCTAAAAAATGTGCACAAAGAAAGACATAAAAACGTTGAGCATATTAAGGTCCAGGGTTATAAATTGGATTTTTTTCTATACTTTCTTTTCCTAATTTTCTATATAGGTTTAAACGTTTATAATGTTAAAACATGAAAGAAAGAGAGAGAGAGAGAAGGGGGGAGGGAGGGAGGGACGGTGGGAGGGAAGGAAGGATTGGAGCCAGATGACTTGGCTTAGACCCAACCATGCCACTTACCAACTATGTGACCTTGAGTGAATTCTTTAACCACTCTGTGCCTCAGTTTTTTCATATATAAAATGGACATAATAATCATAGAGTTTTCTAAGGGAAAAAAACAACAATTACATGTTTGTGTCACTCTGAACTCCTGGACCCAGATCCATGCCATTGTCCTGGTGATGATAGGGGAGGTGGGGAGTGGTGATGAATTTTTCATGCTCCAAAAATGGGTGGAGATCTCCTCTTCATGGAAATGTCCATTTTTTTCCCAAAGCTCTAGGAAACCTTGCTTAGCTGCTTCAGATCTGACCCAAATGTTCTGACCCAAAGGTCCTATCTCACATTTCTGCGATTGTCCCCTGGAGTAGTAAAAGCAACACAGGTCTCCCAAGAGCCGTTATTTACGAGCAAATGTTGGAGGTTTGTAATACCTCCGCCCTGCTGAGCTAAGTGTCCACTCTGACCTCTGGATTCTGCACACATTGGCAAGCAGAGAACAGGTTTTTCTCCCCACCATCCCTCAACCGCACCCTGTTTCTACGGCCCGAAGGTCTTAAAAGACAGGACAGAGTAATATCAATTTTTCCTGGCTGAGGCCTGGGAAAAAGAAGAAAGGGATCATCTATGATGGACCAAGATGTCCCAGGAGAAACTCTCCTGTGCTCATTCCCTGGCTGGTGTAAGAAGTTGCCTCTTTCTTCTTTTGGAAGGAGCAGATGAGCTTATTGCATGGCTTGGCTCCTCAGGTCTTCCATGTACGGACCAAGGTCTGTTCTCATTCCTGGACTTAAGCCTGAACTGCTTTCTCTCGCTTTATCCTTCCAGCTCTCAACAACCCCAACCAACCTTTCTGCCTACTCCTTCCTTCCACACTCTCTCCTCACCCTCCAAATCCAACATTGGTTACACACCCCCAGGCTCTTGAATCCTCTCTGCAATGTCTCTCCTTCTAGGGGCAGGAGAGGGCGAGGAGATGATATCAACTACCACTGGTCCTTTTGGTGTACCCTGTGGAAGCCTCCAGCTTGGGCATTGCTGGCTTGGCCCCTTGGAGCTTTCTCTTCGCAGGGAGTCTCTGCCGGCCTGCTCCTGACCTGTCTAATATTCTCTCTGGATCTCCCATGAGACTCCACTCCTATCATTCAGTAAGTCCCCAACAGCAACTTTGTTCCTGACACTGATCTTTACAAAGGAAGTGCCCATCTTATCCTCTCAACCTTTTCATCTTGGAGCCCTTCTGAGGCCCAAGGTTCCAAGCCCAGTCCATGGACTCTCCCGGGGCTGCCTCAGACCAGACCCTCAGCCAGGAGTCAACAATTGTTAATTGCCCTTGTCTTTCATTTATGCTTGAAAACTAGCTTCTCATTTGACCTTGTTCTCCTTGGTGAGTCTAAAAAAATAATCTGGGAAAACAGCTGCAGAGAATTTGGTAAACGATGCGATACCATGTCTTCTAGTCTTTGAACTAGTGTCTTCAAATTATTTTGACATCCATTTGGTCACCAGACCTTCTAAATCACTCTATAAGTTGGAGCGCGCCCATATTTTCCAGATGAAGAACTTGAAATCCAGAGATGAAGTGTATTGCCCAAAGTCAAACAGCCAGTAAGTGGCAAAGCTGCAATTTAATGTCCAATGTTTCTGCACTAGTCCCCTGCTCTCCTCCTGAGGGCAGGGACCAAACCCCAGGGCTGTGCCCAGGACCCGAGGCCCCAGATCCGTTCTAATGGCCACTGCAGCGACAGTTTCAGCTAGGTGGTGAGTGGACTGCAGAAGCTAAGAAAGCCCAAAATGAGCACTCTTAGGGCAAAGAGGCTAAAAAAGGGGAGGCATCAACCTCAGAACCAGGGAGTTTCCATCTCCACAAGAAGTGGAGCTGTGGAGTCACATGGCAAAGTGCAAGAGCCAGAGGTGCTATCTCAGACATTTTCCCTGTTGTCCTTTCTGGGCACTCTTGGATACCCTTCCTGCTGAGCCACCAGCCCTCCTACTACACAGGGCACTGAGTATCCATTCTCCCTGGTATTCTCCTGTCTGGGCCTCTTTCATCTGGATATAGTGGTTCTTCATTAGGCCCTTACTGCATGGAGACTCCAAGTCTCCTTTGGGCGTGTCTGCATTGTATATAGAGACCCTAGAAGACACCATCCTAGCCCAGATTCTCCCAAAAGCAGAGCCTGAGAAAGGAGTTGAGTGCAGAGCATTTATTTCGGAGGTTACTCCAGAAAGCAGAAATAAGGCAGGGGGAGAGTGAGATGAGGGGTGGGGAGGAAAAGTTAATGAAGGATAAGTCAGTGAGGTCACAGCACTCTAGGTGAGGCAGGCTCTAGTCTACTCTAACTCAGAGAAACATTCAGAAAGCCCCTAGAATTATCCTCAGAAAGACAAGAAGCCGGGGCAGTTACCCATCAGTTCCCACCTTCACTGGCCTTATAAGGTATCCTAATCAAGGGAATGACACCCCATCCTTTTTACCATATTCTATTGGTTAAAAACAAGTCACAGGTTCCATCTGCACTCAAGGATTGGCACCATACAAAGATGACTCATTAAGGTCACTGTACAGTATGTTTGATATACTAGGTCAGTGCTTATCAACCCCTGGTTCTCATAAGAATGACTTGCGAACTTTTTCAAAAACAACAATGCCTAGGGCATGCCCCAGAGATTTGAATTAAATTGTCCAGAAGAATCTGAGGCATCAGTATTTTTTTTAAAGGTCTCAGGTGATTTAGCGTGCAGTCAGATATGAGAACCACTTGGCATGGGAAGTGGGGAAGGAAATGGAATTCTGGGGTGAAAGGAGCTGTCCCAGCCTCAGCTGTGAGTCTCACCATGACCTTCTCAGGTCAAAGGCGATCTTTATTTCTCAGCCCCAGCAAAAATAGCCACCCCCAACTTCTCATTGCATCAAAGCTCTATCTCTGCCTCCAGGAGCTGGGCTGGGTTCCTGTTCCTCAGCCTTGAACAGGCTTGGGGTTCCTTCCCCCTCCCAGCCCTTTTCCATCTTCCCACACCTTTCCATGGTTGCATACCCCACTGGCTCCACATTCATTTCGTCTGCCGTTATTCTCACCCACCATTTCTTTCTCTCACTTTCTTTTTCTCTCTCACCTCCTACATCAGTCAGGGTTGGATCAGAGAACCAGAACCACCAGGAGATGACTATAATAAGAATTTATTACAGGGATTGGAGCCCATGCAATTGTGGGAACTGGTTACAAAGTCTTTATGAGGCTGTCGTTACTGTGTCTGGTGCAGGAACCTGCAGTCCACAGGGCAGGTGGTCAGGTAGGAAAGACGGAGATGAAGCAGGGGAGAGCCAGGACAAGCTGCAATCTGCGAGGCTGAGCTGGAATCCATGAGGATGGGCTGGAACTCACATTGGTTTCTTGTCTTCTTTCAATTGCCACCTTCAGTGTCAGAGCTGATCTGCAGGAGAAGCTGGGACCTTTCAGCACAGAGACAAACCAACAGCTGGCCTAGGGATCAGAGGAGCTGAAGCCAATTAGGTGTGCCAAACTACACAGGGAGCCTCATCGAGGCCTGAGCCTGCATCAACCTTCCGTGTGAATCAAGAACACACCTGCTGCTCCACATCCATCTTCCGAATCTCATGTAAAATAACCCTTGTGACCTAGGCTAACCGAGAACTAAGAGGGCGTGGTAGACCGAATCGTGTCCCCCACAAAGACATGTTCAAGCCCTAATCCCGAGTTCCTGGGGTGTGAACTCATTTGAAAATGGGATATTTAAAGATCCTACTAGGATGAGATCAAATTGAATCTGAGTGAACCTTAATCCAATGTGACTGGCGTCCACAAAAGCAGAGGAAATGTGGGCACAAAGACTGAGGAGGAGAGAGAAGGAGACAAATCACCACGTGGCATAGGCAGAGAATGAATCACGCATTGCTGAGAAGCCACCACCAGAGCGCTGCAGACTTCAGGGAAAGCATGTCCTGCCCATACCTTGATACCAGACTTCCAGCCTCCAAAACCATGAGCCCATATATTCCTGTTGTCCAAGGCAACCAGCAGGTGGCATTTGTTAGAGCAGCCCTGGCAAACTAAGATAGCAGGGAAGGGGATTCTAGGAAGTTCAGTTTCAGCTTAGCTATGTTGACACAGTGCAAATGCACCATACCTCCCCTCTTGCCTTCTCTTTCCCACTTCTCCTCTCCATCTTTTTCTTTTTTCCCAGGAGATATCTCAAGGCTTTTCCAGTTATGATGGTTCATTTCTGTGTGAATCTGAATATTTACTAAGGAAGTTTGGATGCTTCAATTGGATAGAGGGAAGGAAGAGAAAATGGATCAAGGAAGAGGGGATTCTGTCTGGTAATGGTAGTTGAAGGGGGACCCACAGTGAAAGTCAGGTCTTCACCTTGCCACCCAAACCAAAAGTGATAAAGGGGCCTGCACTTTCCAAGCCCCATCGGCTGCCTCCCTGACCCCCATGTCAGGGTCCAGGACCTCTCACCCCTCACTGCAAACCCCTCACTGTACTTAGGAACTTCTCTGGCAAAGGTCCACACTGGAAAGAGTTTTCCTTGGGTCCTGCAAAATCAGGGCAAGGTCCCTGGCCTGGGACTTGAAGATATTTTTCCCCTGCAGTGTTTCTTTATGTTTATACCTTTTGCTAGATAAGTCCAGCCTGGTACCCACCACTTCCAATGATCCACTTATCTGAGAAAATGTAAAATTATATACATCCTGAGTATCTGACCTTGCAGCACTACCAGAGCCTTGAGTTGCAAATGGGGATATTGAATCTCTGCAGAGTCAAATGACTTGTCCATGATCACTCAGCCAGGAATCAATAGATTTAAGTTTCCAACTCAAGCTTCCTGGCTCCTGGCCAGGGATCTTTCTTCTCTGCCAAGCTACTTCGTGAAATAAAGACTCAGAAAGTAATGTGGTTTGATTTAGTCCTCCAGGGATGGGCTTAGTCAACTAAGGCTTATTAGTGGAAGCTCCCCAAAGGGGCCTTATGAGTTCATGCTTAAGTGGAGGAAAGGTTGTTGAGTCCCCTTCAGTGAGGCCAAAGCTCCTGTTAGCTGGAGGAGAACCACAAATATTGATCCAAAGAACCAATTTACCCAATAAATCAGTCCTATCTCTACCTGGGAGATTTGCCACAACCCAGGCCTGCCAAGCCAGGCAGGCCTCCGTGAGATCTAGGGCAGACAGGACTTTGAAATGAGGGTAGCACTGCAGGGAAATGAAAGTTCCTCCGCTCAGAAGGGATAATTTGGAATTTGGGGCCCTCCTGTAGGATCTGCTGGCCTCTGAGCTCAAGCAGTTAACATGAGCTCTGCCATCTTTCAGAGGGTTTGGAGATGAAACACAGTCAGCCGCCACACTTTTCAGCACAGCCGAAAACAGTCTGCAGGGGCCCATCTGGAGCAAATCAGTCTCACTGGAGTGAAAAATAGCAGATGTCGGAGTACGCCAGCAGCCCCGAGAAACTCGAGCCCTGCTGCCCTCAACTGTGCCCTCACAAATCATCCTTGCACAAATCACTCACTAGCGCAAGGCAGCCTCTTGGTTCCTGGCTTCTCTACTGCCCTGGAGGCCTATCCACGGCTGCAAAACAGGTTTACAATCTGGAAGGGAACCCTGGAACCCCTCAGAGAGCTGTCATCCAGGTTTCCTGGCTCTAAGTCAAAGACTCATAGACTAATAGGACATCAGGGCTCAAATGAACCACTAGGATCACATGAACCAACACCACCATTTTATGGATAAAGAGACTGAGGCCCTGACTCAGCAAATCTACTCTGAGGCTTTGACAATGACTATCTCTAAAATGCCTTGGAAAAATTAAGACCTCAGTGAGGTTTGTTTCGATACTTAAGTATCATCTGTAACAAGCCAGGATAGGTAGATAGATAGATGGATGGTTAGAAGGACAGGTGGATGGATGGATGGACAAGCATGGATGGATGGATAGATACATATAAATAGGTAGATAGTAAAGGATACCAATAAATAGACAGATAGATGATAAATAGGTAGAATGGATAGACTGATGGATGAATGAATGGCTGGAAGGACAGATAGAGGACAGACAGGTAGATCAATAGAGAGGACAATGAACAGATGATTGGATGGATGAATAGATGGATGGATAGACAGATGGATAAATGGATGAACAAATAAACAAGACAAGCAGAAAGGGAGACAGAGAGAGAGAAATATTGAGAGAAAAAAATGAGAAACAAACAGAGACACACAAGGACAGACAAAGATAAGAAGGAAAGAAGGGAGGGAAGAAGGGATGTGGGAACAAACCAGGACACTTTGCTTCTCATTGCTGGCCCATGGGGTGTATTGGTAACTCTTTGCTCTCTTCACCTTGTCACCCAGACCAAAAGTGTTCCAGGGAGATGCTGCTGGCCTACCCCCATTGGCTGCCAGTTGCCTGAACCCCACTGTCTGCCCCAGGATCCCCCACCACAGTTCACTATACCTAGAAATTATCCTAGCAAAAGCACCTGCAAAAACCAAAAATTTGCCTTGTCTTTGGAATTTGCCAGAGCTTGCTTTCCAAACAGACCTATTCTTCCTCAATAATTCCCCAGACAAATCATGCCAACTTGACCAGAATTGACAGAGTCCAGGTTTTTCTGAGGTTCTCCAGCTTTGGCCTCCCCGAGCAGCTTGGCAGCCCGGTATCATGGGCATATCCACGGGCTTTATCATCAGACAGACCACACTGACTCTGACCTTCACCAGCACGGTGACTTCAGGAAAATCTTACAATGTCTTATCTATAAAATGGGGAGTAAAATACCTAGTGTTGTTAGGATTATTAGATTATAAGTATTTACTACAGATCTGGGCACATAAAAAGGGCTTGACAAATGGAAGATGCTTTTATTAAAGCTCCTTGCACAAACCCTAGCACAGAGAGAGAGAGTCAAGCCATGGTGGCTATGATAATTATGTGCTGTATCAACAAAGATTGTGACCTTCATGATCAAAACCTCATCTTAACTTCCTCAGCACCCATGGTTCTTGTGTGGATCTAGGACTTAAACTTTCTGATAGATTGGCTATTGGGTGACCTGTTATTTTCTCCAGCATGCACCATCAAGGGTTTCTTTGCAGCAACATGGACAACTTTACAAAGGCCAATGGGTTTCTCCAAGAGAGCACAGTTTTGACCTCATGGCCAAATCCGTGCAAATCGTTATATATACAACTGTACTCTACTTCCCATGACCATTTGGCACAACCCCAATAGCCCAACTGGACCCCAGGCATCTCATAGCAAGCTCCAGAAACATATCCCAGGAGCATATATGCCAAGGCAAGACAAAAGTGTGAGATGAAAGGAGAGAAGTACACAGAGGCTTTCCCCAAATACCTTCATCCATGACCAGGCTTGCATAGTTCATTCATATCCAGAGAAACATGCAAATCCATTCCCCATTTCCCACCCTCAGAAGAACTTTTCTCTTAGTTTGCCTTATTAAATATTCTTATGATTGAACTTCTCATCACACCTATGCTGGTTTAAAAGCATTAGGTATACCAGGGAAGTCGTGTTTTAATCCTGATCCAATCTTGTGGGAACAACCGTTTCTTTTAATCCTACTCAATAAAGTGGGTTGGAAACTTGCTTAGGTCATCTCCACAGAGATGTGACTCTATCCATTCCAGGTGGACCTTGATTAGTTTGCTGGAATCCTTTAAAAGAGGAAGCATTTTGGAAAAAAGATATAGAGGCTGTGAGGCCAGAGACCTTTGGAGATGAAGAAGGAAAACACCACCAGGAGAGCTTCATGAAACAAGAAGCCAGGAGAAAAAGCTAGCAGAGGTCATCATGTTCACTATGTGCCTTTCCAATTGAGAGAGAAACCCTGGATGTCATTGGCCTTTCTTAAACCTAGGTATCTTTCCCTGGATGCCGTAGATTGGACATTTCTATAGCCTTGCTTTAATTTGGGCATTTTTATGGCTTTAGAACTGCAAAATTGCAACTTAATAAATTCCCCTTTTTAAAAGCCTTTCCATTTCTGGTATATCACATCCTGGCAGTTAGCAAACTAGAACAACATCCAAAAAGTTAGGAAAATTTCAGAAAAATATATCAAAGAAAATAACAATTAGGCACAAGCCTAATACCAAAAGGCGTCCCCAACCTTTCACAGAGTGGATCTCAAAGTGCAGTCTGCAGGCCAGCAGCAGCTGCAGCACCACCAGGGAGCTCGTTGGAAATGCAGATTCTTGGACCTCGTGCCAGATCTGCTGACTCAGAGACTCCACCTGGGGGGACGCCAGGCGCCCTCCACGGGATTCTGAAAGAAGCATACTCAAGTTCAGAAACACTGCTATAGTGTTTCTTTTCACTGTGCTTTTTAACATACTTGAGTTCATTCTATGAGCACACTTTTATGTTTTGATTATTTCTCCCCTGACATTATATCAAAGAATCCTCCTAGGTCATTAAAAACAATTTTTAAAAAAATATTAATAATCATCCTTCCTAAAGTCATATACGGCCCAGCGCCACGGTTGCACCATCATTGACTTAATCAGAATTTATTTCCAAACAGCTTCGGGGCAGCTCTCTAAGCCCCATGGTCCAACTGGATTCTGCAAAGTTTGAACTGCATGGAACAGAAGCGGGAAAACCTGTCAAGGGACCCCTCCTGAGACAAACCAGGATGTCACTTAAGAGGAAAGTGACCCCTCCTGAGACACACCAGGATTTCATTTAAGAGGAATGACCATTACGGAGATAGGTTCAGGCAGGTCAGAAGAGAGGGCACTGACTTGAAGCCCACAGAGGGGGCTGCAGGCCTGGTTCTATGGCCTCAACAAACCCACTGCCCTCTCTGGGCACAGGTCTGACCAAAGATCTTATTTGGTGGGTTCTGGGCACATCTCATTGGTTTCCATCATCTCAGGCGGCGCAGTTAATGCCAGCAGACAAAGCCACTTAAGTCATTATTTCACTCGGCCTCCCTCTGCTTTTCTTCCCACCTGAACTTCAGTCACACCCATCGCCAAAAAGGGGGTGTAGCAATCAGGGTTCTCCAGAGAAACAAAACCAAGAGGACCAACAAAACCAGTAGGGGATATGTGTCTGTGCATGTATGTGTGCCTATGTGTGTATGTAGCTATTTATGTATGTATTTTATACACATATGTATGTATATATATGTGTGTGTGTTATGTTACATGGATGCATGTGTGTGCATGTGTGTGTTATACGTCTGCATGTATGTGTGTGTATATGTGTATTGTGTGTGTGTGTGTGCACATGTAAAAAGATTTTAAGGAATCAGCTCCCACAATTGCAGTAAGTCCAAGTTTTGTAGGGCAGGCCGGCTGTCTGGAAACTAAGGCAGGATTCAATGCTGCAGTCTCAAGGCAGAATTTCCTCTTCTCCAGAGAGCCTCAGTTTTGGTTCTCAACTGATTGGTTGAGGTTCACCCAAATCATTGAGGGTTATCTCCTTTATTTAAGATGATTCATGATTATGAATATTAACCACAGCTACAAAACACTTTCACAGCGACACCTAGATGAGCATTTGATTAAATAACTGAGTACCATCACCAAACCAGGATGACACACATGACAAACTATCCCTGTCTTGCAACCTGCCTGGAAGTATGTGAGGCTTGTCCAGGGTCTGATCAAGCCCCAGCCACTGGGGCCCAAGGAAGGACCATGGCCAATGGCCGGGGCCATGTCCTCAGGGTGAACATCAGGCAGTTTTGTCTCCTCAGACACCAAGCAACCTTGGGGGAATTAGCTTTGTCTTGGAGCAACCAAAGGCTGGACTTCCCATGTAGACTCCACGATGTCCCCCAGTCTGGGGCCATTGCCCACTGATCTGGAAAACAAGCTGCAGAGCTCACACCATTCTATCCCCAAATTCCAGCTCCTGAGAGGCTGGCTAGCTCTTCCATCCTTTCCTCCTTCATCCATTTCCAACTACCACCCCAGCCAAGGTGGCTTCTCCCAGTCTCCACCTGTCCATCCAAGACCTGCCCCCTTGCTGACCCTTTGCCCCAGCAAAGACCCTTCAGCAGCCCCTGCCCTTTATGAGGGAACTTCATTTCTATAAATACATGCAAGAATTCCTTCCCCATCTACCCAACTTCACTGAAACCCTCAGCATTTCACTTCCTTCAAAAGTTTCCCAAGAGTAGGCTATCCAATCTTTACCCTCCAGCTCCAGTCTCTTTGGGCCAGAAAGAAGAAGTCACTGGCTCTCCACTTCTGCTTCTGGGCTGGTATTCCCCAATCTTAACCACTCATACCATCTGGTCATACCCATACCTCTCAAATGCTGGTCCCCAGAATTCCTGTCTACCCCAGCTCCTGCTCTCCTCCTATGCAAATTCCACATCTGCACCTATCACCTTCTCAAAGTTCAGAGGCTTTCTCCACCCTGGTGACTATCTTCTCCATCCACTTCAGCCACCCATGGCCAAGAACACTTTCAGAGCCTTGTCATTGGCTACCTCTGAAATCTTATGTTTTGAAACTGCCTTCTTAGCTTATCTTCTCTTGTCCCTCCACCTCACATTGAGATTTCCTTTTTAACTGCACCGTGCCCAGCATCACCCTTCTTTGCCTAGATTCTTAGCCCCTCCTGGCACTAGGGTGGTCTCCAGCCTGGCCCTCCCACATCATTTGCTTCAACTTTTCTTGAACCCATAGCCTCAGTTCACCCATCTCTGCCTTCTACCCCTCCCTGGGCAGCTCCTGGTTTCCACTAGTACAGAATCTAACCCACCATTGTTTGTTCCCAGCAGAATCCCAGGCTGCAGTGTCAGGAGAGGAGAAATGCCAAAAGACAGCCAATCGTTCAATCACCCATTGATGAGGTCTGACCTCAGTTGCAACTCAATCCAAATCCCTGCTCAGACCTTTGATGCATTCACAGTTCACCCTGTTGACCCTCCCTCAATTCCTGTTCCAAAACTTGACTTCTTTTCTACAAACCCCAGCCCTATCTCTGCACCCTCACTCTTAGAGAAGGCTCTAGCTTGGAATCTATCCGAAGTGACTTGCCTCCCTTTTAACTCCAGGCATAGTTATTTCCACACCCATTCTTATCTCTTCTTCTGCCCTCCTGGACAACAACCCTCTTTTACCAATAGTAACCCACGCATGACCAGGAAGCCACTGTGGCAGACTGTATTTTCCAAAATCAGCCACAGCCATGTTTCTGCCCCAACACGCTCTTCCAGACCTTCGCCAACCCCTCATCACAAGGTAGAGTCTGTCTACCCTCCCCTGGAGTCTGGGCAGACCAATGTCACTACCTGAATCAATAGAAAACAGCAGAAGTAACTCCATGTGACTTTGCTCCTCCTAGACTTTGAGGCTAGGTCTTGGAAGGAGATGCAGCTTTTTCCTGGCTACCTCAGTGTGTGCATCTGTGGAGCCTGTAATAAGTCCAGCTTCCCTGAAGTCTCCAAGCCTAAGAGGCCATATCAAGAGGCAACAAGGGGAGAGAGAGACAAATGCCCCAGGAGCCCAAGCTGTGCCAGCCCTGGCTATTGGCATCATCTCAGCCCAGAGGTGAGATATGTGTCTGAGAATGCCTTCAAGATGGTCAAGCTCCAGCCACTATTTTACTGCAATTGAGTGGAAACCCTTAGTGAGAACACCAAACTAAGTCAAAATTGCCCTGGAACCATAAGATAAATAATAAAATGACTATTGCTGGTTTTAGCCACTGAGTGTTGGGTGATTGGTTGTGCAGCATTAGAGAGCTCAACATTTGCCTCCTTCCCATTCCCCGAAGCCCAGCTCCATTGAACATCTGTCCTGGCCCCCACAGCTTCGGTCTCCCACTTTCCATGACTTCTGCTCCCATGGAAAGTAGAGGATGGTTTTGTCTCCACCGCGTTCTAATGGTCCATCCCCTCAATTCCCCTCCCCTCCAGCAGGGCCCCACTTCTGCTCATCTGCATTGCTCAGTGCCTTGAACTACATGCATACAGGGTCTGTATCTTTGTGACTTACCACCAGCTCCTGAGGTCTGGCTTCTGCCTCTGCCATGCTCAACAACTTGCTCAAGGTCTCCAATGACTTTTCCATCACAATATTCAACAACAACTTCTTTGCCTTTTTGTCATTTGCCCTCTAAACCACATTCAATGGGATTAAACAGTCGTTCATTCATTCAACACTGACTTAGCACATCCAAAGCTCTGCTAGTCTATCCAGGGTGTTTGTGCAAATGAAATGAAAGCCCTTTTGCCTCCAGATGGGCCAAGCCTCACCCCAGGGCTCAGGAAACCAGCTGGATTTCAGAATCCCACTTAGCCCCTCATCCCAGCTGCACACTGGACACAGCAGCCTGGTCCTTATCAAGGGCCAAGTTCTGTGCTTAGTGCTGGGAACATAAAAATGTCTAAAAACCATGCTGGTCTCAAACTACTTTACAATCCTGAAGTGAGTTGACAGTGACCACCCTAAAGATATGTCCAAACTAAATCCCTGGAACCCATGAAGGGTCTTTGCAGGTGTAAATTAAGCATCTTGAACTGAGATGTTATCCAGGATTATCTGAGGAGGCCCTAAACCCAATGTCCCTTTAAGAGACATACAGAAGAGAACAGACAGAAGAGGGAGGGCCATGTATCCAGAGGCAGAGACTGGAATGATGTGGCCTCAGCCAAGGAATGCCAGGAACCACCTGGCAAAAGCTGGAAGAAGCAAGGACGTATTTTCTCCTAGAGCCTTTGAGGGACAGCTGCCATGCTGACACCTTGATTTCGAACTTCTGCCCT